>NW_021940840.1:462742-464056 GCF_001715985.3 Manacus vitellinus
CATTGACATTGAGTATGACACCGGGAGCCGGGCACTGACACCGGGAGCCGGGCACTGACATTGAGTATGACACCGGGAGCCGGGCACTGACATTGAGTATGACATCGGGAACGGGGCACTGACACTGAGCACTGACATCGGGAACTGGGTACCGGCACCGGGCACTGACACCGGGAACTGTGGGCTGAGATTGGGTACCAGCACCAGGAGCTGCAGGAATGCCGGGAACTGAGCACTGGCCCTGGGTACTAGCCATGGGAACCAGGGCACTGACCCGGTACCAGCAGTGGGAAACAGGCACTGACACAGGAAACAGGGCGTGATACCCAGCACCAGCACTGGGCACAACAGCGGGAACCAGTACCGGGTACTGCCATTGGGTACAGGGTACTGTCACAGGGCACCAGCAGCAGGCACTGACACCAAGAACTGACACAGGGTACTGAGCAATGGCACAGGGCACTGACACTGGGAACTGGGCCCTGACATCGGGAGCCAGCACCCGGGGCAGGGGGCACTGACAGTGGGTGTGGGGTCCTGGCACTGGACACTGGCACTGGCTGTCGGCTGCTGTCACAGGGCAGTGGGAACTGCAGGATGTCACTGGGTACTGACATCTGGTGTTGGGTGTTCCTGACAGCAGGAACCAGGCACTGATGTTGGTTGCTGGGCACAACAGGGCACCGACAGACATGCAGCACAGGTACCAGGCACTGTGTTGGGTACCAGCACCAGGCACCACACCAGAAACTGGGCATTGACACCCAGCACCATGTACTGGGCACTGCACAGGACGCTGACCCCCAGCACTGACCCAGGGTACTGGGTATCAGCACCCCACCCCAGCACTGAGCACTGGTGCTGCACACCGGGTACCAGCACTGCAGAGCAGCACCACAACCTGGCACCAGCACCAGATACCCATCATTGTCACTCGTGCTGGGCACCAGCACCTGTACTGGGCACTGGGACCATCCACCGGGACCATCCACAGACACTGGGGACCAGAACCCAGTTACTATCACCGGGCACTGGTCATAGACACTGATACCAGCACTGGGCACCAGTCACACACATCAGTACTGCCACTGGGCACCAGTCACACACATCAGTACTACCACTGGGCACCAGTGACAGGCACCACTACGGGCACTGGGCTCTGTCACTGGTCATCCCCAGCCCAGCTGTCTGGTGGCAGTGGGGTCCAAGGAGACCCAGCTGCTCCAAATCCCTCCATGCAGGATCCACCTCTGCTTACAGTGACATAGGGACACCGAGGGAGGACAGAGGGACACTTTGGAGCGGTGACATGGG
>NW_021940840.1:464733-475937 GCF_001715985.3 Manacus vitellinus
GGGGGGGGGTGTCTCCACCCCAGAGGGGCTTTGCTGGAGTCCAGCAAGGACACGTCCCTGTCAGGATGGGGATTACCCAGAGCTGAGCTGGGATTAGCACACTGAAGCTGTGCTAAGCCTTGTTTTGGTGGGGCTGGTGTCTTGGGGTCATTAGGGACAGCCCCACCCATCCCCCATCACATCCAGTACCACAGGGACCTCCCTGAGACCCCCCCCACTGTCCCCTCTCCCGCCGCAGGACTGTGGATTTCCTGATGGATTCCAGCCTCCGCAAGCTTTACGGGACACCAGGAGAGCCCCCGACACCCCACTGAGCCCCTCCAGCCCTGCACACGCTGGGAAACCGAGGCACTGCTGTGACCCACCTACTGTGACCCCTCGCTCCAGTGATGACCCCGGGGCGGCTGCTCTGCCCCACACTGGTCCTAATAAACCATTTCAAACGTGAGCCCTGCTGGGTGATGCTCAGGTGCCACCACAGCTGGGCCGGAGCCGTGCGCCCTCCTGGGAGGACACGTGGGTCTACTGGGACCCAACCCATCTTGGGGATCTCCACCCTGGGACAGGGGGTCTTCACCTGCCCAGAGCAGCCCTGATGGCCCCACCATGTAGCCCCTCCATCTCTCCACAGCCTCATGGGACATCCTGCAGACTGTCACCCTAAGGAGCTGCCACCATGGCCATGGTATCCAGGGACCCAAAATCCCCCCAGCTTCAGCACCACAGCCTGGGACTGTGCCACCACACCTGGAAGTCACATCTCCAGGTACCCGGAGGAACCTGGAGCAGATATGGCTTGTCAGTGCAGTGGCACGTCCCCATCCCATGGTGGCATCCACACACTACCACCAGGAGAAGCTGTAGAGAAAACAAAGCCATGTTTATTGTGGAGAAAGGGGGTCTGGTCCCACCTCACCCCGTTTCCCTGTCTCCCTGAGGACCAGGGCCCCCACCACGCTCTGCAGCTCAGCCTGGAAGGGAGACCTCTGCCTCGGTGGCCGCTGTCCCCGCCGGCGCGTGCCCAGGCGCCAGGTGGTCAGGGCCAGCCCCAGCAGCCCCCCCACCGCGGCGACCACCACCACGGCACTGCCCACCAGGGCCAGCCCGGCCAGCAGGAACCTCTTCATGGTGTGGCATGGCCCTGGGGACAGCAGAAAACACACCAGTGGGGGGGTCACTGGGTGGTCCAGCACTTGGGGAGGGAGGTTTGGGGACATGGGAGAGGGTTGGGGTGTCCCTCACCTTCGTACCACGGCACCTTCTCCTTCTGCACTAGCACTGGTCCAACTGTCTCCCGGTGGAGTGTCCCCTCACCTGGGAATGCTGTGGGAGGACATGGCAAATACAGCCCATCCCAGGCCCACGAGCTCCTCCCAAGACCCCAGAACAACGTGGAGTCACGGTGTCCCACCCCCGCTACCTGGCAGGTGTCCTGGGAGGGTGTCACCGCGGGGACAGCTGGTGTCACAGCAGTGGCACTGGGCACTCCGGGAAGGGTCCTCTGCGTTGTGCCAGCTGGGGGAGAGGACAGAGCTGGGAGGATGGTCTAGGGGTTCCCATACTCCAGCACAAGACCCACATGGTGCCACCCCAGAGAAGGTGTCCTCTGGGTGACTCCAAACACCTCCCTAATTCATCTGCACTGTGAGGGTGCTTGGACCTGTGGTGATGCCACCAGCTGCCATCAGAGAAGAGGTGGCATCCAGCCTGCAGTGGGGTGACCTGGTTGCCCCCCAGGTGGGTCCCCGTGACCAGTGGGTTCTGCTCCCAACACACCCACGAGTGCTCCAGCACCCAGCGTACCTGGCCGTGGTGTGGCTGTAGAAGCAGGACCTGATGGCGTGTCCTTGTCCCCACGCTGTCAGCAAGCAGTGCACGTAGACCTGCCAGGACACCCCCCTGCTGTGTCCTTCCTTGGAGACCCTGCTCTCCTCCCCTCCAATCCCAGGGGGGCTGAGACCATGCCAGCAGGGAGCTGGATGCCTCAGGAAGGAGCTGGATGCCACAGGAGGGGCAGTGCTTAGGGAATCCCAGGTCGTCCCCCTCCATGGGACCTCCATCCCACTATGTCCTTCCTTCCTCAGGGACCCTGCTCTCCTCCCGCTCCACCCTATGGGGCTGAGACCACCCCAATGCCCCTGGCAAGGCAGTGCTTTGGGACCCCCAGGTCATCCCCCTCCGTGGGACCTCCATCCCACCATGTCCTTCCTTGGGGACTTCACTCTCTTCCCACCCAACCTTCCTCCAAGACCACCCCAGCAGAGACAGTGCTTTGGGACCCCCAGGTCATCCCCCTCCATGGGACCTCCACCCCACCACGAGGGCATCTCCCTGACCTCACCTCCTCCTCCTCAGTCTCACCCTCCAGCATGGGGGCCAGGATGGAGAGCTGGAGGGCAGACTCCCCTCTCCAGTGCTGGACAGACACACTTCCCAGCTTCTCCCCGTGCAGGCATCTGTGGCAGGGGAATGACAGGGACATTTCCTGGCTGTCTCCAGGCCCTGGACAACCCCCTCCCATCAGGAGGCCGTGCAGGACCACAGGGTGCCTGTAGAAGAAGGGGTCCCCACTTCCCACCCCACCAGCACTGACCCCTGGCTGTTCACCACCATAAAGACCCTCCTGGAACGTCCTGGCTGCTCCACGATGGTCCCATAGCACTGGTCCACGTGGATCTTCATGGAGAAGCTGGGACTGAAGTGGACACTGGCTTCCAGATGGATGGCAGAGCTGGGGCTTAGCACCAGTGGCTGCCCCGTGGCACTGGGGTCCCCTGAGGGGAGTGTGGGTTCAGTGTGACACCCCCAAACCTGTCCCAGCAGAGACAGGGACACCAGGCACATCCCAGATCACCCCCCACCAGTGTCTTGGCCTCCATCCCTGCAGCTCCCCCATTTCAGAGCCCCCCATCCCTGGAAGCCAAGGGCTGTCTTGGCTCTGTCCCCCCAGCCTGGCTCCCCTGCTCTCCAGAGCTGCAGCACCTTCCTGGACCCCCCCATGGAGCTGAGAGGGACCATGTCAGGCCCCATCAGGGTCAGAGCTGACCCCCAAAATCCCGTTGTTGTATCAGACCCAGGATTAGGAACATCTTAAAGCCCTGCCATCCAAAGCTCTACACCCTCCACAAGATGGAGGGAGCTCCTGCAGGGACAGGCACCTTCTCCTGGTGGTCCTAATGCTGAGGCCAGCCAGGAGAACCCACTGGGTGCTGCTGATTGAACCCAGGGGTCTTGGCTGGACCCATCCCATGGTCTACCCCCAAAGGTTGTCCCCCATGACCCCCAAAGCACTCACCATCCAGGAGCCTCAGGGTGAAGTTCATGATGGGCTCCTCAGAGCTGGGGTGAGGAGGAACCTCCCACGTCCCCGTGTTTGAGGACACCACCGGAGCTGTCACCATGTGACTGGGGGGCTCTGAGGTAGCTGGAACCACAGTGGTCCCTGCAGCAAAGGGAGGGCTAAGCCAGCAGCAGCATGTCCCAGACACAGCAGGGACACCCAGGTCCTCAGGTGTCCCCAGGACTCGTGGGGGGCAGGTGACAGCAGCATAAAGGTGGGCAGAGCACCCAGGAGCCCATCAGGGGCTCCTCCATGCCGAGGCAGGATGGAGCAGTCCCAGCACTTGACCGGGGCTGGGGACAGACCAGGAGCTGCTCATGGGGTGGGGAGACCACTGCCAGCAGCCACAGACCCCACTGGAGCCTTTGCTACCCTTCCCAAGCCTCCCAGACCTGCTGGGACCTGAGGGAGCTCCCAGCAGGCCCCTTGTCCCAGCCACACATCCCCAAAGCTTGGGGTCATTTCAGGAAGGCTCCTCTCCACCAGGACAACCTGCACCAGCAGGTCCAGGTGACCAGCACAGGGCAAAGCCAAGGGCACCCACCACCCACCTCCCCAGCACAACCAGTGGGGGGACCGAGGGTGTTCCCAGCCCCACTCACCTGCCACCCCCAGCACAGCCCCGCACAGCAGCACCAACCAGCACAGCTCCATCCCCAGTGAGCAGCAACCCCCACCCCACCACCTGGGAGTCTTTAAGGACCAGGGCTGGGTGCCAATGGGCCCCAGCTGGCACTGATGGGTTTGGGGGCTTTGTTGACCCTCTCTGCAGTCAGCAGCAGCCCTACACCTGGGGCTGCTCCTACCCCTCACACCTTCCCAGTCCCACCACAGGGGTCTGTGCCCACTGCCCAGTTCCTGTTCTGTCCCACAGTCCCACTCTCACCACTCAGACTGATCCTGCAGGTGGTCCTGAGCATGGCCCCATATCCACCAGTTAGTCCTGGCCCCATATCCACCAGTTAGTCCTGGTCCCACATCCACCAATCAGTCCCATTCCCATGTGTGGTGCAGGTTCCACCATGTAGTTGTGGTCCTGGCCCTCAGCAAGGTTCAGATCCCACCATGTTGTCCCATCCCCAGTTAGTCCTGGTCCTGTGCATGGTGCTGGTCCCACCATGTAGTTTTAGTCCTGGACATGGTGCTGGTTCAGACAGTTTGCCCTGGTCCCAGTTCACCACATGGTCTGGTCTGATCACTCAACCTTGGTTCCGTGGATGTTCCTGGTCCCATCTCCATGGTCCTACATGAGGTCCTAGCGTCACCACAGTTTTGATGCCATTGTCATGATCCCACGGATAATCCCAGTCCCACCACAGAGTCCCAGTCCCCAGTGCCCCATCCTTGTCCCATCATGATCCTGCTCTCAGCTCTGCAGGACAGGGAGCCCATCTGGGAGCAGCAGTTTGGACCCAACCAGGACAGACACATGTCCCTGTGTCCTGCCTGTCTCAGGTGTCCCCAACACCCTACCACAGCCCCAAAACCCCACCCCACCACAGCCCCTCTGTGTGGGCTGAGCTGGTGGCCTGGGTGCAGAGGGACAGGGAGCGTGTCCATGATGTCCATGGGGACATCACCCCGGGTGGGCTCTGCAGCCAACCTGCCTGGGACGGGGATTTTCCATCCCACATCTGCAGAGGCAACCAGTGGCCAAGGTGGGATTTGGTCCCTGGTGCCAGCAGGAGACCTCAGCATATCATGGGAGACACCTGTGGACCTCTGGGAGGTGTCCTCGGTGCCGTCCCAGTGTCTGTGGGCAGTGTCACACACAGGTGAGTTGGTGGCAGCAGTGGTGGCTGATGCCCCCCATGGCCACCCCTGAAACAGGGTGTACACACCAGCAGCAGAGCTGGAACACGGTGGCTGGAGTGACCTGTGAAGCCAGCAGACCTTCCTGGTGCCACCTGCACACCACGGGAATGTCCCCAGCACCCAGCAGGGACAGCAGGGACAGACCCAGGTGCCCCCCTTGCTCTGGGGGTCTTATGCCTCAGCACTGCCCAGGAGACACAGGTCTGATGGGAGCTAGGATTGACCCCTCAGGAGGAGCAGGGACTGGCAGAGCATCCTGCTGTGGCCTCACACCGGGGCATCCCCACCCCATCCATCCCATCCTGGAGAAGGAGGTGGCTGGAGAGCAGCTGACCAATCCCTACATTAAAAACTGCCAAATACACAATTATCTTACAAAAGTAGAATCGTTTTTTTATTCCTGGTCTTTACAGAAGGAGCCAAACACGGGTGGGAAGCCAGGGGGGTCCCTTCTCTGCAGGGGAGGCTCAGCCACCGGTGCCACCTCCGTGCCCAGCCAGGGCCACTCTCAGCAGGATACAGTGTCACCGGGGTCATCCAGCCCAGCTGGGACACAGGAGGTCTGTCCCCAAGGCAGGGTGGGGACACACCATGGCCTTGGTGTCCCCACCATGCCCGGGATGGCATCACAGGGACAGTGCCCACCACACCCCGCTCCCTGTCTCCTCCCCACACCAGTTCTCACCAGACCCCATCAGCCTTCTGGGATGTCCCCTGTGGGAACCAGGGCCACGGGGCCCTCTAACTGGGATGATGGGGGTCAGGGAGGGGGTGCCCTTTGCCCACAGGGACCTGTTGATAAATGCCAGGGCTTTTGGGATGGGTTTTCCAGGCTCCAAAGGGCTCTGGGTGGCTCTGGGTCATAGCCTGCCATGGCGTGATGGCTGTGGGTGGGCTGAGAATGTGCTGCACTCATCACACCCATGGGCAGCAGGCTCCAACACTCCAGCACCCCAAACCAGGACTCAAAGGGGTAATTTGAGGAGCCCCTGGAGGGTGGAGTTCCCTGTGGGCAGTTCTACCCACCCTGGACAAGGGGGACCCTCTGCCACTGCTGTCCTAGCACATCCCTGCTCACACTGGGCTGCCCCCAGCAAGGTGGGGACAGATGGATGTCCTGCTCCCGCTGTGACAGGGCCACGTCCTTCACAAATACCTCCTCCAGTCTTTCCGTGGGGAAGGAAGAAGGATCCTGCAGGAAAGCACTGTCCCTGAATCCTCAATCCTTGACCCTGTGGGTGGAGGCAGAGTCTCCAGTCTCCAGCCCAAGCTGGGGCTCTGCAGAAAGGTGGTGGAGGGTCCCACTGAAAGTTCCTGGGTGCTGAACCCTCCAGCCAGTTCCAAACCATAAGAACCACGAGTAAGAAAAACAAAAGCACCTGGTTCTTCCCCGGGGGGAGCGCGGCACCCACCAGCCCCTACCACTTGAGGAAGTCCCGTACGTAACTCCATAGCTTGGTGATCCAGAGGTTGGCCCCCAGGTCAGTCAGGTACTGGATTTCGGGCGTCAGCATCTTGCGGCACAGCTTCTGGTGCTTCTTGTTGATCTTCTTCTTCAAGTTGTACCCCAGGATGGTCTTCTCCCCCAGGGGCTGCCAGGGCTGCATGGAGGACTCCTGGATGGCGCTGGCGTCCACGGCGTGCCCCCCATCGATGCAGATGCTCGTCATCTTCTCATTCTCCCTCTGCAGCTCGGCCACGTCCTTGGCCATCCTCTCCCTCCCGTAGGCCTCCACCTTGCGCCAGAAGCTGGCATTGAAGTAGCGGTAGAGCTTGGCGTCGATGAGGTTCCAGGCGGTCGCCTGCTCGTACAGCTCGGGGGTCAGCCGGGACACGGTGGAGCCCTTGCGGGCGTTGAGCTTGAAGTAGAGGACATCCTCCAGCTGCCAGCACAGCAGGTCCTTCAGCAGCACCAGCGACTCATCGAAGTACTCGAGTAACATGACGAGGTGGAAGCGGCGGTCGATCTCGCGGATGTGCTCCTCCACCAGCGGGCTGCCCGCGTCCATGGTGTTGTCGTAGCCCAAGTCAAAGAAGAGGAGGTTTTGGAGGTAGTGAGCGTTGAACCCGTTGGGGTCGTAGTAGTGCCGGGGGTCCCGCAGGAACTCGGCCAGCTTATCCTCCCCCGTTATCTTCCAGGTGAGGGGGATGACGGGCCCGAAGTAGTGGAAGGAGGACTCGAAGAGGTGGGCGGGGTCCCGCAGCACCGTCACGAAGGTGGCGTCGGGCGGCAGCAGCTCACGCACCTCCTCGTAGTGGAAGCGCATGTGGTTGCAGATGATGTTGAAGCAGCGGCCGGGCTGGTAGTGCTGCACTTGGCTGCGCTCGAAGAACGACGGGTAGTAGAAGTCGTTGCGGCCGTTGGGGAAGGCGAATTTCAAGTGATGCTTCTCCCCGAAGCGGAAGAGGATGTTGAGGATGGTGCTGCTGGCAGTCTTGTGGGTCTTCATGAACATGACGTTGAGCTTGGGCTGGCAGCTCCTTCCTGAGGGGCTCCCTGTGCCGTTGGACACCGCCGGAGCCCTGGCAGGGGACAGGCGGGAGGAGCAAGAGGAGGGGACAGGGATCCTGGGGGGAGAAGAGACAGGACTGTGGTGAGGTAAGGGCAGCTCAGCCAGTGCAGCCCCACCGCTGTGAAGGGTCTGGCATATTCTGTCCTGGAGGAGCTGGGTCTGGGAATGGGTGCTGGAAATAGGAATGGGTGCTGGACCTGGGAATGGGTGCTGGACCTGGGAACAGCTGCTGGAGAGGGGTGCTCACCCCTACACCCCAGGCTCCCCACTGAAGACAAGCCCAGCTTCGGGCAGAGCCCCTTCACCCCCAGCCATGTGCCCAGTGGGATCAGGGCACCCACATGACAGAAAAGGGGGGAAAAGGGGAGGAAAGAAGGAGAGAAAGAAGAAGAGGGGGAAAAAGGCAGGGAAAGAAATGCCTGATATCAGATGCACCTCCAAGCCACCAAACCATTCTCATTCACCCCTGGACAACTCGAGCCACTGAGGATGTGTTGTTGTGGTCAGCCCTCACCAGCACCAGAGCACCCTGAGCAGGGGGTCCACACCCCTCTCCACAAGCATGGCCATGGTGGTCCTGGTGCCAAGAAGTGCATCAAGGGGAGCTTTCCATGGCTGTAATTCCATGGAGAGGAGCTGATGACATTCTTATGGCGTCTGAGAGCTCTCAAGGCCTTATGGGATCCATGGAGGAGGTCTGGGAACTCTCAAGGAAGAGGTCTGGGAGCTCTCAAGCCCTTGTAGGAATCATGAACCCCTTGTGGGATCCATGGAGGACCCAGCCCCAGCAAAGAGGGAAACAATTCCAGATCCTGGCCCCACAGATGAGTTCACAGGCCCTTGGGGAGCTTGGGAAGCCATGAGGGGTGTTATCTGAGCTGCCCAGGACAGGGAACAGAGACCACAGTCTCGAGTGACTTTGGACGCCCTTAATGAACTCCTCAAGATGATCTTGATAACGATCCCATGTGACAGCACCAGTCGGCAGCAGGTTTATGAGGCACGTGGATCTTGTTTATAACCTTGAGATAAATTTGATGACAGGAGTCACACTCCTTCTCTTCCCCCTTCCGTCTCCTCTTCCCTCTTCCCTTCTCTTTTCACTCAGGAGCAGTGAGTGCCCCCGGGATGAGCATCCCCAGCCCCCCGCAGAGTTGGGATCCACCTCCCCCCCAACCCTTGGGACAGGGCGCAGCCTCCAGAGGGAAGGGGACATCTTGGTGTGAAGCCACCAGAGCCTGGAAAACCCCAGGACTGTGTCCAGCTGGGGGTTCCAGAGCTGTGGGGGGACACGCAGGGACCCCAGACTCACTCAGTCACGCTGACTTGCAGCGGGGGGCCGGCGTAGGAGTAGAGCAGCAACATGAAGCTGGTCAGGAGGGTCCCCAGGACCAGCCCCTTGCACATGGACCTCCAGGGCTTCCCATGGCACAGCATCCTGGTCACCTGCAGCCAGAAAGGAGCGATGTTGGGGACTGGGAAGAGTGTGAAGAGGCACGTGCGCGTCTTGTGGGCACAACAGCTCCCGGAAAAGCATCTCACTGGTGCCAGGTGTGTCCCAGCCACTGACACAGCAGATCCATGGCCCAGGCCCAGCAGCTCTGCCTGCCTAGCTGACCTTTGCCCGCCCTAGGAAAACCCTGAGTAACTCCCAGGCCTGATGCTGGAGCAGTGGGAGAGGCCGCAGGGCTGGGACTGGGGGAAGGGGGAGCTGGGCCATGGCAGCCCAGGGGCAGAGTGGGGATCCTCAGCCAGGACACCACCAGCACCGGCAGGAGCTTCCCAAGGGCACTGGGATCCATTCTCCGAGGAAAATATCCAGGATGGAGCAGGAGCTGCACCAGCTTGGGATATTTTGGGTGCTGCCACACCCACCCAGAGCAGCTGTGTGGTCTCTCCAGCCTCTCTGGCACCAACAGGGGCCCCTCTGGCCATGGCACCACACCTGGGCTGGCCCTGGGGGGCTGGGGACACGGAGCTGGGGACAGAGGGGTGTGGGGCAGGATGGCACCCCCAAACACACACACACACACAGAGCAGGCCCGTGCACACACCTGCACAGACATCCACCCACGTGTGTGCATGGACACACAGGGACACACATGTGTGCAAACACAGGGACATACACACACCCCTGAGCATGTTCAGGTGTGTGCATGGACACACAGGGGGACACACACCAGAACACACACACACACCTGAGCACGTTCACACGTGTGTGCACACAGGGGCACACGCCTGTGCATGTTCATGCATGTGCAGGCACATACATACACACACAGACGCACTCACAAATCCCTCCCAAGGGCACAGACATGCTCACACATGCACACACAGGGGCATGGACACACATCTGTGCATGTTTACATCTGTGTGCACACACAGGGCACACTCATGCACATACGCCTGTGCACGTTTGTGTATGTCCATGGACACACAGGCACACATGGGACACACACCTGTGCACGTTCGTGTATGTGCATGGACACACAGGCACACATGGGACACACACCTGTGCATGTTCATGTGTGTGCATGGACACACAGGCACACATGGGACACACAGCTGTGCATGTTCGTGTGTGTGCATGGACACACAGGCACACATGGGACACACACCTGTGCACGTTCATGTGTGTGCAGGCACACACAGGGGTACATATCTGTGCATGTTTGTGCGTGTACATGGCACACAGAGATACACACACATGCACAGGTGCACTCATGAATCCCCTCCAAGGGCACAGCCATGCTCACACATGCACACATAGGGGCACACACACATCTGCACATGTTCATGCGTGCGCAGGCGGACACAGACACACACACACATGCACACGGTGCACTCATGAATCCCCTCCAAGGGCACAGACAAGGTCACACGTGCACACATAGGGGCACACACACATCTGCACATGTTCATGCGTGTGCAGGCACACACAGACGCACACACATGCACACGGTGCACTCATGAATCCCCTCCAAGGGCACAGACAAGGTCACACATATACACCCAGGGGCACACACGGGGCACACATCTGGGCATGTTCATGTGTGTGCAGGCACACGCAGGCACATGCATGGCCAAACAGCCACAGGACACATCTCTGCATGTTCATGCATGTGCATGCACACACAAGGGCACACACCTTTGCACGTTCATGCACCCAGATACGCACACAGACACACACACATGAACCCATGAGTGCCCCCAAGGACACAGACACACACACATGTGCACACTGCTGCACACACAGGGGCACACATACACCACAACCCTCATGCGTGCTCATGTGTGCGCGAGGACACACACACCCCAATGCGTGTTCATACACACACACGTGCACACACACACCAGTGCATGTTCATACACACCCCAATGGATGTTCATACACACCCCAGTGTATGTTCATACACACACACATGCACACACCCCCCAATGCATGTTCATACACACCCCAATGCATGTTCATACACACACACATGCACACACACCAGTGCATGTTCATACACACCTCAATGCATGTTCATACACAC
>NW_021940840.1:477083-478544 GCF_001715985.3 Manacus vitellinus
GCACCCCAAAAGCTCATCCAAGCCTCCCCCCCACCTTGCCCTGCAGCAGGGACGACTGGATCAGGCACGGATGGTGCATCCAGCTTCTTCCCGCGTGGTTTTCCAGGGAATTTGTGGTGTCACTGCTAGGGGAGCAGATGGCTCTGGCCGTACCCCAAGATCACTGCGTGGGTGTCAGTGCCAAAGGGCTCCAAGTGCCTGGGAGCAGCTGGAGTTTGGTTTTACACCGTGGCTGTGATCCCACTGCGTGTCACCACCTGGAAAAGGCACTGGAGAGAGCTGGGGAGGACACCCAGTTTTGTGGGTACTGCCGGATGGGAGCAGAGCTGCACCCCAAGGATCACCAGTGCTGGCACTGATCCCACAGAAACAAGACTGAACCATGAACCCTTGATGGGTCCCAGTGGATCCCAGTCAGTCCAGATGGGGTCCAATGGATCCTGATAGATCCCAATGGGACCCCGCCTGACCCCCAGGCCCACACAGCACCCCATCCCAGAGCTCTGGAATGCCAGGGGGATGCCTCCCTCCACCCTTCCTGGCTCCCAGGGGTGGTTCTGGCAAACACTTTTCAGCCCAACCTCTCTATTTACTTTGCATTCAATGAGCAGCTTAATTATTAATAAGCTGCTGAGGGAATAACTCTTTGAGGGGAACATGGTGCACCAGGCGTGTTCCTGGGGCTCCCACAGGCGCAGGGTGGCCACGGCGCCAGCGGCTGAAATTCCCAGCCAGAGGACACGGCTGCACTGACCATTTCCTCACCAGTGACCCCTGGGACAGGCCAGGCCTCACAGCTCTGCATCCCCGTCTCAGTGTCCCAGTAACTTCCCAGCTCCCCTGGGGCAAACCAGAGCTTGCTTTTGGGTTTTCCCTATTGGATCCACTCTTTTTAGGGCCAAACCCCTATATCTGCCATACACAAGGCGTATCCACCTGCTGTTTGCTCCTTCTGATCCCATAAATCCATGTATGCTCTGGTTTTGGCAGGCCCCATTCCACACAGGCACAGTGCTTCCTACCCCTCTGTTCCCCTTGCACACTCTTATGGGTGCAAACATCCAGCCACACATCCCCAGGCTCCCTGCCCCATAGAGCTGCTTCCCAAGCATCCCAAGCCCCCCCCCCCAGCATCCCATAACCTCCAAATATCCCAATACCCTGTCAAGCATCCCACTGCTCCCCAGCCATCCTGCTGTCCCCCAAGCATCCCTCTGTCCCCCAAGCAACCCAACAACCCCCCAAGCATCCTGCTGTCCCCTCCACCATCCTGTCACCCTTCAAGCACCCCACAAGCTCCCAAGCATCCCTCTGTGCCCTCAGTATCCGTCACCTTTTCCTCTGCCTGCGCCGCTGGCGCTGGGCTGTCCCTGTCCTGTCCTGGACTGGCCGGGGTGCCGGGGGAGCGGGCGGCACGGGGCGGGGGTGCCGATGCTGCTCCGACATGGAATAAGCTCTTCC
>NW_021940840.1:479079-480729 GCF_001715985.3 Manacus vitellinus
GGCCTCCTCCTCGTCCCTCGGGACAGCTCATGGGCTGCCTGTCATCTCCTGCAGCCGGAGCTCACACGGCCTCCTGCTCCCCGGGGCGCCCCGGCCACGTCCCGTCGGCTCCTCTTCATCCTCCCGCAGCCCTCCCTCCCTCCCTCCCGCTCTATCTCCATGGTTTTATGGCCTTGATGGCAGCAATATTCCTGTGTCCCTGAGCTCAGCCCAGAAACTGCAGAGCCACCGTGGTGTCACCGGCCTTTCCACCTTCCCCTGGTCACACTGGCTGAGTGGGTGCCCAGGGGCTGGGGGGTGTCTGGGGGGGTGAGCAGCTGCCCCAGCTGCAACAGGAGGGCTCAGCCCCATCCCTGCTCCACCACCCCACACGTGCATGGGTGGAAAAAGGGCCTTTGTGCTCCTGGATCTGGCCTTTGCTCTTCCTGCTGCCCTCAGATTCAAGTCTCTGTCACCAAAGGGGGTGATGGCCTTGGGTCCCCAAGTGAGGGGTGACCACACTGGCATTCAGCACCTCAGGGCACCCCTTGGTCATGTCCAGGACCCACCATCCCTGTCAGAGGACTTTGGAGTTCAGAGCTCGTCCCTACAGGATTTGGGGAGGTCACCCTGCAGTGAGTTGGCAGCTCTTGCCCCATCCCTGGCAACTGCCCCATCCTGCCCAGCATTGGCGGGACCAGTTCCCACCCAGGGGCAACCTGCACAATCCCCCAGGAACGGGAAAATCCAGAATAGCTTCGTCATCGTCATCATATCACCGTCATCACCACCATCATCATCATCACCATCATTGCAAGAGAAGCGAGCTCAATCAGTGCTGAGATGTGCCCACCCACCCCAAGGTTGGTGCCAGGATGGGATCAGGATTCACCCTGGAACCAGTTGTGAGGGGGCAAGGAGTGGTCCCACCCCATCTCTGCAGGGCACATCTCTTAATTCCAGGTTTACTCCTCTTTTCTGAGGTGGGTTGCGAAGAGATTCCATGTTTTCCCCATTTTGGGGGATGGGTTTCCAGGTTTCCCCCTTTTTCTTGGGATCGGTTATGAAGGATTTCCAGTTTCTCCTCTTTTTTGGAGATGGGTCATGAAAGGCTTCCAGGTTTCTCCCTTTTTTGGAGATTGGCTGTGAAGGGTTTCCAGATCCTCCCTTTTTTTGGGGGACGGGCTGTGAAGGGCTTCCAGATTTCCCCTGCTTTAGGGGGATAGGTGGGAAGGGTTTCCAGCCAGAAGTGAATAGCAGTGGATGGGATGTGGCAGCCCAACAATGGGATCCTGGTGGCCTCAGGACAGAGGTGACCAAGCCAAGAAGCCACAGCACCCCATCTCCCACATCCGCAGAGTGTAACCCTCTCCCACATCCCATGGGGTGTAACCATCCCCATGAGGGCTCCACCACCACATCCCCCATCCCTGTTCCCCGTCCCTCCAACCCGGGTTTTGGGGTACAAAGCAGGTACTCACACCGACAGCTGTGACGGCCAGAGCTGTGGATCCCGAGGGATGGGGTGAGGATGGGCAGCGTCACGCCCTGGCCAGGCCCTGGCAGACACTGCTGGCGGAGTGTGGTGTCAGTGCCTTTATCACCAGAGAGGCCTGTCACGATTGCAGCGGCCCAACTGGTTTGTGGCCACCCAGCCAGGGCCAGTGCCAG
>NW_021940840.1:481409-485439 GCF_001715985.3 Manacus vitellinus
AAAAAGGGGAAGAAAAATGGGGGGAAATGAAAAAAAAGGAAAAAAGGGAAGAAAGTGGAGGAAAATGAAAAGGGGGGGAAAGGAAAAAAGGCAAAAAAGGCAAAAAAGGCAAAAAAGGCAAAAAAGGTAAAAAAGGCAAAAAAGGCAAAAAAGGCAAAAAAGGGAAAGCTAATTGCAAAAGGAAAAATCTAAAAAGCAAAGAAATTCAAATAAGAAAGAAAAAAGGGGAAAAAAACCCCAAAATTATAAAGAAATAAAATCTAGGAAAAGAAAATAAATCTAAATTCCAGAAGCTGGGCATTTCCCCCCATTCCCTGTCTGAGCTCACTCACTGCCGGGAGATGTCACCCCTGGGACTGGTAGCACTGCCATGACCCCACGGGCCACCCATGTCCCCTCAGCAGTGCCAGGGGGTGTCTTCCAAAAATCCCCATGGCATGACAGAGCCTTCCCCACACACACCCGGGGACAAAGGTGTCCCCATAAACCCCATGAGATACCACAGCACAGGAAAAGGTGTCTCCAAGGTGTTTCGGGAGGAAAAAACAGGAGTGGGGGATGATGTTGCTGATGCCAGGGGTGTTGGCAGCCCTGGCATTGGCCATGGCAGCTCCTCATGCATCCTCATCAGCCCCACACACATCCCAAAAGCAGGATGAGGAGCCTCCTCCGTGCCCAGGTAGAGGGAACAGACAACAAACACCACCAGGAAAGCATCACCTTTATTTAAAAATAAAAATATAAGGGAATATGGTTTTCTATGTGGATACTGGGGAGCACTGTGGGCTCTGCACTCCTCTGCCCAAGGGAGCCTGGATCTGGCACTCAGGGCTGTGCAAATCCATACGGAACATTCCAAAGCCTGGAGCTCTCCTCGACCTCCTCCTCACACAGAGGTGGCTCCAGCATGGAGAGGACAGTCCTTGTGACGTGGATTTCGTGGAGGGAGCCACAGGAGAGGCACAGCAGGAGGTGTATTTACAGATGGGAAATGTTTCAACACAGCATTTCTGTCTCAGGAGCAAAGCTGAGGGTTTTCCACCCAACAGCAGCAGTGGAAAACCATCCTCCAGCCCCCTCTGGGAGCCCCCAGCCCCATCATGCTCGTGCCTTCTTGCTCTTCTTCTTCTCCTCCCTGAGGGCCGTGTCGTGGGCTTTCCTCTTCGCAGCCAGTTTGTTGGCCTGTGGAGAGACCCCCAAGACCCACGGTCAGAGCAGATCCATCTGCAGACCCTCAGTCCCACCAAACCTCCAGCTGCAGGTGAGGACGGATCCCACGGCACCAGGATCAGGTGTGGGACACAGAGAGAGGCCACGAGGCGCAGTCCCGAGGGAGCACGAGGAGCTCTGCCCTGCCATGGGGCAGCCTGGGGGTGCTGGGAAGGGGCTGGTAGAGCCTCACCCCTGCCCACCTGCCCTCAACACCTTCTCCAGGTACAGAGAAGAAGGAACAAGGAGATTTGGGAAGAGCCCATCCCAGGATGCTGGTGAAGGGCCCTGTCCCACAGAGCTCGTACCTCACGGACTTTGCGCTTCTTGCCGAACATGATCTTCTTGTAGAGGTATTTCTCCCTCTTCTTCATCATCATGATGGCCAGGCGCTTCTCCTCGCTCTGCTGCTCCTGCTCCAGGCGCTGCTTGTCCTCCACCCGCACCTTCCCCGCTGTCACCTTCACGGGAAGCGCCTGTGGGAGCCAGAGAGCTCAGGAACCCAGATCCCAGGAATCCACCACCCCTATTTCCAGCCCGTTCACCAGGGGCCACGAAACAGCCGCAGCTCCCTCTGAACCTGAGCAGGTCCTAAGTGTGGGTGGGAGCTGCAGCTCACAAACATGGGGCCCAGAGCATCCCTGGAAATGTTCCAGGTCAGGTTGGATGGGGCTTGGAGCAACCTGGGCTAGTAGAAGGTGCCCCTGCCCATGGTGGGGGTGGAATGAGATGAGCTTTAAAGTCCCTCCCAACCCAAACCATTCCAGGATCCTGTCAGTGCCCCAGCAGTCCCAGGACAAGAACACCCCACAGTGAGCAGAGCCTCAGCAAGGGCAGTGCCCACCCGCCTCCTTCCAGGGCACCCACCCCACTGCCGGGCACCCACCTTGTTACTCTGAGTCTTCTGCTCTTCCATCTTCTTTAACTTCATCTCCTCTTCCTTTTCAGACTCATCTTCCTCCTCCTCTTCTTTGTCATTGTCATCCTCCTCTTCCTCCTCCTCTTCTTCCTCTTCCTCACTCTCCTCATCTACAAGGAGAGACCGTGGTTACCCTCGAGGGGCTCCAGAGCAGGCGCTGGCACCTGCCCAGCTCTGAAACTCCTCCATGGCTCCCATCACCTGGGTTCTCTCCCCGTTGCAGGGCCAGCAGCTTCAGCTTCTCCGGAGGCACGTAGTCACCCTCCTGCTCCGTCACGAAGGGGGACAAGTGCGGGGGCAGCAGGACACCCGGGAAGTAATCGGCCACAGGCAGGCACAGCTTGGCATTGACCGAGTCAAACACCCACTGAGGCTGCAGGTAGTACCTGGGGGAGGCAGAGGGACCCCACCTCAGGCTCTGGAGCCCGTGGGACAGCTCTGGGGTGGCCCTCATGGCTGTTCTGGGGACAGGCCCCTGTCTCACCCACCTGCCCACCACCTGCTTCTCCACGCGGGGCCGGTCGATGATGTGGTGGGTGATGGAGGGGTCGGTGGCATCGTAGGTGGCCCCAATGCACAGGGACTTGTCCCAGGAGACCTGGCCACCAAAGCTCCTGCCAGAAAAGCCCACCAAGGAGTCAGGCAGGTTGGTGGGACCCTCGGGGTCACCTCACCCGTGGGACATCGGGCAGGGTGGGCCCAGCAGAGGGGCTGTGGGAGGCCAGGGCTGCCCAGGGTGTCCCACCGCCCACGCACCGGATGACGAAGGCCAGAGGCTCCCGAGGCACCTCCCTGTTGAGGAAGAAGCGCAGCCCCTCAAACAGCTTCTTGTGCTTCTCCAGGGCCTCCTGCTCCTTCTTCTTGGCATCCATCTGCTCTGCCGTCTCCTGCTCGGAGCAAAGCCTTCAGCCTCCTCCCCAACAGCCCCTGCCAAGCCCCCTCTGCAAGGGGGGGTCTCAGGTGCTGTCCCCAGACTCCTGGCACCTCGCTGGCCCTGCCAGCCTTTGCCTGGGCACAGGACAGGCAGGCATGAGTCCCCCACCAGGCTCTTACCCCCTCCACTGGGAACTCGTCCATCTCCACCTCGTCCTCGTGGGTCGGTGCCACTACTCGGGCCAGGCTGGAGCTCAGAGCTGACAGTCTCTGCAGTGGGAGGAGATGGAGTCATATCCAGGGGGTGGGAAAAGGGGCAGCCCCATGGAGGAAAGGGATTTCTCAGAGCCAAAAGACCCAGGGATTGGGCAGAATTCAGCCTCCTCCATGGACAGTCCCCAGCAAGGGGCTCTGGAGGGTCTCCTGCCACACAGGGGGAGGTCGGTGGAGCCCGAGGCCAAGCCCAGCTCCTCCCTACAGGGACAAGGAGTTTGGGATCAGCCCCCTCCACCCATCAGTCCCATGGTGCCATCAGTGTCCCTCACCTCCAGGTAGCTCTCTGAATCCATGGCATACTCCTTGCCCTCCGTGGGCTTCAGCTCAGCATCAGCCTGGCTGTCGATCTGGGGAGGAACAGAGGTGGGGAGGCAGCTCCCAAACATCCCCCCCTGCACCACCCCAGGGGGGGTCCCAGCAGTGACCTCATGGCCTCACCTTGGGGGGGTAGAGCAGGTTGAGGGAGTGGTAGAGGCGGAAGTTGACGAAGCCCAGGAGGGTGGTGTAGAACTCGGTGAAGGTGGCCATGACCCGGTAATCCACGTCTGTGGGGTGCTGCAGGTACGTGGGGGGGAGAACGTGTGGATAAAGGATCCTCTCTGCAGGGACAGGGGCCCATCCCATCCACGTGGGGAGGAAGGTCACGGAATATCCCCACTTAGGAAAGGACCCACAAGGATCATCAAGTCCAACCCCTGGCCCTGCACAGACACCCAACAATCCCACCCTGTCCCTCAGAGCGTTGTCCAAACC
>NW_021940840.1:485749-487985 GCF_001715985.3 Manacus vitellinus
TGGATGGGGACCTTGGGGCTTGGCCCAGGAACTTCAAATCAAGGTGAGGAGTGCAGGGTGTGGCAGAGCTAGACAAGAGCAAGACAAGAGCAGGATAAGGAGGATGAGGACAAAGGGGAATGGCTTCCCACTGCCAGAGTGCAGGGTTAGATGGGATATGGGAAGAAGTTCCTCCCTGTGAGGGTGGGGAGGCCCTGGCACAGGCTGCCAGAGAAGCTGTGGCTGCCCCTGGATCCCTGGAAGTGTCCAAGGCCAGGTTGGACGAGGCTTGGAGCAACCTGGGCTAGTGGGAGGTGTCCGTGCCCATGGCAGGGGTGGGAATGAGATGATCCTTAAGGTCTCTTCCAGTCCAAACCATTCCGGGATTCTATGATTCAAAACCACAAAGCCCCAACCTAACTGTGCCCAGCCCTGAAAATCCTGGGAGTGAATGGAGAGGGCACTGACCGTGACCTCCTGCCTGCCAAGGCTCAGGGGGGCACATGGCTGTCCCAGCACAGTGGCACCCACAGCCCCCCTTGTCCTGCTGTGTGGGGACACAGCAGAACCTCCCTGCTCAAGGCTGCAGGATCTGACTCATCCCTTCCCTGTTTCCCTCGTTCCTACAGGTTAATCTTTAATGACTGGTAAAGGTGTGTATTAATAACTGAGGACACGAGGAACTGGGGAGACTGGTACGGGCAGCCCCGGGGTAACAGAGGGCTGTGTCCGCACATGCCCCCTGAGCCAGGCCCCGTGGGTTCACCACAGGCTGGGCACTGCCTCCTCTGCCTCAGGATGGACCCTCAGCCCCTCCCTGGGCACAGGATCCCACCGTGCCCTTCCCAGGCACTCACGTCGTGGGCGAAGGCGTAGGGGGTGATCCACGTGATGGGCTGGCCCAGCACCTCTGCCTGGTAGTAGATGCCCTTGATGGAGAGGAAGACCTGGCAGGACCACAGCGAGGGCTTAGGGGGAGGAAGGCCACGGGGCTGCTGTGTCCCTGTCCTCGCTCCCCCTTCCCTTGGCTGGGTTGCTTCCTCCTCAGGGAGGATCAAACATCCCAGTGGGACACGCACCCCACCGGCAGCTCCAGCACAGCTGGGCCAGTGCCTTCCCAATACCCTCCCAGTGCCCAAACCCACCACCCCCACGGCCCCCGGGCAGGGGGGCCTGTCCTGTCCCTCTCCCCGTGCCCACCTTGCGCAGGGAGCGGGAGGCGATGACGTAGTTCTGGAATTCCACGGCCAGGCGCCGGCACAGCTGGATGGTCTGGACATGGCACTTCCCCGTCCGGGGGAAGGTGGAGAACAGGAAGCACATGGACAGGGCATCGTCCAGGTCCCGCAGGGCGTCGATGAACGTGGGGTACCTGTGTCCAGGGGAAAGGGAACGGGGATCACACCCAGCCCTGCTGTCCAGCAAAGGCTGCTGGGGCTGGGGGAGACCCCGGGAGAGAAAGGAACTGGAAACATGGAACATCCACCTGCACATCCCACCAGAGCTGGTCACAGAACCATGGAATGTCCTGAACTGGGAGGGACCCACAAGGATCATCCAGTCCAACCCCTGGCCCTGCACAGACATCCCAACAATCCCACCCTGTCCCTCAGAGTGTTGTCCAAATCCTCCTGGAGCTCTGGCAGCCTTGGGGCTGTGCCCACTGCCCTGGGGAGCCTGGTCAGTGCCCAGCCAGCCTCGGGGGGAAGAACCTTTCCCTGAGATCCAACCCAATCCTCCCCTGACACAACTCCTCATTCCCTCGAGGACCCACAGGGATGGGTGTCCCTCCTGGGCACTGAGGGGTCACAGCCACACAGCTCCCAGGGCTCAGGGCTCCTCAGAGGACACAGCAGCACCTCGGAACATGAGGTGGGTGTGAACAGGGTTTAGGGCACCCACAGGTTTTGAGTGTGGGGGATTCCAGCCTGGACCCCTGAGGACACACACACACACACGACACACACATGGCCCATGGCCTGTGGCACAGGTCACTTCTCAGCACTGCTTCTCTCTTCACACCAGCACAGGGAGGTCCCAGGCACCACAGGGACAAGGAACAGACCTGCCAGAGCCTGTTCCTTCCCTCCTGCTGATGCCCATTCCTTCCCTCCTTCCTGTGTCCCCTCCTTGCTCACTGTCACCAAAGCCATGGGCACGATTAACCCTCAACCAGCCCTCCCTCTGAGGAAAGCACTGTGCAGGGACAGGAGGGAGCCCTCAGTGTCCCCCTGGAGCCATCCAGGATGGCCAGGAG
>NW_021940840.1:500875-505634 GCF_001715985.3 Manacus vitellinus
GGCCATGGTGTCCTTGGCAAGTGGCAGTGAGGAGCCAGCCAGGATGTTTTTGGCTGGGAAGGGAGTGTTTCCTCTGGAGCCTGTGACTCAGGGCACTGCAGGGACGGGCTCTGCTGTGGGGCCCTGTGCCCTCCTGGAGGTCCCTTTGGCTGTACCGAGGTGCTGTGGCCCCCCAAGGGACACCTCTGCCCATCATGCCACTGCCCTGTCCCCTTGTCACCCCCATGGAACATGGACAGTGGCCCTGGGGAGCCTGGGGGCTGTTCTGTCCCCCATGGACACAGCACTGCCCCTTGTGCATGTCTGTGTGTGGCAGCCAGCCCTGTCGTGCCTGCTGTCCCCACTGTCCCCAGATGACCCAGAGGGAGGACGTGGGGACAGTGCTCCAAAACAGGCTGGGGAAACTGCCCTGTCCAGCCCTGTCCTGTGGCACCCTGACCCCCAAACCAGGACACCCCTGAACCCGGACACTGTCTGAACCAGGGCACCCTGTAAAACCAGTGAATCCCAAAAATGGGAAAGTTCTGAACTGGGGTGTCTTGTGAACCAAGGCACCTCCAAACCAGGGAACCCTCAAAGTGGGGGACACCCCCCTAAGGCAGGGGACCCCCAGCCCACAGAAGGGACTGTCCCCTCCATTTCCTCCTTCCCAGTGACATTTGGAATTTTTTAACTACTTGGGCAGCGAGCAGGGACCCATATTGGTGGGTGTTCCCATCTGGGGGTGCCCCTGTGGGTGCTGGGTGTTCCCCTTGGGTTAGTGCCCCTGTAGGTGCTGGGTGTCCTAGCTGGGTGGGTGCTGCTGCAGGTGCTGGGTGTCCCCGTGGGTTGTCTCACACATCCCCCTGACTGTCCCCTGTCCCCCCAGGTGTGCTGCTGCAGGAGGACCATCTGGACGCGCTGTCCCTGCTCGGCCTGACGTCCCTGCCCAGCTTCGTGCTGCTGTTCGGGGCGGCCGTGGCGCTGGAGCTGGGCCCCTCGTGGCAGGGGGTGCTGCGCCCCGACGCCGCGCTCTGGGGCTGCGTCCTGCTCAGCTGCCTGGGCTCCGTCCTCTACAACCTGGCCACGTCCTGCCTCCTGTCCCTCACCTCCGCCCTCACGCTGCACCTCCTGGGCAGCCTCACCGTGGTGGGCAACCTGCTGCTGTCCCGCCTGCTGTTCGGCACGCGGCTGGGCGCGCTGGGCTACGCCGGCGTGGCGCTGACGCTGGCGGGGATGGTGCTGTACCACCAGCCCCAGCTCCTGGCCGCGTGCTGGCCCCTGCGGGCGCCGCGGCGGCCCCCGCGCCACGAGTAGGGGTCTGAGGGCGGAGCGGGGGCGAGGGAGGCTCTGAGCGAGGGCAGGGGGCTGCGGAGCTCGGCTCAGCGAGCACGTGTGTGTGCTGAGGGGTGTCGTGCTGGGCACGCGTGTGTGCCAGTGTGTGTGACACTGCACGTGTGTGTGACTGTGCACGTGTCTGCCAGTGTGGGACACGCTGAGCGCATGGGTTTGCCAGTGTGCCCACGTGGGTGCTGAGGTGCACAGTGCTGTGCACATGGGTGTGACTGTGCACACGTGTGTGCCAGTGTGTATGTGCCACTCTGCACGTGTGTGTGCCAGTGTGCCTGGCTCTGTGTGCCCACGGGAGTGCTGAGGTGCACAGTGCTGTGCACGTGTGTGCCCGTGTGTGGCCCTGTGCACGTGTGTTTGCTGGTTTGCACAGCTCTGTGCACACACCTGTGGCTGTTTGCACAGCTCTGTGAGCACGTGTTTGCCGGTGTGCACATGTGTGTGCCAGTGTGTGTGACTCTGCACATGTGTGTGCTGGTGTGCACAGCTCTGGACATGCATGTGCTGATGTACACAGTGCTGTGCACATGTGTGTGCCAGTGTGTGTGGTACTGTGCACATGGGTGTGCTGGCATGCACAGCTCTGTGCACACGTGTGTGCTGAGGTGTGTGGTACCATGTACATAGCGGGTGTCCCACTCTGCATGGTTGCATGTACATGTGGTTTGCATGGCTCTGTGCACACGTGTGCTGGGGTGCACAGTGCTGTGCACACGTGTTGGTGTGCATGGCTCTGTGTACATGTTTGTGGGTTTGCACAGCTCTGTGTGCACACACGTGTGCTGAGGTGCACGCTGCTGTGCACGGTGCTGTGCACACGTGTGTCAGTGTGCATGGCTTTGTGTGCACATGTGACAGTGTGCACAGATCTGCGTGCACACACGTGTGCTGAGGTGCACGGTGCTCTGCACTGCACATCCCTACTGATGTGCAAGGCACTGTGCACGGGTGTGTGCTGGTGTGCACTGCTCTGTGAGCACACGTGTTGATGTGCACACGTGTGTTGTGTGAAGGTTCTGCATGTGCAGGCAGGTCTTGTGCACGTGTGTGTTGGTACAGACTGTACATATGTGAGTGTGTGCACAGCTCTGCATGCGTGTGGCACGCGTGTGCTGCTGTGCACAGCTCGGGGGGGGGGTCAGGCAGGTACAGGTGTGCACACAGGCTCTGTGCAGGTACCTGTGTGTGTGTGTGTGTGTGTGTGTGTGTGTGTGTGTGCAGCTGTGTGCCCCAGCTCCACACGTGCGTCCCCGTGTGCACATGCAGGCTGGGAATGCTCAGGGACATGGCTGTGGATACACGACTCTGGATACAGGACTCGGGGCATCCGGCTGCTGTCCTGCCTGGGGAAACAGAACTGTCTGTGTGTGTTCGTGTGTGTTCATGTGTGTGTGTGTGCACGTGTGTGTGTGTGTGTCACTACTGAGCTCTGCTGGCTGGAGTGGACGCTGGCTGTGTGTACACACTGTTCTCATGGCCAAACAGGATGCCCAGGACAGGGCAGGTGCGTGTCCCCTCCCCTGTCCCCAACCCCACCGTGTTGTGACAATCCCATGGGGCTGCCGGTGGTGCTGCCAGCGTCACCTCTGTCCCAGCTGTGCCCTTCCAGCCCCCACAGCTCCCTGTCCCCGTCCCTCCCAGCGTGCCGTGGCTGGCACAGACTGGTATCCGTGGCAGAGATGGCGAGAGCCCTGCTGAGGGGACGGGCTCCAGACCCGTCCAGACCACCCGCCAGCGCTCCAGGGCGGTGCCAGGCTGAGGCGTGGGACGATGCTGGGCTGTGGCACAGCACACACTCACCATGGCAGAGGGACAGCCCTGTGTGTGCCCTGGCACCGCCGGGGGCCGTGGGGGCCATTGCCACGCTCGTGTCTCCGTGCCGGGGCCGAAGGACCCAGCTCCGATTGCACTTGTCCCAAAATAAAGCTCTATTTTTGTCGTACGCCACCCTCGGCTCGCGGTGATCTCCTGCCCGAGAGGGAAGGAAGGGAGGAACCGCTCAGTGTGGGGATGGGAAACAGGCATGGAAATGCCTCGGGATGTCCCCGTGGCCGCTGTGTCCGAGGGCTCTGTGCTCCAGTGCAGGGACAGCCGTGGTTTGGCAGCCCCAGAGGGTGTGGTGACACGGAGAGGAGTCACTGACCGCATGTCCGGGGCTGGTCCTGCTGGGAGCCTCGCCCTGCCCCGGCGCAGCGCTGGAGCATCCTGCTCCCTGAGTCATGGAATCGTGGAATATCCTGAAGTTGGAAGGGACCCACAAGGATCATCGGATCCAACTCCCGGCTCTGCTCAGGACAGCCCCAACAGTCACACCGTGTGTCGCCAGTCCGGCCCCTCCAGCCCGGTGACTCACCCCGGTGACTCACCCCACCGCATAAGCACGACCCTCTTCCCCTGGAAAATCCCCGCTCGCTCCCGCCCTCTTTCCCAAACAGCGATTTGTTTCCATTATCAGGGCAGGAGTTTGGAGGCCACTTCCAGCAGCACCTGGGGAACGGCTCCTTCCCAGCACACACTGAAGGGAGGGCAGCTCTCCGGGGTGTGCCGGAGTGCCACGGCTGGTGCCACCTTTGGCAGGTGCTCCAGGTGTGGCTGGAGTGGTGCCCATCCCAAAAGGGACACAAAGGGCCCCCAGTTATCAGCCAACAGCCCCTGTGCTGGCCAGGAACCTGTTTACTTTCTGGGCTCACATTCCAGAGGCTTTTCCATAGCAGGGAGGGTTGGAAGCCCTTTTGGTTTTCTGGGAGGAGTGGAGGGACCTGCAAACCAGCCATCTGTGGCATCGCTGGTTCAGGAGCCCTTCCCCAGGGAATTCTTGCCCATCCCAGCTCCTGGACTCATTTGCTGGCACTGGGTCTGCCCAGATCCTGACTCCATCCACAGCTTTGCCTTTTCCACCTTGGATTCCTGCTGATTTCTACTTGGTGCCCTACTGCGCCAGGGAGCTGGGCTGGGCACGGGGGTCCCATGGGCAGCATTCCTGGTGGGACTGGGAGTTGTGCTGCCCATGGAGGGCAGTGGCAGGAGGGCTGGCCAGGTGAGGTGACTTTGGGTATTTCGGGCCATGATCTCAGCCTGGTGTCATCCCTGTGCTCCGGCCAGGCCCCGGGAAGGATTGGGTTTCCCACTGGCAGCAGCTGCCCATGTGCTGAGTCCAGCACTGCTCCGGCCAAGCTGGATGAGGGAAAGGCATCCCAGCCCTGGGGGCTTTGTGGGAGGGGAGCAGATGGGACCCCTTTCTGGAGAGCAGCCCCTGGCACGGGGCAGGACCAGCACAGCAGGGAATGATGGGCACAGTCCTCACGTGGGCATGGGGAGGGGGGACCCTCCTGAGGAGGGGTGACAGCTCTGAGTGGTGACAGCAGGAATGGTGGCTTGGAGGTGCTGGCTGGCAAAGGATCATGGAATTATGGAATCCCAGGATGGTTTG
>NW_021940840.1:505797-524641 GCF_001715985.3 Manacus vitellinus
ACCTGGCCTTGGACACTTCCAGGGATCCAGGGGCAGCCACAGCTTCTCTGGGCAACCTGTGCCAGGGCCTCCCCACCCTCACAGGGAAGGATTTCCTCCCCATATCCCATCCGATCCTGCCCTCTGGCAGTGAGAAGCCATTCCTCCTTGTCCTATCTCTCCATCCCTTGTCCCAAGTCCCTCTCCAGCAAGGAGCTACAGGTGAAGCATGGAACTCTGAGCTGGGAGAAATTAAATCCAATGGGACAGTTTAGTGATGAGATCCAGCCAGGCAGTTTCTCTTGGATCTGCTTCTAAACCACTGCTGAACCTTCCTTGGAGGCAGCGATGGAATGTGCCAGGATGGTGCTGTGAGCCCTTGGTGCAGGAGCAGGGGAGAGGAAATCCAGGTGGATTTACTGTGTGCCTGGGAGCACAGGGTGGAAATTATCTCTGTTTCAGGACAGGGATTAACTGCTGCCTGTTGGGAGCTCACTGCATTGGCAGGGTGGGATTTGGGATCTGCAGTGGGAGGCAGCAGGGACAAACACTTGCTAATCTGGGGAGCCTGAGCCAGGAAATAATATCCTTCTGGGATATGCTGGGCTGTGCTCTTAAACCATCCACATCACAGTCCTAAAACTGTGTCGGGGACTGTTGTGGCTCCAGAGATGAAATTACAGCAAAGCCTTTTTTAGGTAGATGGAAGATTGCATTTTCCTGGTGGGACAGCCCAGCTCAGGGGGGGCAGGGATCTGAGGATGCTTGAAGCTGCTTAAGCCCAGCTGGAGGCCAGGAAATGGACAGGATGAGCCTTCCAGCACCACATTCTCTGCTCCAGCACCCACAAAATCTCTCTAGAATGTTCCCTTAACCATTTTGAGGCAGGGGGGCTTCACTGGTGGCTTCACTGCTCACTCTCCATGTCCCAGGCTCCTGCCCCATGCTGAACAGGTTGTTGGCTCAGTCACCAAATTTCTAGAAGATGAAATCACAGGAGCTTGAAGATATTTTTAAAGTCATATAATCAGAGAATCATGGAATTGTTAAGGTTGGAAAAGCCCTCTACGACCATCGAGGCCAAATGTTCTCCCAGCACTGCCAAGGCCACCACTGACCCACGTCCCCAGGTGCCACATCCACATGGCTTTGAAATCCTTTCAGGGATGGGGACTCCACCTCTGCCCTGGGCAGCTGTGCCAGGGCTGGACAGCCCTTTCAGTGAACAAATTTTCCCAATATCCAACCTGACCCTCCCCTGGCACAACTTGAGGCTGTTCCCTCTCCTCCTGTCCCTTGTCCCCTGGGAGCAGAGCCCAATCCCCCACCTGGCCTCACTCCCTCCCCTCAGCTGGGGCTGTGGGACCCCCTCCAGCTGAAACCAGAATTAACAGATGGGTTGGTGTGAGCGATGCCAGAGTGTGCCCAGATGAGGCTTCTGGTTCCCAGTGACATGATGACTTCGTGCAAGGATTCCCACTGACAGTGCACTTCCTTGGATTGCTCCCATCCTGGCTTCCCAGACCATCAGGGAATGGGGTTCTTCAGGAGCAGCTCACCCAAATCATAGAATCGTGGAATGCTTTGGGTTGGAAGGGACCTTAAAGATTGTCTCATTCCAATGCCCTGCCATGGGCAGGGACAATAACCATGGATCTCCCAAGAGAGGCCAAGGCACCTCCTGAAAAAGCCTTTGGGCAATCAGACTGGGGGAAGGAATGGTCAGGACATCTTTGGATCTCTCCCAGTCAGAGATGCTGCCTGTGCTCTCCATTCCCTCTCTGGAATGCAGCAGATGACGGGACTCTGGGTTGCTGCCTCAAAACCCAAAGCTCTATCCCAGTAAGGAAAAACAGCTGTTGGTGACACTCCAAATATCCTGACTCACAGCAAGTTGCTGTCCTGCCTCAGCAGCACAGTTTGTTCTGGAATAAAACAACACTCCCTGAGCAGGTGGTGGTCTCAGAGTCCCTGTTAGAGCCCTGGAACAAATGAGATGTGAAAACTGGGCTGATTGTATTTATAGCAAGATTCTCCATCGCTGGTGTATCTCAACCCCCTGCACTCCCAGCAGCACAGACTTCACACTCCAACCCCTCAGAAGAGCTTATTTCCAGTGCTCTGGCATGGATCTACAAGAGCTGCTGCTGTTTTTCCCTGGATTTCCTGCCAAGAGGTCACACCAGCTCGTTGTACTCGGAGCAGCTGCGTTACTCTTCCTTCGTTTCCACAACCCCGGGGCACCATCCCTGCTGGAGAGCTGAGCCCCCGGAGCCTGCGGATGCTGAAGTTTGTGCTGGTCGTGTCCCTGCCCCAGGAGCTGCTGTTGGGCTGTGTCAGGGGATGGCAGGATTCGACCCTGGAGAAAACCAACCATGTCCTAGGCTGATCCCACAGTGGATCCCACAGCAGGGCAGGGGGATTCTGCCCCTCTGCCCCCTCGGGTGAGACCCCCCTGCAGAGCTGCCTCCAGGCCTGGGGAACAGCACAGGGAGGACGTGGAGCTGCTGGAGAGAGTCCAGAGGAGGCCATGGAGATTAGAGGGATGGAGCACCTCTCCTATGTGGAAATGCTGGGAGAATTGGGATTGTTCAGCCTGGAAAAGAGAAGGCTTCAGGGTGACTTTGTGGCCTTCCAGTACCTGAGAAGGAGCCTCCAAGAGAGATGGACAGAGACTATTGACAAGGGCTTCGAGAGACAGGACAAATAGGAACAACTTCAAACTGAAGGAAAGTAGGATTAGATGGGATATTGGGAAGAGATTCTTCCCTGTGAGGGTGGGGAGACCCTGGCACAGGTTGCCCAGCGAAGCTGTGGCTGCCCCTGGATCCCTGGAAGTGTCCAAGGTCAGGTTGGACGGGGCTTGGAGCAACCTGGGCTGGTGGAAGGTGTCCCTGCCCGTGGCAGGGGTGAGACTGGATGGGCTTTAAGATCCCTTCCCACCCAACCCATTCCATGACTCTGTGTTTCTGTGACTCTGTGCCCATCAGGGACATGGAGTTGTGCTCCCTCAGGCCACGCAGCCAGTGGGGTCCTGCTCACCCTGTGTGTCCCCACGCTGTGGATCCCGGGTGCCCTGGAGCCCGACAGCTGGAGGTGCAGGGGCTGGGGGTGTCCCTCACGGGGACACAGGGGTGCTCCATGTGGGGACAGAGGGAGGTCACCACCTTCAGGCAGCCATTGGTGACGGTGCCAGTCCGGTGGGTGCCAATGTCACCATGGCAACCAACGGCGGGCCCAGCGGGTCATGGAGGAGCAGGGCAGGACAGGGCCTCGTGTCACCTTCTTCCCACCACCCCAGAGCCGGCGGTTCGAGGGGCCCCGGTGCGGGGCTGGGGGACCCTCACACCGTCCTGGGCTGGGGGACCTTCATGTGGGACTGGGGACCCCCCCGGGTTGGGGGACCCTCACACCCTCCTGAGGCTGGGGGACCCCACACTGGGCTGAGGGACCCCCCCGCTCAGGGGCTGTGAGCAGGCCTGTGGGCCGTGGCTGAGCCCCCCTGCACCCCCCGTTCTCTGACACAAAGCCCTTCTCACCCAGAGCAGCCCTGGGGACTGGGACCTCGACCCGGACAGTGTCCTGCCCGGCTCCACTGTCCACGAGCAGCTGCTCCTGGAGGAGAAGGTGGGCTCTCCTCTCCCCCTGACCCCTCCAGGCCCTGCTGGTGCTGCCCCCTGGGATGGGGTTCGTGGCCCCCTCTGGCACAAAGGGGCCTTTAGGTCTTCAGCATCAGGATAGGGGTGCCAAGGCTCCCTCCAATGGTCAGGAGGAGGCAGCTCTTGGATTTGGGCCACCTTTGACATGAATGGTTGAGCCTCCATCCTGACCTCTGGACACAGCTGCCATATCCTATCTCCAAGTCACCTGTGGTTTGGAATGAGCTACAGGCATTGTTTGCCATGGGCTTAACCCGGACTCAGATGTTGTTCCTAAGATATCCTGGGAGAAAGTAGGTTTAGATGGGTTCTTCCCTGTGAGGATGTTGAGCCCCTGGCCCAGGTTGCTCAGAGAAGCTGTGGCTGGCCCTGAATCCCTGGAAGTGTCCAAGGCCAGGTTGGACGGGGCTTGGAGCATCCTGGGCTAGTGGAAGGTGTCCCTGCCCATGGCAGGGGGTGGGAGATGGGTTTTAAGATCCCTTCCAAACCAAACAATTCTGAGGTTCTGTGATTACACATGTTGGGGCTTTTTCCTTGGCCATACTGAGGGATATGGTGGGATGTGTCTCTTCCTGAAGACAAGCATCACTTTGGAATCCTTTATTTCATAGTAGGACAGAGGCTCTCAGGTCTTACATTTGCTTTCACAAAGGTAAAACAATTTGAAGAGGCCAAAAAGAAGACTAAAAGTCTCCACAAACAGCTACAGCAGCAGTTTTTGAAAGACCAGGAGAGAAAGATGGAGTGGAAAAAGAAAGCGGAGGAACAGTTTAAAAAATCCCTGGAAGTGTTCGATCGCAGGAGTGGGAAGGTGCCCGCCCGTCCCACCCGTCCTTCGGCGGCGGCTGAAGCGAAGCCCAAGAAACCAGCGGCTGCTGCCGACAAAAAAAAGAGCAAGAGACGCGTCTAGAGAGCTCCTCCTGCAGGCTGTGCCCCGCTCCGGCCACGGCTTCCAGCCCGCTGGAATTTTAGGAAGCTAACGGTCCCGTTACAGCAATAAATCAGCACAATCCCTCCCTCTGCCTGGTGTTGCTGCCCTTGTAAATCCGTGAGGAGGTGGTGGTCGGAGAGCTCCGGGCCGGGAACGGAGCAGTGGCAGCTGCAGGAATGAAATACCTCTCCAAAGACTGTTTTCCTTTGTGAAAGGGATGGAGCTTTTCCTGGCTCGTGCCTTGAGGGTCTTTGGGCACTGAACTACCCCAGGGCAGTGGGCACAGCCCCAAGGCTGCCAGAGCTCCAGGAGGGTTTGGACAACACTCTCAGGGACAAGGTGGGATTGTTGGGTGTCTGTGCAGGGCCAGGGGTTGGACTGGATGATCCTTGTGGGTCTCTTCCAGCTCAGGAGATCCCACGATTCTGTGGCCTGATTTTCCAGTCCCCATCACAATGTTGAGGTTTCATAACATAAACCTTTTCTCCTTGAAATGAAGTTGCTAATTTTTTATGCTTCCCGGTGGCCTTGAGGGAATAATTGGATCTTGGAAGGTTGCTGTCACATGCTCAAGTTTTTTCTCCACTGGATTGAAAAATGCTCAGTACCTTCAAGCTGTGTCCCTCAGCTGGAATTCTGAAGAGAAGTCTCATGACTGATGAGAAAGGCATAGCTCAGACTCCAGGACAGCACGGGCAAGTCACACTCCAGTGCTCAAAACTGGGAGCCATCAGGCCTTGACAATGAATTCTCCATTTACTGTAAGACTATTTTTTTAAAGAAATAAAATTTTCCCCTAACCTCTCCACAGACATGATTCAAGTGCTGAAAGGCTCTGAAAGTACTGCATAGAAAACAGGGGTTTGGCACCTACACTGGCTTCAAACCACAGGTCTATCAAGTCTTGCCTTTCCTGAGTATTTAAGGCACCTTCCTGTTGTTTGTCCTCCTCCCAGCTGGGATAAATCTGCCCTGCACACTGTCCTCTCCGTGGACAGGCCCTTCCTTCTTGACCTCAGCTTTTGCCTGTTGGGTTTGCCCAGGAAAATGGGGATCTGCTGTTCACCACAAGGAACTGGATGATCTTTAAGGTCCCTTCCAACCCAAACCATTCTGTGCTTCACTGTGACAGCTGCTGGATAGGACAGACAGGGAACATCTCTGGTCGTGCTGGCACTGGTGACAGGATGGTGTCCATCTACACCACTTTTTGAGCAGCAATGACACCCAAGCAGAGATGTGTTGAGGTGAATAATAACAAAATGCCAACAAGCAAATCCTGCCACAAGTTTTTAGAGAGGAGCTGGAGGTTGTCACTCAGGGGTGACTGACCTGTGCTGGCCACCCCTGGGGTTTTCCTTGTGGGAAGATGCTGTGAGAAAAGGACTGGTTTAAAACCAAGTGGGAGAGTGGATTTGGTGGCCATTCATGTGTTACCACTCAGGGCTTCAGCTGCTGTTTGAACACTGCTCTGCTCATCCAGCAAAAAGCCCACCAGGGTCCCCTAGCTCACCTATTCCCCTCCAGCCCCCACCAGCCTGACCTGCCCTCCATGGCCTTTGGACTCTCCTGTACATATCCAGCCTCCACAGCATCCTGGAGCAAGGTCTTGGTGTTTAATAATGGAATGTGAAAAACAGCACCCTTAGGTTGTTGTAAACCTACAATCTGGGCAGATTCACTGCATGTCCCCAGTTCTTGTGCTAGGAGAAGCAGAGACTGGCTGCTCTTTCCTTGTCTCCCCATTTTCTGATTCCAGAGTCCTTGGCTTTGTCCCCCCTCCATCAAACTCTCAACTCGGGTGGGTTCAGGTTGGCTCTGCTGTGCAGTTCATCCCTATTGCTGTGGTAACAACTGCATCCATCCAGCCATCCATCCACCATCCATCCATCCATCCACCATCCACATCCATCCACCCATCCATCCACCCATCCATCCATCCATCCATCCACCATCCATCCATCCACCCATCCATCCATCCACCCATCCATCCATCCATCCCTCCATCCACCATCCATCCACCATCCAGCCATCCACCATCCATCCAGCCATCCCTCATCCATCCATCCATCCACCCATCCCTCCATCCATCCATCCATCCATCCACCATCCATCCATCCATCCATCATCCATCCACCATCCATCCCTCCATCCATCCATCCACCATCCATCCATCCACCATCCATCCTCCAAAAGACACCCTGAGCACCATGGGGGTCCCCAGGCGGTTCCTGGGATGCAGCAGCACCCTGAAGGGAACAGGGATGTGTCCTCCCCTTGCCACGGAAGCAGAGGGGCTGTGGGGCTCTAACAGAGCTCCTCTGTGTGGAGCTCACAGAGCTCAGCCCCTCTGGGCCCCTCCCCATCCTCCCTGTGCTGGGAGAAGCCAGTCACCAGTTCCTCCAGTCCCCCAGCTCAGTGCTGTCCTTGATCCCAGTGTTCCCACGGCAGGAGTCAGCCCTGGCATGCAGCAGCACCCCTGGTACAAAGAGCCCCAGGCCTAGGGTGACGCCTGGTCCCCTTTGCCCTGTCCTCACCACCTCCCCAGCCCCATGGCCTGAAAGCCCCTGGAGCTGTTGGAGCTGTGCTGTTCCCCAGGGCAGGCTGTGGGTGTTGGCAGTCCCCTGGACCTGGTTCTGCAGGGGTTGGGTCTCTGGGCTGATCCAGCCCTGGGTGTTCCCACTCGGCACAGCAAAGAAGCAGCTGGAATTTGCCTGGGAGACTGGAGGTTGTGACTTAAATAGAACTATAGAATCACAGAATCTTTGAGGCTGGGAAATCCCTCTGAGATCATCAAGTCCAACTGTTCCCTCAGCACTGCCAAGGCCATCACTGACTATGTCCCCAAGTGCCACATCCACGGCCTTGAAATCCCTCCAGGGATGGGGACTCCACCCCTGCCCTGGGCAGCTGTTCCAATGACTGACCACCCTTTCCAGGAAGAAATATCCCAATATCCAATCTGACCCTCCCCTGGCACAGCTGGAGGCCGTTCCCTTCTCCTCCTGATCCCGTTCCCTGGGGCAGAGCCGAACTCCCCCCCGGCTCCCCTACGCCTGTCAGGGACTTGCAAGAGCCAGAACGGTTCCCCCCTGACGCCTCCCTTTTCTCCAGGCTGAGCCCCCCAGCTCCCTCAGCCCCTCCTGCTGCTCCAGACCCTTCCCAGCTCCGTTCCCTTCCCTGCACACGCTCCAGCCCCTCAGTGTCTCTTGTCTGAGGGGCCCAAAACTTAATTCAGGATTTGAGGTTTGGCCTGACCGAACTCACACACTCTGGTCTCAGTACCCTGACACATGCAGGGAGATTTTCCTTTCCCAGAGCTGCCCACAGCTGGCTGCAGAGATGCTTCTGCCTGAGCCCATTCCCTCTGCACTCCTGCTCCTGCCACCCAGCTCCAGCCTGGTGCTCCTACATCCAGCCCAGCACCTCCAGCCCAATATCCAAGTGGGCTGCCCCTTTTGAGTCCGTTTGCTCAGAGCTTACACTAAAACCCCACCACACTCGTCTCTTCAGCAAGTTCTGTACTTCAGGGACTCCCTGGATTCTCCGTGCCCTTCCTGAGCCTTTCTCACAGGCTCTGGGGGCCAGGGAAGTGCAGAATCCTTCCCAACTGCTCACTATATGGATGAGAGGCACGTCACCCCACTGACGGCACAACATGGGAATGAGTGAACAGCACCAGGAGCTGCAGGTGGAATGTGGTCAGGGATCAGTCAGCCCTGTGGATTCCTCCAGGGCTTGGTGTGATGCCAGAGCTCCACATTCCCAGCAGAGTGTGAGGCAAGGCTGCAGCCAGAGGATGGTGGCAGGAGGGGACTGTCCCTGCAGTGACAGGTTGTGGTGCTGTTGGCTGCAGCAAGGCTTCATTGTGTGCTTCTGCTCTTTCCCCATCATTGCACAATTGGTTTAAATCATCCCCTCCCTGCTGTCCCTCCCCCTGTCCCACACACGGGTGGCAGCAGGAACAGGGAATTATTGGGGCAAGCCAAGCTGGGGTGGATCAGGGCCTTTCAAGCTGGTTGGGTCCCACACTCTGTGCTTCCCTTTGCCATAGAGGAGCAGGATCCAGCACGTGGAGAGGGGTTTGGATGGTGGGGGAAAGCCCAGCTGGGGCCAGGGAGGTCTCTGGTGCTCAGGTGTCTGTCACAAGGCCCTCGTGCTGGAACAAAACCAGACTCAAACCATGGGAGACCCTGCTTGGGCTGTACCTGCACCCAGGGTTCTCCTGGCTCTCCCTTCCTTGCTCAGATATGTCCCACGTAATTTGGATTCTCAGGCACCTCTGGCTCTGGGCAGTGATGCAGTCTGGTGGCTTTGGGTGCAGGGAATTGTTTGAGGATGGATCTGAGGTTTTCCTACATCCTGGATGAGGTGGGATTGACGCAGGTTCAGTGGTGTTTCACCCAGCTCCCAAATCGACCTGGTTTCCTTCCTGGTGCAAGAGCTGCTGCTGGCCTGGAGTGGTGTGTGAAGCTGCAGGACAAGTCAGGCTGCTCTGGACTTGTGTCATCACCTCCATCTCTGCCTGCAGGATGGGAATGTCTGTAATTACCCAGATCCAGGAGGGAGCAGCAGTGATCCACAGTCTTCCCTACTTTAGAGGATGTTTGGATGAGACCCACAGCTCCACTCTTTTTCTCCTCCCTTCCTGTACATCCCAAGGACTTGCTGTCCCTTGAGCAGGCTGTGTGCACCAGGACACAGGGGACTGGTGACAGTCATTGGGCAACTGATCCCATCTCCAGGCCGTGGCCGTAAGGAAGGCCAGGTCTGCAGTTCTTGGAGAGCAGTGGCCCATTTCAAATGAAGCAATCAAGACACTCCTCAACTTTGCAAAGAAAAAGACAGTCTTTTCATGATGGATTTAATTGCCAAAATGTCTTCAGGGCATGTGGCCTCTTGCACACAGGGTGAAAGACCCTGTTTTGGGACAAGAGGAAATGACCTCAAGCTTTGCCACGGGAGGTTTAGGCTGGATAGTAGGGAAAATGTCTTCACTGAAAGGTCTGTCAAGCCCAAGGCAGTGGTGGAGTTCCCATCCCTGGAGGGATTTAAAAGCCGTGTGGATGTGGCACTTGGGGACATGGGTCAGTGGAGGCCTTGGCAGTGCTGGGGAAGGGTGGGGCTCGATGGTCTCAGAGGGTTTTTCCAGCCTTAATGACTCTGTGCTTCTGTGTCTAGCCCAGTACCCCAGAGCCAACACAGGCCTGCTCTGATCCACGGTCCTGATCAGTTTGGGAAGGCACAGACCTGGGCAAGCCCGGCCCCTCCGTGGGTGTCCTCCATCCTTACCAGTGCCAGGCCATAAACCCCAGCCTTGGGGGTCCCACTGCATCTCCCATCACCAGACTCTTGTTTGCTTTGCGTAGGGAAAGTTAATAACGTGTGACGTGCTGGAGCAGCGGCACAGCCCCAGCGCTGCAGTTTTATTCACGGGCTCCAACACGCCATGCCAAAATAAAGGGAACACTCAGGCCGGGGAAGGCTGAGCCCTGGGACAAAGCTCCCTGCCGGCTCCTGCCCCAAGGACACAGCTGCCATCACCGGGAGCTGCCCTGGCACTCAGCGTTTTGCCAAGTTTCCTGCTGGAAATCAAACCCCTCCTGTCCCGAGGGCACCCGTGTCGGTGCCCGGGCAGAGGGCGAGGGCACGGCCGCTGTGCAGCGATCGAGGGCCAGCAGCTGCCTTGCAGGGGTCGCTAATTAATTCACGGGTAACCAATTAATTGCGCGTGTACAGCATCAGCATCCTAATCAGCTGAGGTTCATTACCACTTTTATGGCCCTAAACGCTGCAAAAGCAGTCACGTTAACGGTGCGGTTTAGGGGAACTCGGATGTGTCCGGTGATTCAAAACGGCGCCCTCGGGGCTCCTGGACACCCACTGGGCTGACCCGCGCCTGGCAGATTTGACCTCCAGGGGATGAAGTTTGTTTTTGAGGTTATTCGTCGTGCTCTCAGGAACACAGGTCTGGGTTCCTGAAGCGGACGCGCTGCCTCTTGTCCCCCTCCCCATCGCCCTCACGGTGCCCCCGCCGCCATCTGACAGACACTCCCCTGGCAGGTCGCCGCCACCGCGGGCTCCTCATTGGACAGCGGGCGCTGTCAATCAAAAGCGATGGCGCGTGCTTGAGGGGCGCGGCGCCTCACGGGGCGGGGAAACGCCGCTCGCCATAGGCTGTCCGAGACCCCGCCTCCCTCGTCGCCTGCGCGAACGTGAGGCGTGGCGGCGGGTGGACCGGGACCGGGACCGGGATACGGGATCGAGGAGGGACTGGCGTCGGGATCGCGAGCGGAGCGCGCTGCAGGCCGCCGGGGCCGGCCATTTCCCAAAGTAAACGGACCCTGAGACTCCCCCTCCACCGCGGGATCCTCCCGGGCCCGGCCACCGAGCCGCCCGCCCTCACACGGGGATGCTCCCCACCTGGGTAAGTCACGCCCCGCCGACCGCTGACCTGTCACCAGCGGGAGTCCCTGGGTCCCCTGCTGCCCCAGACCCACACCCAGGGACCATTCGCTCCCTGTCAGCCTCCTACACTCCGGTGCCCTCTGCCCCCTCCTTGTGCCCTCCCTGTCCCCTCCTCTCGGCCCTTTCCCTCCAGATTCCCCTCCCACCCTCTGGCAGTGCCAGGCCTGAAGCGTAGAGGTTTCCTACTGGGAACCCTGCCCACCCTTCCAAGGTGGGCACAGGGTAGAGGTTTCCTACTGGGAACCCTGCCCACCCTTCCAAGGTGGGCACAGGGCCCTACAAGAGCTGCAGACTGTGCTGCTGTGGCTCAGCTGCTCCTCAGAAGCAGTTGGGAGCTTTCCTCCCACCACCCTTCGAGGCCAGGAAATTATTGTTAAGGGAATATTATTGCCTTATTGTGGGCATTCACCAGCCTCTCTGGGACAGAGACCAGCTCTGACCCACGACTGCATGTCCTGACCGCATGCCCACACCCAGGGAGAACTCCAGTGTCATCTGAAACTCACACATTTTCCTACATTACCTTGTTTCCCTAATGCTGTCATCATGGTTTTCTCTTAGAGAGAACATCCAAGAAGGAAGATTTAAGTGACAGTGGCAGTACAGGGACCTTGATGTTTTTTGAGAGTCTCACCTTGTGTGCGAGCTGTGTCCCTTCTAGACTTCAAACCACTCAGCCCACAGGTTGAATCCATGGCAACAGGGAATCCAGCTGCATTCCAAGCATCATCGTGAACCCTGGTGAAGGACATGGCAACTCCAGAGAAGGCAACGACCCCCTTGGGTGCCATGGGGGTGTTGGAGCCACGTCAGCTAAAGCCTGATAGCGCAGAGACGGAAAGAATCCTGACTGTCTTGGATGAGACCATTACCAAGCTGGAGATGACCAGGTTGATCCCACGGATCACTGGCTCCCTGGAGAGGTTTGCTAGGATGCTGGGACCTGAGATCACAGCCAGCCTGTTGGAGCACCAAAAGCTTTCAAATGAAATGCAGCACCTGCTCGCCAGCCCTGGAGCACAGGAGACCATGAGAGCCAGGGAGCAACGCCTGAAATGTTCTCTTAGACACATCCTGAGGCTCCTTCTGGCCAACCCTTTGCTTTGCCAGGGACTGAAATATCAAGTCCAGGTGAGAGCATCACCAGCTGATGCGTTTATCAAAGCCTTTGCGGAGTTCAGGGATTTCATGCTGGAGAAGCTCCTGACCAGTCCTGCCGAAGAGCGAGAAAAGATTCAGTTCGTGGAAGAAATGTCCCTCAAGGCTGAGCAAAACACCGAAGTGATCACAGCTCTACAGGCAGAGCTGGCAGCAGCAATCCAGACTCGAAAGGAGGAGGTATGATCTTGTGGGAATATTTTCCCGCAAAGTGTTACTGGAACAAAACTTTGGTAACTAAAAACTGACCCCTTTATTGCAGTTCTGAAAGAGCAAGTTCCAGAAATCATTTCTAAACCAGGTACTAAACTTAAAGATACTATTTTTATTGGAAAATAGAATGAGGATGCTTATTGCACACTTGACTTTTTTTTAAAACTTGAATTTGGCGTGTTTTGAAACTGTTCTCACCAGCCAACTTGAACGAGACAAGTTCCAGAGGAGCTGCAGGACAGACACAAATTACTGTGGTTGTGTCTTGGCAGGGTGACAGTGCCAGCTGCTTCGTTCCTGCTGATGAAACAATGAAAAGTCATTCCAGGGAGAGATTGCTCTGATTAAAATCCATTTTTAATGTCTGCCCTGTCTTCGCTCTTGCTTAAAACCAACATTTCTGTGACTCCTGACTCTAATAGCTGCCTTGGAGCATTTGTGATTAATCAGTGATTATATGAATTACATCAATTTTTAATTTTATCTGCAGCTGAGGTGCAGATGAATGACTGGGCACTTCCCAGGCACTTTCCAAGCCTGTGGACTGTGCCAAGCATCCAAGCCCTGAGCTCCTGACAACAATCCTTTGTTTTCTACATGTGCTCCTCATTCTTCTCCCTGCAAGAGGGGTCAGCGAGGGAGGTTTTGTCCTGTGCTCGCTGCGCTGGACGGTGCTGGCAGAGCCAAGAGCCTGCTTTCCCCATTCCCTCTGCTCCTTGGAGATCTGGGAATTGAGACACTTGAGATTTTTATGTGCAATTTGGCAGCTTGGCCAGGGCATCGTGGATAAATCTGTTTCACTGATCCCAGCTGGAGGTTTCCCCAGACAGTCACTCGGAGCCTGATCCAGCTCTCAAGGGAGACATGGGGCTCGCTCCAGGGAATCTGCTTTTGGCTGTTCCTCAGGTGGCAGTGCCAGTGAGGCTTGGGGTGGTTTGTTCACTCTCTACCTTTACTAACGGGGTCCCAGAGGAGCAAGGGAGGAGGTTTCCAAAGCTCCTGTGTAAATCTAACTCTTCCCTCAGCCAGCAGTGGCAGGTCCTTGGTGTTACCTGAGCAGGCACCTAAGGGTCTCTTCTTGTATCTCTTCAATCTTTGCCAGGTCTTTTTTCTCCTGCCCACCTTATGCCTCGCTGGCATTTCCCAGTGATACTCCTCTTGTTTTCTGGCTCTAGATGGACAGGAAGGACAAAATGATTGAAGACCTCAAAACCACCATGGAAAATCTGGCCAAGGACCGCAAGGCTGAGATCCAGCAGATGAAGAAGGAAGGGGCAAAACAGCGAGAGGAGGAGGTGAAAGCTGCCCAGGGCAGGTGTGCCAGGCTGCAGGAGGACGTGCAGCGCCTGCGAGTGCAGTTCAGTGCCCTGGTAGAGGAGCATCGAGCCTCGGAGCTGCTTCTCAGGAAGGTAAAGGGGAGGAGAGCTCTGGGACAGGAGATTTAAGCCTGTTTGCAGAGCTGTCAGCTCTGCCTGCTGTCTGCTACAGGAGATTCCTTGGTCCCTGCTCGTTCCTGGCAGGATGCACATGCTGTTTGTCAGAGTACACCCGCTCTGTCCTCATGCTCTGCTGATTCCAGTGGAAAGCAGCCCTGCAGCGACAGCAGGGATAGAGCCTGTCACAGGTCCTGCTCCTGCCTCGGCTCTGGGAGCACCTTCCCACGGAGCTGTGACATGGCATGGGAGAGGCTGTGGATGGGCAGAGTGCAGGGCAGCAAGGCTGGAGCAGGACAGGTGAGGGATGGTGGAGAAACATGAGATCTGGTGTAGGGTGAGCAGAGCAAACACAATATTGGCTTGATAGAAAGGCATCTTTTAGAGTTGATTTAGTGTTCAAGGTGGAATGTGGCTGATGCTGAGGGCTCAGCAGCTCCTGCTCTGCTTGGCATGTTGCTGAAGAGATAAGCCAAGGACTCGGGTTGGGTTGAATGAGGGTAAATGTGATTTCATTGAATCATCCCAGAATGGTTTGGGTTGGAAGGGACCTTAAACCCATCCAGTCCCACCCTCTGCCACAGGCAGGGGACACCTTCCACTGTCCCAGGTTGCTCACAGCCCCGTACAAACCTCAGACTATGGGACAATTCGGGATTTCAGGGCAAGCCACAGCTGCTTCTGACGGCAAGCCTGTGCCCAGGGCCTCTTCCACCCTCACAGCAGAATTCCTTCCCAGTATCCGATCATATCCTTCCCTCTGCATGAAGCCCATTCCCCCTGGCCTGTCATTTCATTCCCTTGTTTCCTGAGGCCCCTTATAGGCCCATGCAAGGGGCTTCTCACTCTGCCACTGGAGCCTTCTCTTCTCAGGGAACCCTCCCCAGCTCTCCCAGCCTGGCTCCAGAGCAGAGGGGCTCCAGCCCTGGCTAGCATCTCCCGAGGCCTCCTCTGGACTCCTCTCCAGCAGCTCACGTAACCTCCCCTTTGTGTTCCCAGGGCTGGAGGCAGCTCTGCAGGGGGGTCTCACCCGAGGGGGCAGAGGGGCAGAATCCCCCTGCCCTGCTGCCCACGCTGGGGGATCAGCCCAGGGCATGGGGGGTTCTGGGTGCCAGGACACATGGGCAGGGCATGTCCAGCCCCAAACACAGCAGCACCCCAAAGTCCTTCACCCCCCAGTGCTGAGCAGATACAGGAGGAGGAAACAGGAGCACAAGGCAGGCTCAGGCCTCTGGAGCAACAGCTCTGCCCTGAGGAGAACACTCTGGTGACACAGAATCTAGAACTGGAAAAAGTTTCCCTCCTCATTTTGCTCCTCCTGGATATTCCCTCAAACCATCACAGCCCCCCACGGGCAGGACAGCCCAGGCTGGTGGTGGGGGGTATCCCTCACTCTTGCTTTGGGTGATGCAGTACGACTTGACAACAGGGCTGGGCACTGACAAAGCACCAAACCCAAGTTAGAGCCACAGTACAACCCCCAAAATCTACCCATTTACACCTCCTTGGGCAGTGTCAGGCAGTCCCTGAGGCTGCAGAGCACAGCAGGGCTTGTTGAGGAGTGCTCAGCTCATTCCAGCACTCAGGAAGACGCATTTATTGACCACAGAGGCCTCCTTTCCTCAGCAAGTACAAGTTGTACTCGTGTACAAGTACAAGGTTGTACTTGTGGTCTAATTAGCTGAGGTGTGACCTCATGATGGCCTGGGAGCCCCTGGGGCTTCCTGGGGCAGTGTCACGTAGGAAATCATGTGGCACCTGAGATGGACCAGGAATGATTCCACAGAGCACGGATACAGCAGTTGGGGATAAACTGCCCATAACTGCTTGCACAGCAGTACAGCCACTGCTAAACTGTTCTACAGCCAGAAATATCTCTTCTTTTAAAAGAGCATCTTCTGAGTACTTTCTGTCCTGTGTTCATGCTTTGCAGTTCTTTATTGCTTCTATTTTAGGGTGGTTTCTCCAGTTTGTCGATGACTTACCGCATTCCATAGGATACATTAATTTCCTCCTGCAGAAAGCACCTTTCAGGTGCTGTTCAACTCCCCAGCTCCATGCTGTCAACCAAATAAAGCCCTTTGGGCCTCAGGGAATGTCCCAGGAGAATCCTCAAACCAGGGCAAACCACATATGTGTCAGCTGAGGGAAGCCTGTTGCAGGGATGGGGTGTTATACACAGATACAGTGATGCTGGGGCTCAAAGATTCCCTGCTTTCTCACTCAGGATCTTTCTCACTCAGGCCCCAGGTGCCTGCAGGGATCTGATCTTGTTTTGTGTTTCAGAGGAAGTGCAGAACGGAGGAGGAAATTGAGAACTGGATCCAGAAATATGACACAGACATGGCAGCAAAACAGGTATTGGCTCTAAACTGCTTTGCTCTGCCATGAGGGAATTTGCTCAGGTAGATTCCTGTCCAAATGGACATGTGGCTCTTACCCAGGAAGCCATGGAAGTGACAGACAGATCTCCATCCAGATGAACTGCAGGAAAGGGATCTTTGTCCTGCTTATGTGTCCAGGAGTTCTCTGCTCCTTTGGTTTTAGGAAAAGCTACATCCACTACTAAATCACACAGTATTTGGGGGCCTATGGGTTGCCACGTTCTTTCAGGCACGTCCACCACATGCCAGGGAGCAGGTTTTTCAGGTTTGCTCCAATCCTCAATCCTCATGGCTCTATCTGGTGCCCAAATCCCGCTCCTGTTCCTGCTAGATCCTTTAGAGATGTGCTGGGTGCTAAGGAACCCAACAGCCTGCACCCAACTGAGCCATAACAGCCTGAGGGTCACATGAGCACTCCCAAACCTCACCTCTGGGAAGGCCCTGGTGGCTTCCCTGTTCCTGCACTATTTATGGGGATGGATAAAAGCTGCTGGACTCCAAAATGCAGGGAGGGGCCTGAAAGCTGCTGCTAATTGTAAGGAATGATTCCCCCGGTCAGGTGTTTAATAATGGGATTATTTTGGTTTCCTGTCTGTGGGGAGGCAGGAGCAGGTTTGGGGTAGAATTTGTCAAGGCAGACACCCCCCACACTGTTCTCAAATATTCCATTGTGGGAGTATTTTTCAGAAGAATATGAAGATACTGGGACCCAGCATCTCATGAAATTCCCTGGGTACTGGGCACATGCTTTCTTTTTGAATCCCTTTGGAAAAGCTCAGCTCAGCTCCCTGTTGTGGTCCTGCAAGGGTTTGGGATGGGTTTCAGGACCCTTGGGGGTGTACAGGGGGGAGCTGAACTGCTGTACCTGCCAGGCCACGTTCGAGGCGATTCACGCTGTCTACACCGAGGAGAAAGCCCAGCTGGCCCAGCTGATGGAGAAACACGCTCTGCTGCTCCAGGAGTATTCCCAGATTGAGGAGGAGCGCAAGATGCTTAAGCAGAAGGAGGAGGAGGAATTGCAGGAGCAGGCCAGGAGGAACCGTGCTGCCACCCGCATCCAGGCTGCTTGGAGAGGCTACGTGGTGCGGTCCTTCTTCAAGGCAAAGCTGAAGAAGGCCAGGGCCAAGGCCAAGGGCAAGGGAGGCAAAAAATAAAGCCCCAAATTCCTTCTTTGCCCCAGCAAAGCTGCTGGGTCTGAGTTCGTCCAGATAAAAACATTAAACTGTTAAGTTTGGAAAAGACCTTTAACATGATTAAGTCCAACCACCAACCCAGCACTACCGTGTTCACCACTAAAATATGTCCTCAAGTGCTACATCCACATGTTTGTTTGAACGCTTCCAGGGATAGTGACTCTACCACTTCCCTTGGCAGTCTGTCCCAGAGCTTTAGAGCCCTTTCCATGATAAAAGCTTTCCTAATATTTAATATAAAGATCCCCTGGCACAACTTGAGGCTGATTCCCCTCATTCTGTCAAGTCCTGGGTGTGTGGATTTGGGAACCCGTGTCCCTTTCCACAGGAGGAAGCTGCAGGACTGCGAGTGAGTGACATGAGTCCTGCCTGGGCACCATCCTTGGAGTCTGCAGTTTTCAGAGGGTGGGATGTGGCACAGCCCAGCTCAAGCCGTGTTCCCAATCCTGCAAGCCACTCCCCAAGCTAACTGCAAGCTGGGAGCAAACAGCCTTTTGGATCCAGCCTCCCAGTGACATTTCTTTACCTGTGGCCCTTCCTGGCAGCCTCCCTTCCCAGGAGAGGGCAGTGGCAAGGGCTACAAAGCCCAAATAGTCTCCATGATCAGGTGAGGCTGCTCTGTCCTCTGACAGGGCCAAGGGAGGTGTGTTCCCTTCCTTGCAGCCACAGGAGATGCCAGGATCTGGGAGACTTTGAGATGTTGGTACCCATGTGGGCAGTTTGGGGTGCAGGTACATCTCTCCAAACACCAACAGCCTTAGAGTTTCTGGGAAAAGATTGCTCAGCCTGGAGAAAGGAAGGCTCCATGGAGACCTCGGAGCCCCTTCCAATGCCTAAAGGTGCTCCAGGAGAGCTGGGGAGGGACTTGGGACAAGGGCCAGATCCCGAGGTTTGGAGCACAGTGCCTGCACTGGAGATTTCACATGGCTGGGGGAGCCCCCTCACCCTCCCTGCACCCTGCAGGGCTGTGTGTGCAGGTGATGGGTGAGAATAATGGGATCAGTGGGATCAGGGTGGATTAGGGAGATCAGGGAAAGGTGATCCCCAGGCTGGGGGGGCAGGAAAGGAAGGGCAGAGAATAGAAGAGGAAAGAGGGAAGGGAAAAAGGAAGAGAAGAGAGAAGGGAAGAGGAAAAGTAAGGGAAGAGAAAAGGGAAGGGAAGGGAAGGGAAGGGAGAAGGGAAGAGGGAAGGGAAAGGAAGTGAGGAGGGAAGGGCCCTCAGCAGATGGGGACACCTGGCTGGGCAGCACCTGCCACTGCCCCCATGGTGCCCTGTGGGGAAGGGACCCCTCAGGCATAAAATTCAGGCCCATGGGCTGGGATGGGGGGGGAGCAGCTGAGAGGAACAGTGGGATGGGGCTTTTCCTCCTGACAGGGAAGACAGTCCCAAGGAGGATTTTTTACGGGAAAATTTTTATGGAAACTG
>NW_021940840.1:525876-536280 GCF_001715985.3 Manacus vitellinus
GCTCAGGCTGCGTTCCTGGGGAAGGAGGGAAGCTCCAGCACTCGGCAGAGATTCCAGCCTGGCTCTCTGTGCTGTCAGACGGGCTGTGGGCTCAGCGAGGAGCGTGTCAGACACCCCGAGGCTGCGAGCTGGGATCCAAAGTGATGTCATCCCTGGAGATTCTCTTGTGCTTTGTGTCTCAGCTCAGTGCTGAAAACACAAACGTGGATGTTGGTGTTTTTATCCTTTAGGAAGGTGTCCCTGCCTGTGGCAGGGGGTGGAATGATGTGAGGTTTAAGGTCCCTTCCAACCCAAACCACTCTGTGGTTTGGATCGTGTTTATTCTTGTCACTTGGAACACAAATGCTCTGTCACCTTCAGTATTGTGGAACAGATGTTGGCTGTACTTCAGGACACAGAAGCAATCCCAGATATTGAAGATGCTTGAGCTTTATAAATAATAAGTCTTTAAAGTGCCAAACCCTCTGAGAGAGGAATTCTCTGTAAAGGCTACGCCAGAGCTGTTTTTCCTCCCGACACAAAGTTCATCAGCTGATTTCCTCTCTGCTCCAGCTGCTGACACGTAGCCTGAAGCAGATCCCAGAGCTTCAGCTCCCTGTCAGGTGTGACTATAAACTCCTCCAGCTCTAAGAAACATCTGGAACCTGGGGTCAGACCGTGGCAGGTAACAGGGCAGAAGTTCACTGATGTGTTTATCTACTTGGAATTGTTTGAAACCCCTCAAGAACTTAAGCCAAGCAAAAACATCCCCACAAAAATGAAGTTACCTCCAGTAATTCAGCTAATTTGCTTGTAATCCTTTCTGGAATGTTTTAACTCTGCCCCAGATCCGCCCCCCAGAGCTGTGTGGCTCCAAAAGGCTGTTGGAGTTAATGCTCCACTTATAAACATGTCAGAATATTATTTTTCTGTTTTGATGCCAAGTCTGTCATGAGCAAACAAGTGGTTTTCTTCAACAGCATTATTTTAGATGGGAACAACCGGGTTTATTTTAAGACAATTTGATCTGTTTTAGGCTGAAACACCAAACAGAAACACCCAAGGAAATTATTCTGAGCAGCATGTGAAGGAGTTGAAACTTTGTGGAGCTTTCAGGCAGGGCAGACCTGCAGCAGCTGCTCCAGGGATGCTGGAGGGTTTTGTGCTTCTTTTCATTGCTGGGCTTGATGACAACTGAATTAATTTGGTTGTGAGTCAGGAGTACAAAAATACAGCGCAGAACACGTGGTGAAATCTTTCTTAAATGGAGAAAAACCTCCATTATACTCTTCAAACCCAGTGCTCTGGAATAGTGGCTGTGTCAGCTGGAATTGCCCATCTCAGAGTGCTCCTGGGAGACAGTCTGGGGTAAAAACTGGCAGTTTTGTTCTGATATAACTTCCAGGTCACTGGCAGGACTGAGGCAGCTTCAGTGTTTTCACTGACCTTCCCTGTGAACAGACAGCCCGGGCAGGACAGGGACTGCTGCCTGTTTCACTGACACAGAGGATATATCTATATTTATATACATTCTATAAAGGTTTCTGGCATTCTGTGAGCCACAGGTCTTGCTTTCTGCTGGCTCTTTGTGTCCTTCCCAGTTTGGCAGGTCCATGCCAGAAGTGTCCTTTTGTGCCCTTGCAGGTGAACTGCTGCACTCCTTGTTTTGTCACCTTGGTAGCTGGAGTTTGGCTGCACAACCCACCTGATTTAGCTGCTGGCTGCTCAGGAGTAGCCTCACAGAAACTTCACTTTGCTTATGCTCTAAAATCATCCAGACCAGGGAAGCTGCCTCCTTGTGTGGATTGATTTTGTTCCAGATTGGAGCTTTTTGTTCCATTTGGATTTCCTGCCGTTCGCTCTTTAGCTTTAAACCCCAGCTTGTCTTGTTGCCTGTGATTCCTGGTAGGACTTTTGTTTGTGGAGCTGAGCTCTTGAAATCCTGGGTGTTCCCTGGGGATCTGGTCATGCCTGTGTGTGGGTGGGCTCTGTGCCATCCTTTGGGAGCTGCTCTGTGTGGTTTGCTCCAGCAGCCAGGTGTGATGCCTCTTCGCTGCCCCATTGGTTTCACAGGGACAGTTTGCCAAATTAAAGCTTCTCTTTTCCCCCACTGGAGTATTTAAAGCCTCCTGTATCTTTGCTACATCAATGAAGACATCAGGTCTTGCTGCCAGCAAAGCTTCATGTGCTTTTGCTTTTGCTTTGTGTGTACTCTAAACCTGTGGAAAATAACAGCTGAGGAATTCTTGCAGACTTCCTGTGCAGAACCCTCCTCTGGAGTGAGGTGTGTGGATTTAGAAAGCTCCTAGATAGTTGGACCTTTTTAATTGCGTTGATGGCCCCTCTTAGGTTGGTTTTTGACGGAGTTTTCTGGCTGATTTGGAAATCAGCAGTGATGCTGGTGTGGGAGGGCAGTTTGGGGATGGCACAACTCGTCTGCTTGACTTGCTAATGATCCAAACTCCCTCTCTGAACTCCTCTGCCACTCAGATTTATCATTATCTATAATTAGCGGCTCTGTATGGGAGAATCTAATCACCTTGAACAGATAAGTGTTTTCAAGGAGATTAGAGAGGATCTTCAGGTGAGTATTAACTCATCAAAGATTGGCTCATGTGATCATCGATGCGATGAGTGTCTGTTCTCCCAGCAGCTTTCTCACCTTTCAGGGGCTCAGGTTTCGTGTTGGCTCCTCTGTGGGTTGCTCTGCTGCTGGTTACCTGTGGGTTGGGTGTCTGAAGAGCCCCTACCTGTGCTTTTTATGGGCACAGGAGGGAATAACAAAAGCAGTGGCAAATGGAGAGGGGAAAACCATGTCGTGCTGTGTGATGTGGTCATTGTTGTGGAGTGAAAGGCTTCTCCAGTGAGCAGCATTAACTCCCCTCATGGTTCTGCTCTTAGAGCAGTGCTGGGTGCCTGGGGCGGTTCAGCTGTCTTGTCTGGGTTTTATCCTGCAGCTCATTTCCCTGGAAAAGCTGTTTCCCAGAGCAGCATTCACCAGCTCTGTTTATCCAGCAATTAACTCTTGGCTGGCATTGTAAAGGGCTTGAGCACAACCCAGAGGGGTTTTTCTTGCTTCTCGTGCTGAGACTCCACTGAAAGCTGAGGTGAGGAGTTCAGCTTGAAAACTGCTGCTGATAGAAGAGACCTGGAGGGAACTGGGGGCTTCCAGAAGAGACCTTGGAACCTCTAATCCAGAGCCTGTTCCATGTAGGGCCTCCCAGTGAGGTTGCTCAGGACCTTGGGCTGCTGAGGTTTGGATGTCACAGAATCACAGAGTCATTTGGGATGGCAAACCCCTCTGAGATCATCGAGTCCAACCAGCACTACCAAGGCCACCACTAACCCGTGTCCTCAAGTGGCACATGCACACAGCTTTTAAATCCCTCCAGGGAAGGTTATTCCAGCCCTGACATGGGCAGCTGTGCCAGGGCTGGACAGCCCTTTCTATTAAGAAATTTTCCAATACCCAACCTGACCCTCCCCTGGCACAGCTGGAGGCTGTTCCCTCTCCTCCTGTCCCTTGTTCCCTGGGAGCAGAGCCCGACCCCCCCCGGCTCCCCCCTCCTGTCAGGGGGTTGCAGAGCCAGAAGGTCCCCCCTGAGCCTCCTTTGCTCCAGGCTGAGCCCCCCCAGCTCCCTCAGCCCCTCCTGCTGCTCCAGCCCCTGAAATCAACAAGGGACGAGGTTGCAGAGCCTCTCCATGGCCCTCTTCCAGTGTTGGACCAACCTTGGGAGAGAAATGTTTCCTTATATTTAGCTTGTACATAATAAAATGAGGCAATACAGTCTCCTAGAATGATTTTTGTAACACCTCCTCCCTCTGCAGACAAGTCCTGGAGTGTTTGTCACCCTTGGGTGCTGGAGTATGCAGGTTTCCAGGAGAGCCCTGGAGCTCCTGGTGACTTTGAGCTCCTTGTTTTTAAACAGTGATTAATAATTGGTGTTCCCAGTCATCTTGTTTTCCCATGGCACTTGCTGCATCCATATGGTGCTTTGCTGTTGCTCCTTGTTCATTATTTGCCCACGCTGGAGGCAGCTCCTCCCTGTGCTGTGTCCCTGGGGACAGGGTGCTGGCACAGCTCCGTGGGGACATGGCATGTCCATGTGGCATTCCGGGGGTGCTGTGGGGCGAGGGCAGTGATGCTCTTTGGGCTGCTGCTTCCAGCCTGGATTGCTCTGCTCCCAGGATGGTGCTGTGGAGGGGGTTGGCATCACTTGACTCCAAACAGCAGCTACTGCTGATGCTGCAGGAGGGTGTCAGACATGGATCTTGTCCTTAAGGATGTTTCTATCATGGCCTGGTTACTGGTGCTGTGTGAGGGGTTTTACAGCTGCTGCCTGGTTCTGTTTGCTGGCTGCAAACTGCAACGAGAGCTGTGAACTCTGTTGATGATTTATTTCTGCCTCTGTCATCTTAAATCAAGTATAGTTGATTGATTTGTTCCATCCCTGGAAGGGATGGCAAGGTTGGAAGGGGCTTGGAGCAACCTGGGCTAGAGGAAGGTGTTCCTGCCCATGGCAGGGGGTGGGATGGGATGAGCTTTAAAAGTCCCTTTCAGCCCAACCGTTCTGGATTTCTGTGACCCTGTACTGGCCCAAGTGCTTCATTTGATGAAATCGTAGCAGAAATAACTGGCTTGTCTTGTGCAGAACTAAACTTTTAGAGGGGCAGAGCACAGCAGCCTGTGTTGCTGTCTCAAGGTCAGTCGTGTTGCTCACACTACAGTTTTCCCTCCTGGAGCAGTTTGCAGGCGTGAAGCGTGTTCATGGGCTCAACTGCCCAGGTCGTCACCAGGGTGAGGTGCACCCATTTCTGGTCTCAGTTGTCCCAGCTTCCATTGCTGGAGCACACGTGGGTGTCGGTGCCCCTCTGCTGTCCCTGTCAAGAGCAGGGGGTCACTGCCCAGCCCTGTGTCTCTCCCATGGGGTGCTGGAGCTGCCTCAGCTCTGCCTTTTTCAGCTCTGCCTCTGGAGTGGGCTGGCCCTGCTCTGGGACATCCAGGGCTGTGCTGACCTTTAGGAGCAGAGGTTGGAGTGGGCTGTCTGTGCCTCAGGACATCCAAGGCTGTGCTCAGCCCTGGATGACTCTCTCCAGCCCTCGGTCCGTGTGCTGCCGGCAGTGCTGCCGGGTGCTCCAGGAGCTCTCTTTGGCTCCAGAGGTGACTGCCATCACCCGCCTCTTGGCTGTAGCTGCTCTCCCTGTCTTTTTCCAGGGAAATATGTATTCAGCTCCAGCCTGACTCGCTCCAGTTACAGGTTTAAGTTGGTGCTTGCACGGCCTGTCATCCTCTGTGCCCACAGTGAGTCACCGGGGAAGGAGCTGATCTTTCTTGTCAGGAGTAATGTGAGGCACCTGCTGTGCTTTCCCCTGTAATATCCCTTGTATCCTGCTTGGTTTCCTCCCAAACAGGAGTTTTCAACCAGTGCAGCAAGCTCTGTAACTCATCTCTGAACAACATGGACACTCCTTACCTGTAGGTTGATTGATGCTGCAGCGGGTCAGACTGTTGAGCTTCTCTGTATTCTTTGTGCTTGTGTATCAGTTGTTGTAGCTGGGTAACCCACCCTGGTAATATTAGGTAACTGAAGTGTTATCAGTGATATCAGAGCCCTTTTCTCCCTGTAGGTCTGTTCAGCTCTAGTGCTGATGGCCCACAGCTCACCCTGAAATGTGAGTTGTCAGGAGAGCAGGCAGCATCCTGGAGATTTATCCCTAAATAGGATAGTTCTTCCAAACCTGAGCTAACTGGAGGTGTTAAATATCCCTTCAGACCCTTATTATGCCACTCAATTATCATAATCATTCCTACAGCACGTTGGCAGGGATCTTTCCTACACTTTACATCAGCCTTTGTTTGGTTTTGCTCAAAAAGCTCGTTTAATAATTAATGACAATATTCCTGTGTGTGCCGGCTGCGGGCTGGGCAGGCAGAGCTGGAGGAGGAGAGCAGAGCCGGCTGTGGTGCTGGGGCAGTGATTGCTGACTCACAGGGCAGCGCGGAGCCCTGGGGCTGCCAGCGGATCAGCGGCGGAATTAAACATGCGGATGGGAAGCGTGGGACTGTGTGGCACTGACAGCCCCGCGCCCAGCAGAACAAACCAGAACAAATCTCCTCCTTGCTCCCGTGCCAGCCACTCGGGATTCACCTCCCCGGGCTCCTGGCGGTGCCGCTTTGTCCCTGGCTTGTGCTGTGACCCGGCCCGGCCTCCCGCTGTCCCCGGTGGTGCTGCTGGGGTGTGACATGGCTGGGGTTGGAGCTGCTCACAGGCTGTCCTGCAGCTCTCGGCGCTGGCACGGGCACTGGTGGAGCTGCTGCCGTGCCAGCACCACTGTGTCACAAACCCTGTGTCACAAACCCTCTGTCACCTGTGTTTTCCCTGCATCCAGCTGCCCTTCCTTTCACACCCTGCCGGGTCAAACTGTGTTTCTATTCACTCTGCTGGGTTTTTTTTATCTTTATCTAACTCTTCAAGGCTATTTCTGTTTTGAATCACGACCGGATAGATGTATGTCCCTGTGGTGACTCAGGGGGAGGTCCTTCATTCCCTAAAAATAGTCTTAATTCTCCAAATCTTTTGGATGAGAGCACTGTCTGGGCACGCGTGGCTGGTTAAAGCAGCTTCTGCAGTGCATGTGGGGGTAAATATGGGGGGTAGGAGTCTGTGCCTTTCTCTTTTCCTGCTTTAACCCAAAGCAGTGGTTCTTAAGCTGTTATTAATAGGTAGAGCAGGTTTCTGCTGGGAACCTTATAAGAAACAGAGCGGGAGAATGTTGCCCTTGGGACCTGCAGGTTGTGTATTGCTGGTGTGTGTAAGATCCTCTCAGTTCAGGCTGGTTGGTTGGCACAGACACCTGAACACTGTGCTGGGTGGGCTCCTAAAGAACAGCAAACTCCTTCCCATGCCACAGCCACAGATGTGACACAGGGGCTGGCAGTGGTGACCTGGATGGGAGCAAAGCTCCTTTAGGAGGTCCCTTGGCCTCCTGCTGCTGGTGATACGTTCGGGTCCATTGCTCTGTTTCCTCAGGGCTCCTCCCAGTGCCATGGGGCAGCGAGTGCGTTGTGTTTGCAGCTATTCCGTGTTGGTGTTCCCAGCTGACTTGGTGCTTTGTGCCTGTCACTCACCCGAGCACAGAATTAGAGTATTTGTCACAGCAGCAAATATCCATGGCAACTAATTCCCCAGTTCTGGGAATCTTCATGATTTTTGAAGTTTCTGTTTTCCTGTGAAATGCACAGGGGTGGTTCCACAAACTTTTTTTTTCAGGTCTTCTGCAACTGTCAGGAGTGGTGGCTCTTCTTGGAGGCGTGTGAAAAATACACCGGTCCGAGTTCGGAAGATGGGGTGAGTTTGGGTGGATTTGGCTGCAGCATGGACGTGGGTGACTGGGACATGCCTCTGCTTTCCAGGACTGTGCAGGAGTGGAGACCACAGGATTAAAGAAACACCTTTTTGTCACAGAAATGTGGAGTTGCCATGCAGCAGGTGGGGATGTCACCTGTGCCCTCAGCTCATGAGGAGTCAGTGATGTTGTGTCAGGGCAGGCTCAGGTTGGATCTCAGGCAAAGGTTCTTCCCCCAGAGGCTGGTTGGGCACTGACCAGGTTCCCCAGGGCAGTGGGCACAGCCCCAAGGCTGCCAGAGCTCCAGGAGGGTTTGGACAACGCTCTGAGGGACAGGGTGGGATTGTTGGGGTGTCTGTGCAGGGCCAGGAGTTGGACTGGACGATCCAGTTGGACTGGATGATGGGTCTCTTCCCAACTCAGCACATTCTGTGATTCCAAAGTTTCAGCCTTTGGTTTGAAGTCCTTTCTGGAGGCTCTGGCTGGGAGCCCATGTGCCTGGTGTCAGGGCTTTGTTGTTCAGCAGCCCCATCCTGTATTTTTGGAAGAGTGAGACCTCCCAGCTTTGCTGTTTCCAAACCTGCAGGTTGCTCTGCCTGATGCTGGATGCTGTTTATCCGCTGTTTATCCTTCCCAAGTTACCACTGAGGTGCTTCCCAGCAGAGCTTGTAGAGCAAAAGGCACTGCAGGTTTATAGGGTGTGGTGAGGTGAGACTAATCCCTGGCTTTATTTTATCCCAGCAGTGTTTGCCATTCCTTGTCTGTTGGGTCTCTGTGGTCTGTGTGGGGGAGAGGCTACTTTGGGCTCCCTGGGATGGAATTTTTATAAGCAGAAGGAAGAGAGTGCTCAAACCAAAAGTCATTTTGTGATGGTATAAAGGTGACCATCATCATAATACTGTGTAACTTGTACTGATCATGCACAGCACTATGAACTCCCACACAGAACTGGACTTTCATTGTCTTGCCATGAGCTGTGGGACTCCCTTTGGAAGCTGGTGTGGTGTTTGTGCTCCCAGTAGCCATTTCCTCTCAGGGACTGATTAGGAGTACCTATGACTTGATTGGTTTTTGGTAGATGTGATGAGATTCCACTCCATTAGTCACAGTATTTGCTGTATAATGTCATTATTAACGGGTGAGTGCCCTCCCAGCCGGGCTGTGGGTGGTGCCAAGTGGAGCAGGGAGGTCACAAGTCTGGATTTCAGAGGGACCATGACAGGCTGGAGTAACAGGATAGTGGGAGCCCTGTGATGTTCAGCAGAGGCAAACACCAGCCCTGCTCTGGGGTTCCTGGCTCGAAGCAGCTTTGCAGAAGAGCCCTTGGGAAAAACAAGGTGACCAGGAGTCACCAGAGGTCAGTGGTGGCTTTGGCTGCTCAGCAGAGGTACAGGGTGTGGAGGGAAGGGCCCGGCCCCTCTGCTCAGCACTGGGTGCCCTGGCTGGGCTGTGGGTCTGGTTTGGGGGTCCCAGGGTGAGGCTGGAGGGGAGAAGGGATGTGGGTGTGCTCAGCTTGGAGCAGGGGAGGAGAGGGGTGTGAGAGGACAGAGCCCAGCTCTGCTCTCTCAGGAGGAGGCAGTGGGCTGGTACCAGCACATGAGAAATCCTGCATGGACACATGGAAACATGTTTAGCTGGGAGTGAGGACTGAACACTTGGGGTCTGGAGGGAACTCTTGACTGTTCCACCTGTGGATACATGGGGTCCTGAGCAACCTGATTTGGATGCAGATGCTCAGGGCAGGAGGCTGGACCTGAGGCCTCCTGAGGTGCCTTCCAGACACGTTTCATGTACCATTCTGTGGTAGTTTGGTTTCTGACAGTAAGTTTGTCTTCAGCTCTCTGGATGCTGATGGGGGTGAAGAAAAACTGTGTCATGTCTGTGGCTTGTCCTGGAGCCCCTGTATCTGTTCATAGAGTTCCCCACTTCCATGGCACCCTAAATTGAGGGAAGGATTTCTTCCTGACACTGGGACAGCCTGAGGACTGGCAAGCCAAACTTAGGATGTGATTAAGCTGTGCTTTGCTGCTCTATCATAGTTTTATCTCTTAAAGCTTCTAATAAATACAGTGTTTTGCTGGAACAGTTGAGGAGGCAAAGACCCAGTTGGGTTTCTGATCCTTTTAGGAGTAGGGTCGGCTTAGGAGCTGAAGGATAGGAATTTTCCTAATTTTTTGCTTGTGCAGTCTCTGGGATGTCCCAGCTGGGTGCTGCCCTGGAACTGTTTTCCCAGGAACCTGCATTTTTATGTAAGTAAACATGGAGCATGCACTGGGTGAGGCATCTGCCTCTTCCTCTCTGTTTCTTTCCTTTACGCCACAAGGAAAGCAATAAAGACTTCTAGTGGAAAAAACTATGGATGCAGGCTGCTTGGAAGTTTACTTTTAAATTTGGAAGTTGACTTGCAGAGATCTAGAAATTAATCCTTTTGCCCTGTAACAAACCCATTTTTCCCTCCTTCCAGCCTGCAGACATCCAGCCAGGAATTGTCACTTGTAAGTACCTGCAGAGGCTGCAGCTCCATGTCCCAGCACACACAATTACTGGATTAGAATGAATTCTGCTGCACATCTGCAGCCCTAGGGTCTCTTCACAGCACAGGAGTGAAATCTCAGGCTGCCCATAGTTGATATTCTGCATTTTGGGGCTATTACAGGTTAATGTGTTACCTGCCACCCCCTGCTACAAGCACGAAGCACATGCTGTGGGAACGGGACTGATTCCATCAGGATTTGTACATTTGAGTTCCAAGTGCACAAAACCTGAACAGCCTGAGTGGTTTTCAGAGTCGAATTCTGCTGGCAGTGGAGACTGAGAGCTTTAGGGAGACATCCCTGTGGATGCTGCAGGGAGTCAGTGATGTGTTTGTAGGAAGCACTGGGATCATCACGTGGCTGCTGTGCCTGACATTCCACAGGGTCAGGCTGGAGGCTGGAACAGCTGGAGGAGCTGCATGATCTTCAATCATGGGATCATAGAATGGGTTGGGTTGGAAGGGACCTTAAAGCCCATCTCATTCCACCCCCTGCCATGGGCAGGGACACCTTCCACCAGCCCAGGTTGCTCCAAGCCCCATCC
>NW_021940840.1:536312-537932 GCF_001715985.3 Manacus vitellinus
TTCCAGGGATCCAGGGGCAGCCACAGCTTCTCTGGGCAACCTGTGCCAGGGCCTCCCCACCCTCATAGGGAAGGATTTTCTCCCAATCTCCCATCTATCCCTGCCCTCTGGCAGTGGGAAGCCATTCCCTGTGTCCTGTCCCTCCATCCCTTGTCCCCAGTTCCTCTCCAGCTCTCCTGGAGCCCCTTTAGGCCCTGCAAGGGGCTCTCAGATCTCCCTGGAGTCTTCCCTTCTCCAGGCTGAACAATCCCAATTCTCTCAGCCTTAATGTATTGTGTTTTTAATGTTGGGAACTTGGTCCAAGGTGTTTGTTTCCATGAAGATTTACAATTCCTGTAATTTTAGGAAGAAGAACTTGTAAAGTAGCTAAAACACCAATAATAAGTGGCCTGTAATCCCACAGGCATTGTCCTGAAGTGAGGCATCCTCATGGGTGTGGAGGGAATTAAAGTTTTGTTTCACATTCAAGACACCATCCTTTAAATATTCCTGCTGTTTTCCATTTGTCTTGTAAAGGGAATAAGTTAAATCCAGTGAGCTCTTTGTCCCATGTGTTTGTGCTGCACCAGGTCTCTATAAAAAGAATCTGCTCCCATGTGCAAGTGTTGTAGTCGGAACAGCTTAGCTTAAGTGAGTGTGGATTTGATGTGATCCCACTTGCTTACTTGGGAAAAAGGGCATTGTGCTGCTTTCCACTAGTGTGTGCTCCTTAATGTCATAGAATCATGGAGTATCCTGTGTTGGAAGGGACCCACAGGGATCACTGAAGTCCAGCTCCTGGAATATGTTGATATGGGACCATTTGATTCCCTACAGTGGCCTGGCTTCTGTCCTCTCTTCCAGCATTGCCTTCTACCTCTGGTAAAATAAAAAATAAACAGAAAATTGAAGGTTTAAATAAAAATGGGTAGAGAAAGTAAGAAAGATGAGTGTCCATGCTTGAAAACAGTCTGGTGGATCCCGGGAAGGAAAGAGGAGGATGAACACAGCTTTATTTGTCACCTGCATGTGGCTCTGCTCTGGAAACCAGCTGAGCACTGTGCCGTGTTCCTCTGCAGCCCAGCTGGGCTCTTCCTTCTCCCCTGGGAACGCTTCCCGTGTCCATCCTGCAGTGCTTTGGGCTCCTTTGGGGGAATCCTTCCCATGGCAGAATTTGCTGGGCTGAGGGATCAACCCCAGGGCTTGGGGTCCTTCCTGGCAGCTGCTGGACAGAGGGGACATGAGCCACTTCTTGGAGTCACTCTGAGGAGCACGTGGATACAGAGGGTGCTTCTAGGCCCAGCTTGGCCTTTTCTGTCTGTAGGAATGTTTGTATAAGGTCTATGATATATAAGTTTAGAGCTGCAGACCAGCATTCATCTCCCTGCTGTTGGCTGGAGCAAACGTAACGCTGTGGAAAAGCTCTGGAGAGCTGTTTTCCTTCTGGTGCTGGCTGAACTTGTGGTGTTTGTTGTTGCAGGTGGATCTGTCCCTGTCTGGGGATCCACTGGGAGTGTGGATCACTGCAGGGAGAGCTGCTGAGGCACACGGCAAATGTCTGCTGCTTCTCCTGTTTTCCCTGTCGTTTCTCTGCGCTGGCAAAGCACCCAGCGTGTGTGTTTGCTCTCTTGTTACCTCTCT
>NW_021940840.1:539437-541667 GCF_001715985.3 Manacus vitellinus
CCCAGTCTCTCATCTATCCCTGCCCTCTGGCAGTGGGAAGCCATTCCCTGTGTCCTGTCACTGCGGCAGGCACACAGTGCTGAAAGGCAGTCTCACAGGGAAGCAGCTGAGATGTGCCAGGTCTGTCCCAAAGTTGTTGGCCAAGGTCACTTGAGTGTCTGCAGTGTTTGATCCAGGAGCACCATTAGTCCCAATCCCAGTAAGCAGTTAACTCTCAATTTCTGTTTTAAATAAAGCTCTTGGCATCTGCAGTGGCTGGAATGCCAGCTGCCAGTGCTTTTTTATGTTTTGGGTTGTGCCATAAGGGATGGGAAAGGTCTTACACTGAGCCACGCTGCCCCTCGCAGTCACACTGCCGACACAACTCCCTGTGCTGCTCTCATTTCCCCTCTGAAAAACCTGCTGTTCAGGACTGCTGACCTCCTCACTCCTCAGGAGCACGTCCTCCAAGGATCAGCTGATCATTTCCTGGGTAATGAAGGTCGTGGAGGCACCTTGTGTGCATTAGTCTCTCTTGCAGTATTCAAGGTCATGCTCCCTTCTGCTCAGACTCAAGTGGCAATTTCCTGGCCCCTGGAATGTGTTCCATGAGGCTGGTAACTGCTCCCAAACCTGGGATATGCTGATTGTAGAGCTGAGCACGGGTTTGTCACGGAATAAAGATCTGGGTGGTCCCAGGAGGCCACAGAAGTTGCTGGTGTTGGCTGACGTTGGGTGTTTGCCTTGAGCAGAGGCAGCTGCATGTCCTGTTTGGGGAGAAGATGGAACTGAAGGAACCTCTCTGCAAACCTGCACTGGGCACACACCTGAAACCAGCAGCACAGAAACCTGGAGTAAAGTAGTTGTTGAACTGAGGAATCCAAAGACAAGGGCTGAGAAGCAGCAGTTTGGGTTTTAAATGGGAAGTTTCATCTTTCTTCCTGTGCCTTAAAATAGAGGAAGAAATATGTGCAACCGTGTGGGCTTTGCATCCGGATATAAATCCTTAGGGAATATTTCATACAGCAAGAGATGCTACATCTGGGTATCTGTCCCTAAGGAATATTTCATCCATGGGGAGATCCTGTGCTATAATTGAGTGTTGTTTGAAAGCTGACAAGGAGTCAGGAGTGCGATGACTTTAGTGTGATGTTTGAGGTCACAGGCCATAATTCATGTGGTGTCTGTGAGGGAAATTTATTTGGTACTGAAAGCGTTAACATTGATGGTAACTTACTCAAAGAGAAAAAATCTTGGAAGTGAGCTCTTCTATCCACACTTGATCTTGGAAAGATGGGATGAGTCTTGTGCTCAAAGCAAATACATCCCTGAACTCTGTAGTCTGGGAAAACGGTTTTTTTTTGACCAATCTGAATATTGTAAGTGGAATAGGAATTGATGGGATAGGAGTAAAAATGGTACTTAATGTTGGCTGTGCTGTGCCCTGTGTGCTCTTATGTCCTTGGTGGTGAGAAAATATAAATATGAGCTGACTGTGGCTGGTCTTTATTCTGATCATTTAATGCAATTCCCAAGGGCTGAAGGACCAGCAAAAACTTAAAATCAGAGGCTGTAACGAGAAAAATCACTGCCTGAGGCTCTCATTGCTGCAGTGCATTTATTCCTTGTGCAATAAGAATATTTGTCAAATGAACCCTGTGTGTGATCACTCGCTCTTTGGTCTCGCTCAAAAATGAGCCACCAAGCACGTGAGCCAGGCCTGACCCAGGTCCTGGGTTATCCTGATGGCTGTGGAGGCAGTGGGATCTGCACCAGACTTTCATAAACTGTTCATTGATGTGATTATTTCAGCAGCAGCACAGCCCATGAGTCTTGGTGGGTTTTTTTCCCTCTGGATCTTTGGCATATTTGCTTGGAAAGCAATGAAAACAGCAAACTAGGGTGACTGGGGGCTTCCTCTGGCGCTTTTGGAAGAGGTGAAGAGGGTTTCTGATGGGGTTTTCTGGAGCTCTGAGCGTGCACAGGCCTCCTGTGCAGCTGCCAATGTCCCTGCTGGGCTGGATGTGAGCTCTGGGCTCTGGGGGCAGTTTGGCACCTGCTCAGACGGGTTCATGGTGACCAGAACATCCCCCTGAACTGAGGACTTATCTTTGGGAGCTACATCTGGGCAACGAGTCAGAGAGCAGCGTGGTGAGGCCCTGGCCCAGGTTGCCCAGAGAAGCTGTGGCTGCCCCTGGATCTCTGGAAGTGTCCAAGGCCAGGTTGGACGGGGCTTGGAGCAACCTGGGCT
>NW_021940840.1:542287-544165 GCF_001715985.3 Manacus vitellinus
TGTCCCTGTGCAGTGTCCCTGTGCAGTGTCCCTGTGCTGTTGGAGAGGACACTTGGTGCTCCAGAACACTCCTGCGGTGTTTCCTTCTCACCACGTGCTGAGCTTTTCCCAACCCTTTCCCAGTGCTGAGTTCCTTTAATTCTGGTCTTGCTGCAAGGGAGGGAGGAAAAGCCCGTTTTGGGGGGTGCAGCAGTGTTGGCTGGAGCGAGGCCGGGGTGGTGCCGAGTCACAGGAGCTGCTGCTGCCCTGCACACCAGGGGGATGGTTCACCCCAGGAGCAGGTGAAGCCTCCCTCCCAAACCAGTGCCTCAGGGGGCCTTTGGGTGCCCGTGTTTGCAGGGCTGATATCCTTATCAGCCAGGGCCACCACTGGCCTCTCCAGAGCTGCAGAGGAGATAGCACAGTGTGCTGGGAGGAGTGGGAGTCATTTTTTAAAAATTTGTTTCATTTTTTCATTTTTTTCCCATAAAATCCCAACACGAAGTCCCTTTGCCAGATCATATCTGCACTTGCTGATACTGCACTATGGCTTAGTTTATCTCCTGCCCACTGCTGAGGTTTCCTGGCGGAAAACCTGCACTGTGCATGTGAGAGAGGCAGAAATGTGGTATAAAAGCTAATCCTGAAGGTGTACAGCTGGATGGGTTGTTTTTAGGGTATCCTTGTATTTGGGGTGGGAGTCTTGTCCGTGGGAGCACTGCAGAAACAGAACATCCCTTTTTGAGGAATGAAGAGAAGGGAACTGGAGCTTGTCTGTGCCTTTTACTGTGATTCTGATTTTGGCAGGAACAGCATTTATAGGTCTGTGTGCATTTGTACAGGCTTTACACAGCACTGCCTTGGGAAACGAGACCCTGCACTTGGCACCCTGCTCAGATATGTTATATATCTGGAGGAGGTTGCCCAGTGGCACAACTTGTGCTGCCCACCCAGCAGCTCTGCCCCTCTTTTATTTAGGAGAAGAAGTCTGGGAGGATCCTGGGTGTTGTTTGCAGAGCCCTTTCAGCTTGGTTTCTTGCCCTGCCCTCGCCTTACCCCCGCACTCTTTCCCAGCAGTGAGTGTGCTGATGTAACTCACTCACATCTGAGATGACTCCATGGTGCAGTGCTGATGTTGGCACAACGTGCTCCCGGGATGTCCCTGTTCCTGCCAGGCAGTGCCAGGGCCGAGCGTGGCACCGCGTCCTGCCCTGTGGCAGGGGGGATTGTCTGACAGGTCACCTGCCCCCAGCTCCTGCGGGGGTCTGTCCTTCTCTCTGAAGCACAGGCTGTGTGTAAATGATGTGGAGCAGAACGTGTCTTCCAGGTTTTTCCTTGTGAAAAACTTGCCCTTCGCTGGGGTGGGTGTTGCAGCCAAAGTCAAGTGGAAAAGCACTGGAGAAAGGAGAGTGAAATCAGATTGCTGTGCTTATTGCTCACTGGCAGGAGAGGTGTATGGCCAGGTCTCCCCTAAATCCATGCTTGGGTGGTGTTGCTGAGGCTCATTGGTGTTGGGTTCTGCGTGTGGGGGCAGGGGTTTGTCCCAGAAGCTGGCTTGAGAAGCTGCTGGATGGCTTGGAGGGGAATATTCCCTCGACTTGTGAAGGTGGTGAGTACCCAAGCTGCAGAATCCCTCTGGCAGGTGAGGATTGCAACTGAATTGCATCCCTCTGGCTGGGAATTGCAGCTGGATTGCATCCCTCTGGCTGGTGGGCATTGCAGCTGGATTGCATCCCTCTGGCTGGCAGGAATTGCAGCCTGGATTGCATCCCTCTGGCAGGTGAGGATTGCAGCCTGGATTGCATCCCTCTGGCTGGCAGGAATTGCAGCTGGATTGCATCCCTCTGGCTGGCAGGAATTGCAGCTGGATTGCATCCCTCTGGCTGGCAGGAATTGCAG
>NW_021940840.1:544877-551321 GCF_001715985.3 Manacus vitellinus
GAGCCACGTGCCTGCTTCCTCTTGGGCATTTCAGTTCTGGGATTGAGTCGTCATAAAAACCCTTTTTCCTTGAACCCGGGGAGAGTAATAACCCCAAGAGGTTTGGTGTCCATGTTCCACCCCTGTGAGCTCAAACAAAACCAGTTCTAAAGTGCTTTTTGGGATTTCTCACGCCTAAAAGGGACTACAGAGATTTCACTGGCTTTATATCCCCAATTACTCTGAACAAAGGATGTGCAAAATCTCAGTTTATTGGGAAATGTGCCGTGAAACTCTTTGCAGGGGGTTCCTGTAACAGCTGAGAAGCTGCACTGCATCTCATAGTTCAAATATTGGGGATGGGGTGAGGGTGACTGTGAATTCAAGCACCAGATGCGAACATGGATGCACTGGAAGCTGGTGCCAAGGCAGGAGGGAGGTGCTGGGGAGGAGGTGGTGGCACAACAGCCTTTTGTTGGCAGTGAGAAACAGGGAATGCAGCTCCTGTCCTGTGGGAACGCTGGTGGGTGCTGGCCCTGCTGCCGGGGTCACTGCAGGGTGGGAGAGCTCGACCTAATCCAGAGAGCCTTGATAGACTGTGGATTCTGCATGGAAATCCTTGTGTCTTGTGGAACAACATCCCGTGGGAAGAGCTAGATGAGCACAAACAGCCTTCTGGGTGCTGTGGGGCTTGGGGCTGAGTCGTCTTTTGTGCTGCCCCTCACTCCTTTTGGTAAGGAAACAAAATCCCCTGAGAGGAATTTCCATCTCTGTTAATTAAGAAAAGGCTCAGCCTGATTCCCCTGAGGGCCATGGTGATGGAATCTAAAAAAGGTGCTTTGCTGTTCTTGTGGTCAGACAGAGCCCAAATCCAGTCGGTGCCTCCTGTCTGTCCCCAGATACTGCATTGCCCAGTTCTGCCTGGTTTGTTCCTTGTCCTTGATTCCTGTTCCTCCCTCTGCCTGCAGCAGTCCCTGCACCTGACTCCAAAGGGCATTTCCCAGTTATGCTGTGGATATAAATATTTCTCTGTGGCTGCAGAGCCCTTAATGTTATGATATTTTCCAGTGTGATGGAAAAATGAAATGAATAAACTGGTTTCAACTTAATCCATGAAAGAAATGGTCAGAAAAATAGTTCTTAGTCTCTGAGTCAGGAGAGGTCAGTGGTGTAAGAAACAGCGAGTCTGTCATAGAACCATGGAATGGCTTGGGTGGGAAGGGACCTGAAAGCTGATCCCATTTCATCCCCTGCCGTGGGCAGGGACACCTTCCACTGGACCAGGTTGCTCCAAGCCCTGTCCAACCTGAACACTTCCAGGGATGGGGCAAGATCTGCAGGATGAGAGTGTGAGGCCATTTTTCTGGGTATATCTCAAACTGTGTTTGGATTTCTCTGTGGAGGTGCTTTAGCAATGTGGGTGATGCTGGAAACTGGCCTTCCCAGCCTCGGAGCAGAGCCTCAGGTCAGTGTTTGTGTAGCTCCCTGGTGAGTTGTAGGTGGATAAGCCAGTTTGGAGACCTTCACCTCACCACCTGGAGCATTTCTGGCACCCCCTAGAAGCTGGATGCTCCCAGCCAGGATGGAACCTCACAAGGTCCCTCCATGTGTCATACCTGCTCTGCTTGGCTGAACTGAGGTAGATGTTGAGCTGCCAGGATGGCAGGTCTGTGCTCTGGTCCCAGAGTTGGGAATCCCTGAGCTCCTGCTCAGTGCTCAGGCTGGAATTCCGCCGTGCCTGGACACGGGTGCTGTGCAGAGCAGGCTCGGTTCCCTGCTGGCATCCTCTGCCTGATCTGTTGGAGCTGTGAGAAAAGAAGTCAAATTTTAGGAGAGGCAAGACTACCCAGCATGGTGCTGAGCCTTGCTAGTAGAAAGGAAATCAGAGAAATCCCGTTGGCATCCCTCACGCTTCCGTAAGTGTTGGGAGCAGAGTGTGAGCTGGGGCTCTTTGTTCCTTGCTGTGCCCTGTTAACTTCCAGCAGAGCCACACAGCCATGATCACAAATTCTGTGTGAGCAGCATCCTACCAGCATCCAAAGCTCAGTCTTTGGCTGTTGGGATATCACCAAAACCACACCTATGGGGCTGGTAGATTTTGCTCTGTTGATAAATGTGCCTTGTGAGCTCTTGCAAAGGAGTTTTATTATTTATATACAGTGAAATTTGGTACAGCTGTTAAAACTGAGCAGCCTCCTGGAGCTCAAGTGTCCCTTCAGAACTGGGAAGCAGGTCTTTAAATCAGGATTTGCTGCTCTTTTATGGCACTGCAGTGCTCTGTCAGGCTGTGGAAGATGAGTTGCTGAAATTTAGACTCCAGGAGTTTTTTAGTGAAGCTTTTTTAAGGAACTGATGCTGTAAATTGTCTTGTCAAGCTCGGTGTGTTTAGATTTGTGGTGTTAAGGAGCTGAAGCAGCTTCTCCAGTCAAAAAAAAAGGGAGAAATGCTGCAAATAATATTTAACATGATGTTTGAAGGTATTTGCAAAATCTGTCATTGTGAGTGCCTGGGATACAAGAGCTGTGCTGGGCTGTGCATAGGGATGCCAGTCTGAAATTTCTATTATTGTGTCAAAGTAAAAAAAGGCAAAATGCTGTTCAGAGCAACATCATCTGATGGCTTGGGCAAAATCCTTGCAGGATTTGTCACCTATGCATCTGGAGGAGGTTTGACAACTGGAAAAGGGGCCTGCTGGCATTGTGGTAAAGGATATTCCTGCTCTTAGAGCAAGGATTCTCCTCTCTGGTGACCTTAATGCAGCCATAAGCAGCACTGTTCTTGCCACGAGAATGATTTGGGGCATAAGCTGTGACATTGTGTCCAGATTCCTGACCTTCTCCTGGCCTGCCCGGGCTGGGCAGTGTCCCTGTGCCTTGGTTAATGGCTCAAGGCTTGCATGGAGCGTGTCCTGGAGCTTTGGGATCTTGCTGCTGGGAAAAGGGTTCTCTTGACCTGCCACGTGAGCTCTCCCCAAGCTGGGTGGGTGCTTTAGACCTCCTGTGGTATTTTGGGATGTTTTCTCCCTGTTGCTGTGTCCTGGCCAGCACTCTCTGCAGGGCTGTCAGTGCCCTTCCTGCCTCCCATGCACAGCTCTAATTCTGTATCTCCGAGGGCGAATCCCGTCGGTTGCTCCCTCGCAAAGCTAAAAAATCCTGGAGGCTCAGCTGCCTCCACCTCTGTGTGCTCCGTGCCCATGTTTCACCTCCCTCTGCTCCCTGCAGCCTGCCCAGGTGCTCCCTGTGCCGGGATTGCTGCGGGAAGGGGGATCAGATCTGCCGGGATCACGTTATGCAATGGCTGAGCTGCCAGTGGTGAATAAGCAGATCCCGCTGACCACGAGGGCTCTGAAGGGCACCTCTGCTTCCCCTGCCTGTGCACAGAGGAGCTTGTTGGCTCTGGGCTGGGTCAGGTGCCTGCCTCGTGTGGGTGCTGATTGATGGGAATTGATTTCCCATGCAGATTGGCCTGGGAAGGGAGCTCAGGGAGTGAAATCCCAGTTTCCTTGGGCGGGAGAGCGAGGCTGTTCAACACCACTGTGGCTGATTTAGTGCAGTCACCTTGGAGACCTTTGTTGTGTGGAGAAGAGAAAATCATTTTAGCAGCTCTCCCAAGGTGGGAAGGGATCCCTCCTGGGACCTGCTGCAGCGTGAAGGGATGACTTGGGAATGGAAATCGGAGCTTGATTTCTTTGGGGCCAATTTACCCCCTGCAAGCAAGTGTAACCACACTGTGCACTGGTGCCAAAGTTAACCTGTGGTGCTGAGAGACACAAACCATAAATATTTAGGAGGCTCCAGGAGGATTTTCTGTCCACATGTTGAGCTCAGATGTGGCCCTGGGATAATCTGTTGTGCAGAGCAGTGTGAGGGCTGAGCAGGTCGGAGATGTGTTCAGGACGCTGTAGTTAGGACTGGAGGCTTGGGGGTTTGGCTTCACGCTCAGCCAGAGTGACTTCCTTCTACATAACAAGCAATCCCAGGAATAAGGTTGGCAGTGAGTCTCTGGATTGCTGCCCACTCTTCCCTGGGAGGGACTGTATCTGCAGCCCATAAAGGACTCAGTCGCTGACACTTTCTGAGAGCAGCTCTGTGCTGTGCCTGTAAAACCTCCCTCAAGAGAACTCCAGATTCCTGTGCTGTGATGTTCTTACGGAATTACAGAGTCGTTCAAGTTGGAAAAGCCCTCTGAGATCATCGAGGTCAACCATTAATGCACCACTGCCAAGGCCACCACTAACCCATGTCCCAAGTGCCACATCTACACATTTGTTTAACATTTCCAGGGATGGTGACTCCGCCACTGCCCTGGGCAGTCTCTTCCAATGCTTAACCACTCTTTCAGTGAACAAGTGTTTCCTGTTATCTAACCTGAAATAACCCTGGCACAGCCTGAGGCCGTTCCCTCTCCTCCTGTCCCTTGTTCCCTGGGAGCAGAGCCCGACCCCCCCCGGCTCCCCCCTCCTGTCAGGGACTTGCAGAGCCAGAAGGTCCCCCCTGAGCCTCCTTTTCTCCAGGCTGAGCCCCCCCAGCTCCCTCAGCCCCTCCTGCTGCTCCAGCCCCTTCCCAGCTCCGTTCCCTTCCCTGCACACGCTCCAGCCCCTCAGTGTCTCTTGTCTGAGGGGCCCAGAAGTGCCCCCAGGGCTGGAGGTGCCCCAGCAGTGCCAGCACAGGGACGGGCCCTGCCCTGGGGCTGGGACACAGCAGGGCTGGCACAGCCCAGGGGCCATTGGCCTCCTGTCCCCCGGGCACACCCGGGCTCGTGTCCAGCCGCTGTCACCAGCTCCCCAGGGCCTTTTCCAGCTTTCCAGCCCCTCTGCCCCAATCTTGGAGCAGGACCTGGCACTTGGCCTTGTTCACCTTCACATCAGTGGCCTCGGTCCCTGGATCCAGCCTGTCTTGGGCTGGGACCAGCAGAGCTGTGGTGTGGAGCAGGGATGTGCTGTTCTCTTGTACAGGCTTGGGGGGCTTTGGCCCCTGGACATGGAGTCCTGGATGAGGCTGTTGGCAGTGGGATGGTGGTGGGTAAGGCTGCTGCAGGATGGGTTGTCCCAGGTGTGCCCAGCTGGGTGAAAGGAGGACTGTTTTTTGGGAAGTGAGCTCATCTGGGTGAGCCTGGGGAGGGGCTAAGCAACTGTGCAGGTAGCAAAGGTGCTCTGACAGCATCGTGCTGCTTTTGTTTGCCTCGCTGGTGGAGAGCTTTGCATGCAAGGTCTGAGCACAGAAACCCAGAAAACACTGATAGGAGAGGATACAAGGAGCCACAAAATGCTGGATGCAGGATAGCAGGGAGAAGGGAGGAAAGCAGCAATAGAAATGAGGGGAGAAAGGTCACTGATGTGCAGGTGGTAACTTTGCTTTTAGGGCAGCCAGAAGCAATGGGCACAGTGGGATGTGAAACCAGCCGCTGGAATGAGGGGGGATATTCCTGCAAGGGAACAAGCTCTGTCTAAATGGTGCAGCCTGTCCTTGTTTCTCTGTTTGAGGAGCTTGTCCAGCTCCTTGGATGGGAGTGTGGACTGTGGGATGTCTCCATGGATCTTTGTTGGATGAGGGTGCATTGGTGATGTTTTGGGGACTGTCACTGAATGTTTTGGGGACTGTCACCGAAAGCTGGGAAATAAATTCTCCAACCAATTTGCTTGGTTAGAAATGCAAACTTCACTTTATTAGCAATGCTGGATGCATGGGGATTATTTCTCAAAGCATGCATGAGTAGCAACCCAACAGACCAGGTTATATTCATGACTCTAGTACATATTCATTGTATTTATATTGTATTTCTTGAATACGTACATATATGCTAATTATTTATGTGAACTTATTTGAATATGAGTAGGGGTCTTTTGGGGGTCTTTGGTGGTCACTTGGGAACATCTCATTCCCCAGAATCTCCTTTTATGGTCTGGGATCTTCTGCTGAATCTTCCTTCCTTGAGAGTATCTCAGATATCTGGTCAAGTCCTGATACACTTCTCTAATCGTTCTTTACTCTGACCCTCTATCTGTGTTCTCAAAACTAAGACATCTACTAGTACAAATTAATCACTAATATAAGTAAATAAGGAAGCATTAGCTGGCACAAGCCTTGCTAGTCACAGATGCAGGGAGCTAACACAACCTCTGGTGTTTGTACTAGGTACTGTATGGCACAAAACTAACCATTAACCAGGAACATCAGACCAGCCACTATTGTGCTAAAGTTAAAAGAATTTTCTAACATCTTGCCCCGCTGCTGCAGAGACTCCTTCTTAAAGAAATCCCCCTTGTTTGGTAAGAGGAGGGGCTGTGTCAGGGGCACTGACCCGTCCTTGTCCCTCTGTTCCCGTGCAGGACGCAGGCAGAGATGGCCCACACGTGCCGGGGGACCATCAACCTGTCCACGGCCCACATCGACACGGAGGACTCGTGTAACATCGTGCTGTCCAACGGGGGCAGGACCTACCACCTGAAGGCCAACTCGGAGGTGG
>NW_021940840.1:552921-576912 GCF_001715985.3 Manacus vitellinus
GGCTCCTCTCTCCTGCCAGACAGGCTGGCTCTGGAGGGTGACACAGGGACTCACTTGCCCGTGGCACCTGCCCAAAAGAATTAATCAGAGTCACTTGGCAGCTGCCTTGGAGGAGTCCTCTCAGTCCCCCCTGCCAGCAGCTCCTCTGTGCCTGCTCAGCTGTGCAGAACCTGCACAGATCCGATTTCGTACGTGCTGGAATGGAGCTGATGGTTTCCCAGGGACACAAAGGGTTGGACACAATGCTGTGGGCACCACTCATCTTCTCAGCTGGTTGGGCAGCTCTGGGAGGTCTTTAGAGCTGTGGTAATGGCTGTACATTGTGGACAGCCAGTAACAATGAACTCATGCTGATGAACTCGTCCCTGAAGGCAGGATGATGTGCCTGCCTCCTGGAGACTCTGCTGCTCTGTGTGGACTGGGAATGCTGTAAATGCAGTGGGCAGTGGCTCCTGTACCACATGGGTGGTGTTCCCATAGCTTAGTTTGGTAGATGACACATCTGTTTAGTTGAGCTGGCTCTGTGTGTATCTCTCCTCCTCCCCCTTCCACACACCATGCTGTGCTGTGGTGTTTGTTGTGGTATTTATTGGAGCAGCTTTGGCACTGCTGCATTGTGTAAAACTGTCAGAGCCCTGTGCCTGTCTCACAGCTCCTCCCCAGAGTGACATTGTTACTGCTCTGATGGGTAATGGGTTGGTTAACAAACAGAATATTTTAGAAATAGTTCAGTGTTTATAACTCTTTTGGGATTAACTGTGGCTTTTCTTCTACAAACCAACATAGCTTCAAGTTGCAGAAAACAAACCTCAGGAATGGAGAAGAGAAGGCTCCAGGGAGACCTCAGAGCCCTTTCCAGTACCTAAAGGGGCTTCAAGAGAGCTGGACAGGGACTTTGGAAAAGGGCCTGAAGTGGGAGATTGGGAAGGAATTGTTCCCTGGGAGGGTGGTGAGGCCCTGCCACAGGTTGCCCAGAGAAGCTGTGACTGCCCTGTCTCTGGAATGTTCAGTCCTGGATGGAGCTTGGAGCAACCTGGGATAGTGGAAGGTGTCCCCTTCAGGGGGTACACAGACAGGAGAGTGGAATGAGATGGTCTTTAAGGTCCCTTTCAACCCAGCCCATTCTGTGATTCCACGATTCTGTGAATGTATCAAAAAGCTGGCTGTCTCCTTTGTTCTGAAATAAATCCACTCTCAGATCTTTTGTTGGATACTGGAAATCAGCATTTCCTCTTATTTCATCATTTTCCCTTCTAGGAGAGAGATGGAGTGAACACCTGAGTTTATAATGCTTCTCTTAAAATGAAAATGTATCTGCATAAAATTCCCTGAATATTTAAGAGAAGGGGTGTGTGAAGGTGGGACTGGGGAGTGCAGTGGTGAGGGATTTGTGGTGGATCCTGGGGTCACTTTGGTTCAGTGCCCATCACACCTCCCTGTCCTGGCTCAGGTTTGGGCTTTGGGACCCCTGCAGATGCTGCTCTGTGCAGAGAACGTTCATCCAGGGGTACAGTGTGAGCTCAGCTTTCAGAGTCACCTTGGGGAAGGTTGGGGTTGGTTCAGTGCCCCAGGAAACCCCTCAGCTTCCCCGTGGGAAGTGCTGCTGTGTGCACAGCAAACCCCCAGCCCTGAGGGGGGACCCAGGGCACGGGTGTGAGGGGTTGGAGGAACAGCAGAACTCTGAGTGCTGATGGTGGGAACTGGGGGGGAACAAACCCCAGCCCTGGGCTGATGTGGCTTCTGAGCAGTGGGTGGTCACACAAGGGCAGGCAGATGTTGATTCATGTGTCAGACACCCATTTCCCAGGATTGTTGAAGCATGATGTGTGCCAGGGCACGGGCATCCATGGATGGATGAAGCTTTCCAGGGCCTAAAGGGGCTCCAGGAGAGCTGGAGAGGGACTTGGGACAAGGGCCTGGAGGGGCAGGATAAGGGGGAATGGCTTCCCACTGCCAGAGGGCAGGGATAGATGGGATATTGGGAACCAATTGTTCCCTGTGAGGGAACCTGGCACAGGTTGCCCAGAGCAACTGTGGCTGCCCCTGGATCCCTGGAAGTGTCCAAGGCCAGGTTGGACGGGGCTTGGAGCAACCTGGGCTAGTGGAAGGTGTCCCTGCCCATGGCAGGGGGTGGCACTGGATGGGCTTTAAGGTTCCTTCCAACCCAAACCATTCCATGATTCCCTGATTCTAAGTATTGTGAACTCTCTGTCCCTTAAAATTCCAGCTCTGGAATATGCAAATGCAGGGGGAGAGCACATCTGAAGTTCCTGGGCACACTTGTTTATCTGGGCAGAGTGACACTGTGCTGGTCCCACCTGCAGTGAGCTGGCTGTGGAGGCTGATGGTCCAGGAACATCCATAATGGGATGTGAGTCCTTTATCTGGGTGAGTGTGTGGAGAAGGGTCTCCTGGAGAGGTGGGTGTGTGGCTTCACCTTCCCCTTTTGGCCTGTGAGTGATGCTGGGGAGACGTGGAGGGGCCATGGAGCTGCAGCCCAGCCCGGGGCCGTGGGAGCCTGTCAGCAACACTGCCCCAGAGCCAGGCACAGTTATTTTGGTTTGTCTCTTCCCACAAAAATAGCAAGTGCAGAGACTTGCTGTCCTGAGGCTCTGGCCGTGCTGAGTTCCTCACTCAGGGCTGAGGGCAGGGCAGCAGCAGTGCTGGTGTGGCTGTGCTGACTCAGCTGCCATCCAGCCTAGGGAGCTCAGGGGAGATCAAAACCACACACATTCCTCTTATTCCAGGCTTTTCTGATCTCATCTGAGGGGATAAGACACTCTGTGAGCAGGTGCTGAGTCCTTGTGCTGTGGAGGTAGAGCTGAGGAGATCACTGCGTTACTTTGTGCTTTCATGTTCACCTGGCTGATGGTGTTTTGTCCCAGTTAGAGATCTTTTCATTAAGGTAAAGAGTTTGGGTGTTAGGTTTGACCGTTTTGCTTGAATCAAAATAAAATTCCTAGTGTTGTGTCCCTGTGAGTGCTGGGTGAGCCCTGGGGTGGGTGTTAAAGGTGGAAGGAGGAGACTCTGGATTTGCTGAAGAAGTCCTTGGGTCCTTCAGGTCTGCTCACATGGGGAATTGTCTGAATTGGCTCCTCTTACCCTGAGTGATCCCCCAAAGCCGTGTTGTTTTCCAGGGCTGCTCTGCAGAGCCCAGATGGGCTCCAGTGGGCACAGAGGGTGGTGAGGAGCCATTTGGATTTGTGCTGACGAGGAGGAGCATCAGTGACTCTCACAGGCTGTGTCTCTGCAGGAATCAGTGCTCCCTCACTGCCTTCAGGGTGTTTGAGATTTGATGGGTGTTGGACTGGCAAATTGGGATAACTCTGCACGTACCTTGACTACTGGGAGAGCATTTTGGGGTGGATGAAAAGAGTCTGTGGAAGTGTTTTTAACTTGCTTGCTGGCTGGAGCTGTGCACCCAGAGAGGCCATTTCACAGGTCTGATTTTCATGTCTGTTTTTAAGAAACAGCAAAACCTGTCCCCAGAGCAAGTGTGAGATGGGAGACTTTGCTGTTCCCTGTGCTGTGTAGCTGGAGGAGCTCTGGTTTCCCCTCTGTCCGGTGCAGAGCTGGGACTATTTTGGTAACAAGCTGTGACCTGGGACACTGGTACTGAGAAATGTGGCCTGGGCTCTCTGTCCTCATCCTGCTTCCTGGGGAGAAACCTGCCTGGGGATCCCAGGGGATTAGTGGCAGAAAGTGAGAGTAGAGCTGAGCTGCTGGCTTAGCTCTGCTCAATTACCACGTGTGCTTAATTCCTCTCAAACACATGTGTAGTGTCACAGGAGGACAGCAGGGTCCCACACCTGACTGGACAGCTCACCTTTAGCCTCTGTTCAGACAAACCTGGCATTCCTGTTCCTAGTTGGGATTACAAAGTGTTGGTAAAGTTGTAGTAAACTTGATTTGCCCACATGGTTCCAAGCTCCATCACCTGCTTTCATCAGTGCTGGGTATGACCCTGTGCTGTTCTCTATCCTGAAAATCAGATTTCTGTGCTCACCCCCTGTATTTGGTGACTGTGGTTGGTTGATATTCTTTAAGAAAAAAAATATAAAAATATGTATAAAACTATCCTTTGTGTTTAGGGCAATATCATGAGATACAGAAATTATATGAGTGATGAATATATGGGGATTGGATTGTTTTCTTGGCTCTGTGATGAGGGGGTCTGTCCCCCGTCTTTTAAACACTGGGAAAACTCCCCAGAATGGACTTGGGCTGCTTGGGGAGGGAGTTGGTGACTCCTTTTGCCCCCCTGCTTGGCGGTTCCTGGGAGGAGAGAGGGTGAAGGCCACGCTGTGATTCAGGAGCAGATTCCAGGCTGGCTTAAGGTGGTTTTGGTGTTCATGGAACTAAAATCCAGGAATTCACTGGATGGATCAGTGCTGGTATCTGTGCCAGGGCCAACTTACCTACCAACTGTGTTCAGAGGTGTCTGGTTCCTTTGGCTGGGGCTGAAGACAGCACAGCAAAAACAATGGGAATTGATAAGAAAAGTGGAAAAGATAAAGTGTAGGTTTGCTCCATGTGCAGCTGTGAGGTTGTCCCTGGAGAGGCCCTGGCTCTCCCCATGTTGGCTCAGAGGGTTTTCAGCAGAACTTAAAAAAACAAAATCAAACCAAAAAAACAAACAGGCACAAGATTAACCAGACAAATAAAACCTCCTCCACCAAGGGAAGGGGGATGATGGAAAGTAAATTTTCCATCTGGAAGAACAACAGCTGAAGGTGCCATGTGGGAGATGGTCAGTGCTGCACAAAATGTGCCAGAGCACAAGTCTGATGAGGAACTGAGGGAGCTGGGGGGGCTCAGCCTGGAGCAAAGGAGGTTCAGGGGGGACCTTCTGGCTCTGCAAGTCCCTGACAGGAGGGGGGAGCCAGGGGGGGGTCGGGCTCTGCTCCCAGGGAACAAGGGACAGGAGGAGAGGGAACGGCCTCCAGCTGTGCCAGGGGAGGGCCAGGTTGGATATTGGGAAAATTTCTTCATGGAAAGGGTGGTCAGGCACTGGCACAGCTGCCCAGGGCAGGGGTGGAGTCCCCATCCCTGGAAGTGTTCAAAAAACATGTGGATGTGGCTCTGGGGACACGGGTTAGTGTGGACACGGTGGTGGTGATGGGTTGACAGCTGGACTTAAAGGTCTCTTTCAACTTGAATGATTCGTGACTGAGTCTATGAAAGGTTGAGGACAAGTGCCTATAACAAGAAGAAGGAGGAAATTATCAGGTCATAGGTTTAAATGGAGCAGGAATAATTAATACTTTGTTCAACACCCAGTTAAGTTGTGGCACTCGCTGCGGGGAGCCAGAAAATCCAGAAAGACTCAACAGGTTTGGGCACAGTTTCATCTCTTGGGTTACAAGCTCTAACTCTCTGTGTGCAGAATGTGACCCAGGAGGTCCTCAGGCAGCACAGCACTGTAAGTGAAGGAGCAGTGCCCAGAGGAACCACTGCCTGTGCCCTGTCCCATTATCTTGTTCCCAAAATACCAGTTACACCTTGCTTGCCAGGGGAGAGATGGAATTGCCTGAGCTGACCTCGTTCAACCATCCTGGGAAGGATTCACTTTGAAACCAGCACCCTGTGGTGTGGCTCTGGGATTTGGGATAACCAGATTTGACTGCTTGGGTTGTCTGGTTATTCTTCCTGCCTTAATCCATTGCTCTCTTCTTGGCAAGCAGGGCAGCTTTTTGGACTGCAGGAGAATGGGAGGTCTGAGTGGTGCCAGGGGAAGGAGGAGGGTTGTTGTTGGTGGTGGTGATGCCTTCTGCCCTGGTCCTGGGGTGAGTTTCTGCTGCAGCAGAGTGGAAAGGGAAGATCCAGCTCTGGAGAGGAACACTGGAGCTGTGTTCCCCACCCCAGGGTTGTTGTGCAGTTGGGTGGGTGAGACCCAAGGGACAGCTCAAGCCAGCAAGTGGTTCCCCTTCAATGTCCTGGCTCCAGCCTTTATAGTGGCATTAAAAAATAACCATCATGAATTATTCCTCGGCTTTCCCTTTAATTGCTCTAGTGATAATGTTACTTTTGTTCCTTGATTTATCAGGGCTGTTTTTTGTCCTTTTTCCAAGTTTGTTTGCAAAAGCTGTTTTGACTTGGGCCTGTGACACTGCAAAGCATCTGCCACCTTCCCTGCCCTGCTCTGTGAATTATCCCCTTGTTGTCCTCCCCTGGCCTCCCAGAAGCTCCTGGCCAGGTGGCCTTGGTTTGTGCCTCTGCTTTGGCTGTGGCAGGACAGGACAATCCCTGTCATTGTTGTCCTTGTGCCCTCGACTCCAGCTCATCTCTGGCTGTAACAGTCCTGCTATTTCCAGCTCTTTGGACAAAAGCATTCCCTTTTCCCCTCCTCCTGTGAGTTCCTCCATCACTGTGAGCTGTTTTCCCTCTGCTGGAGAGCTCCTGTCTGGAGGCACTGGCTGCCAGCTCTCTGTCACCTTGCTCTTCTAATTGCCTCTTTACCTTGGAGTCTTGATTTTCCCAGGAGAGCTGGCTGCTGTTAACTATGCCAGGAGCTGCTGCCATGGGAAATAGAATTGACAGTGCTGCTGAGATGGAGCTCTTTGCTTGGGTTTCCTGCTCTCAATGATTCCTGTTTCCTCTCAGTGCCTTCTGTGCCCGCTTGTGTTCCCTCCTGCAGTGCCAGGATGCTCTGCCCCTCCCATATCCCTGTTCCCTTGCATCAGGATGGGTTACTCCATCTCAGCCACCACCAGTGAGCTGCAGCCAACCCTTCAGCTCCTCCTGGCTGACCCGGGCCAGGAAGGCTCTGCCCAGGGATCTGGACAGGCTGGATCCAGGGGCCCAGGCCAGAGGTGTGAGGGACAACAAGGCCAAGTGTCGGGTCCTGCCCTTGGGTCACCACCACCCCATGGAACGCTCCAGGCTGGGGCAGAGGGGCTGGAAAGCTGGAAAAGGCCCTGGGGGTGCTGGTGACAGTGGCTGGACACGAGCCTGGGTGTGCCCAGGGGGGCAGGAGGCCAATGGCCCCTGGGCTGTGCCAGCCCTGCTGTGTCCCAGCCCCAGGGCAGGGCCCTCCCTGTGCTGGCACTGCTGGGGCACCTCCAGCCCTGGGGGCACTTCTGGGCCCCTCAGACAAGAGACACTGAGGGGCTGGAGCGTGTGCAGGGAAGGGAACGGAGCTGGGAAGGGGCTGGAGCAGCAGGAGGGGCTGAGGGAGCTGGGGGGGCTCAGCCTGGAGCAAAGGAGGCTCAGGGGGGACCTTCTGGCTCTGCAAGTCCCTGACAGGAGGGGGGAGCCAGGGAGGAAGTGTCTTCCAGTTGTGCCAGGGGAGGTTTAGGTTGGATATTGGGAAAATTTCTTCATGGAAAGAAGTGGCTGAGTGCCCAGGAAATCACAGGTGATGGGGCTGTTGGCAAGCATCCTAATCATGGGGGTTTCGGTCCTGATGGATGAAGAAAGTGGTCTGAACACGTGTCTGGCATAAGAAATTAAAGTGACACACAGAAAAAAAGGGGTTTCCTATTTTTGTTGCTTTTAGAGTGTGTTTGTTCAGCCTTGGAATTTTTCTTTGGCTTGGGAATTTTGCAGGCCTGGAGCTGGGAGGGGCAGGGGAGTGAGTGCTTGATCAAGTTGAGTGTCTGATCCTGATGGATGGACATCCAGCTGAAATGGGCTGTGAACATCTGAGATCCACAAGGCATGGAGTGACAGAACAAGGGAGAATGGCTTTAAAATGAGAGTAGGTTTGGATGGAATATTGGGAAGGTCCCCACCTGTGAGGGTGGGGAGGCCCTGGCCCAGGTTGCCCAGAGAAGCTGTGGCTGCCCCTGGATCCCTGGATTGGACGGGGCTTGGAGCAACCTGGGATAATGGAAGGAGTCCCTGCCCATGGCAGGGGGTGGGACTGGCTAGTGTTTAAGGTCCTTCCAACCAAACCAGTGTAGGGTTCTCTTGTCTACAGAGCCTCCAACTGCTCCTGGCTGCTGCCTGGCAGTGCAAACATGAGGAGGATGAGAGGAATCTTGAGGATTTTCTATTTCACAGCCCAGGAACTGCTTCCCTCCTCCCCCCACCCCCCCTGGCTTTTTTCTAATCTGTTATAATTCTCCTGCTGCTGCTTTCCTGGTCTCCACCTCCCTTCCCTGTCGGGGTGGAGTAACCCCAGGACTGTGCTTCCCTCCTGGCTGTGCTGCTGATCTTCCCCTTGTTTCCCAGGTACAACATGCTGTTCTCCGCTCTTCTTTCCCAGATGTAATCCCTGATAATCATTCCCAGCGAAGGAACACAGTAAATGGTCCTTACATAACAGCAGGACTGACCCATTCCAGCAGGAGCTCAGTATTTAGGCCATTCCCGCTGCTCCGGCCTCGTCCTCCGGAGCGAGCGAAGGAGCCACGTGGCTGCTCAGTCCTCACTGCAGAGGTGTCCCTGCCCGTGGCAGGGGGTGGAACCAGATGGACTTTAAGATCCCTTCCAACCCAAACCATTCCATGATTCTGTGACAGGACAATGGGGAATGGCTTTCCAAACTAAGATTCCCAGCTTTCTGGAAAAACACACATGGAAAGGGGCTGGACACACAGGTAAAGCAGAACTTCATCCACTGGGAGAACCAAAGGGCAGCAGTACCTGAAGGGAACCTACAAGAAGAGTTGGAGAGGGACATTGGACAAGGGCCTGGAAGTGCCAGGACAAGGGGGAATGGCTTCCCACTGCCAGAGGACAGTGTTAGATGGGATACTGGGAAGGAATTGTTCCCTATGAGGATGGGGAGGCCCTGACACAGGTTGCCCAGAGAAGCTGTGGCTGCCCCTGGATCCCTAGGAAGTGGGTCCAAGGCCAAGGTTTGGACGGGGCTTGGAGCAACCTGGGCTGGTGGGAGGTGTCCCTGCCCATGGCAGGGGGTGGCACTGGATGGGCTTTAAGGTTCCTTCCAACCCAAACCATTCCATGATTCCATGATTCAGAGGGGGGTGGGAAGTGATGTCACAGCTCCTGGAGCTCTGCAGTTCTGCAGGACATGCACTTCACCTGCCCAACAGCACCACCCATCCCCAGCACCTGCCCTGCCTTGTGCTGCTGCCCAGGGCACAGGGGGACGAGGGAGTGCTGGTGCTCTGCTCCCTGAGCAGTCACCCTCTGCTCTGCCCCTCCTGCCCTGTTTCAGGGCTCCTTGGATCCCTGGGGGAGCTGGCACTCCACAGGCTGTGTGTGGTGAGCCAGGCCCGGCTGGACGGCTCCTCCCTGGAAGTTTTTGGGCTCCTGTGTGCTCAGTGTTCCTGGTGAGGCTGTTTAATAACCCCTGAACATAAATAATGGAACGTGACGGAGCAGAGGAGGGTGTAGGGGGCTGGGAAGGGCTGGCACTGCAGGAGCAGAGCGGGGTGGGCAGGAGGCTCCGCTCACGCTGGAGCTCGGGAAGATGCTCCTGCTGGAGGAGGGGGGTGGAATGTGCAGCACGAGGATACTGGGGGAGGTTTAGATTGGTTATTAGGGAAAATTCCTTCATGGAAAGGGTTGTCCTGCCCTGGCACAACTGCCCAGGGCAGTGGTGCAGTCCCCGTCCCTGGAGGGGTTTAACAGCCCTGTGGATGTGGCACTTGGGGACATGGTCAGTGGTGGCCTTGGCAGTGCTGGGGGATGGTTGGACTTGATAGTCTCAGAGGGCTTTTCCAACCTTAATGATTCCATTATTCTATGAAGTTTGCTGGCACATCAGGGCCTTTCTTTCCTCACCAGAGTGACCTGGGACAGCTGCAGTGAAGGAAAAGGCTCTTTTTTGGCTGAGCTGATGCAGAAGGAGTTTGGTGCAGGTCCACAGGGAGGAGAAATCCTTCTCAGTCCTTGCTCAGTCCTGCGCCGTGGCTGTGGGAGCTGGGAGGGGGGAGAATAATTCAGGAGCTGAAGTAACCAACTGCAGACATCAGGTGCAGGGCAGTTCACCCTGTGGAAGGTGGAGAGCAAATGTTTCACCAGCAAAAATGGGAGAGAGATTAATTCCTACAGTGAGAATTGTGCTATTCCTTGAGTTGATAAGTATCAAGGTGGCAGAATGCTCTCTGCTGTGCCATGTCTGTTGGTACTGCAAAGCTGTTCCTGTGTTTCAAACTGCTGTGGGTTGTTGTTGGCTTGTGTTTCTCCTGTGCCCATCTTCTGTGTTTCTTTAAAGTCTGCTTTTTCTTTATTTCATTATTTACAGCCCTCTCACCCCATGCTCTGGACAAACACTGTGTGTGAGTGCATGATTTGTGTTAGGAGATTTATCATTCCATGTTTTCCAGCTGTTTGTAAATCAATGTTTCCTTTCTCTATTTCTTGATGGGCTTTTTTGTGTTGCTTCCATGTGATTTCTTCACTTCCACACATCTTTTTGTCAAGGGAATTTGCCAAGGTCACTTGGCAAGGCTGCAAAGCCAAAACCAATGATACCTGGGCAACTGTGCACATATGGTTAATTAACTCATGGTTAATTATTTCCCTTGGGGAATTACAAATGGAAGTTCGTGCCTTCGCAGGGTCATAGAATTACAGAATCATGGAATGTTTTGGGTTGGAGGGACCTTAAAGCTCATCCAGTGCCACCCCCTGCCATGGGCAGGGACACCTCCCACTAGCCCAGGTTGCTCCAAGCCCCCGTCCAACCTGGCCTTTGGACACTTTACTCGCAAGGGATCCAGGGGCAAGCCACACTTCGTCTGGCAACCTGTGCCAGGGCCTCCCTAGTGCCGGGGCCTCACCCTGTGTCTGTGTGTCCCAAGTGTGAGGTTCCAGCCTCTCCAGATGAGCCCAGCTTGGGTGCCCAGGACACCTGGTTGTCAGTGGTACGCAAGTTGGCCCCAGGCAGCATCCACCCCAGTGAGGGCAGGAGAGACCAAGCCCCCTCCAACTGCCTGTGTCCCCCTGAGAGCAGTGCCCCTCCTTGCCCACCATTCCCTGGTGCCCCCCAGCCATCACAGTGGCAGCTCTGGGACAGCCCAGCAGAGGCTTTGCTGGGTGTGACAGGGTCAGGATCCTCCCTTGGGAGCAGCCTGCTCTTCATCAGACATGTGCCAGGGGCTGAGGGGTCCCCCTGTCCATCCTGTTGGCTGCTCCCAGGCTCACACAGCTCCATGTCCATGAACAAGCCACAGGTACAACAGTTAATCCCGACCAGGCAGAGCATCCCAATTCCCAGTGCCCGGCTCAGCAAGGAAGGACCATCTGCACTGACATTCATCCCAACTCCTGTTATAAGTTCCCAAAATGACAAACCCAGTTAATATTAGCAAGTGCAGCAGAGAAGGAGCGACACGGATCATCCTTCCCACTTCTGCACCCACGCAGGAACGGGGATTTTTCAAATCCCAGGGAATAAACACTGTGCAGCTGGCAAGGAGCCAGGAGAAAGTCACCCTCGGTGGCAAGGCTATGGAGTTTGAGCAAGAAAACACTTCCATATACTACAAAGTTGTTATTTTTCACAACAGGCAAAGAATGTGGTTTCCTTAAGTACCAGTGACACTCCAGGTTTGGTTCTGGAAGACTAAACTGCTTTTGAAAATATTTGTGCTAAAAATAACACCAAAGCTTTCAACTGCTCCTAGTGCTGTCTAAAATGGGAGCATGCAGCATATTTACATGCTGGAAAACCTTACTGCCTAACGAAGAATCCCAGGTTTCTGGAAAAAGGGACATGGAAAGGGACTGGACACACAGATAAAGCAAAACTTTATCCAGTGGAAGAACCAAAGGACAGGGCTTTGCGAAGGAAGCCTACAGGAAAGGTGGAGAGGGACGTTGGACAAGGACCTGGAGTGACAGGCCAAGGGGGAATGGCTTCCCAATGCCAGAGGGCAGGGTTAGATGGGATATTGGGAAGGAATCCTTCCCTGGGAGGGTGGGGAGGCCCTGGCACAGGTTGCCCAGAGCAGCTGGGGCTGCCCCTGGATCCCTGGAAGGGATACTTGGAGCAGCCTGGTCTATGGAAGGTGTTCCAAGATGAGCTTTAAGGTTCCTTCCAACCCAAACCAGTCTGGGATTTCAGGATTCCATTCTGCTCTGCACAGTTCCATCCCAGGGGGTTCCCAGTGTAGTTTGATGGCGTGGGTTCCTCATGGAGATGCTGGAACACGGAGCTGTGGGTGCAGGAAGGAGAAAAAGCCCTGCAGCCGTGTCCTGGCACATCCTGGCTCTTGTGCCTGGAAGTCTTGCTCAGTGCTAGAAATGGACTCTTGTTCCTTATGTTTTTAAGGCAAGTTTCACTTGTAAGTAGTTTTTAATGCCAGGTTTAGTAACACAATGGGGATTTTCATCTTATTGGGAGCACCAAGGGGGAGATTACCAGCTTACCTCATCAGTTCAGTGTATTTATTTCAGTGTTATTTTTAGGCATTTAAAATTCCCACGGGCTTTTTTCCTTTACCTGGCACAGAAAAAGGCTGTAGGTAAATCAGTTTTGAACTCTGAAAATAATAACAGTTCTTGCTAATTAGAAGTGAGTCACTAGATGAAAGCTGATCACTTCAACGAGTCTGAAGGCATCTCTTGGGGGTTGAGCTGGGGCAGGGGTGAGGGTGGCAGAGCTGTTGGACCCTAAGGAGTGAAAGATTGACAGGAAACCCTTCTGGTGTGGGGTTTGGGTCTAATGAAACCCAACAGGTTCTGCTCCTGGCCACAGAAGGGAGAATGGGGTCTGAGCTCCTGAGTGCCACCCTCGCAGGGCACAGTGAGTCCCTCAGATGTTCTCCCTGCAGATAAAGGAATTTATCTTTCTTTGGGTCGGATGTGATGCCCTTTGATGTCTTTCTTTGGGTTGTTAGTCGGGGATCAGGGAATTGGTAGGACTCACAGCTTGAGAGGAATGATGGCACCAGTGTACCTGCAGATCTGTGTGTGCCTTCATCCCCACGGGATTTCTGACATTCCTCTGGAAAAGGTGGATGGGATGACTGAGTATGCTAAAGTCACAGAATCAAAGAACTGTTTAGGTGGGAAAAGCCCTCTGAGGTCATCAAGTCCAACCTTCCCTCAGCACTGCCAAGGCCACCACTGACCCATGTCCCCAAGTGCCACATCCACAGGGCTCTTAAATCCCTCCAGGGATGGGGACTCCACCCCTGCCCTGGACAGCTCCTTCCAATGCCTGACAACCCCTTCCATGAAGAAATTCTTCCTGATGTCCAACCTGATCCTCCCCTGGCACAGCTGGAGGCCGTTCCCTCTCCTCCTGTCCCTTGTTCCCTGGGAGCAGAGCCCGACCCCCCCCGGCTCCCCCCTCCTGTCAGGGACTTGCAGAGCCAGAAGGTCCCCCTGAGCCTCCTTTGCTCCAGGCTGAGCCCCCCCAGCTCCCTCAGCCCCTCCTGCTGCTCCAGCCCCTTCCCAGCTCCGTTCCCTTCCCTGCACACGCTCCAGCCCCTCAGTGTCTCTTGTCTGAGGGGCCCAGAAGTGCCCCCAGGGCTGGAGGTGCCCCAGCAGTGCCAGCACAGGGACGGGCCCTGCCCTGGGGCTGGGACACAGCAGGGCTGGCACAGCCCAGGGGCCATTGGCCTCCTGCCCCCCTGGGCACACCCGGGCTCGTGTCCAGCCGCTGTCACCAGCTCCCCCAGGCCTTTCTTCCCAGGCAGTTCCAGTCACATGGTGGTTTGCTCTCTGCTTCCATCCGAGCATGCAGCAGGAGCAGGTTGCCCTCTCCTGGCACGTTCCTTCCATGGAATTCTGGCTGAGCTCAGACAGTCGGTGGATTTGCAGGATTGGCCCTGAGGCTCCTCAGCTCTTGCATAAGCCACGTCCCTGCAGAGGGCTTGGCCTCAGAGGTGCTGAGGGTGTTTCACTGAATCACTGAATCGTTTTGGTTTGAAAAGACCTCCGAGGTCATTGAGTCCAACCTTTGACTGACCACCTCCGTGTCAGCCAGAATTTGCTTCCTGTCCTTGACTTTGTAACCAGCCTTTATAGGACGTTGTAGGAGAGAGGGATTTGTCAGCCAGACTCTGCTTGGACACTCTTTCACGGGGCAGGAGAGTCGGCTCCTCTGGTGGGGCTGGTTGGGAAGAGCTGCTGCTCCTCTCCCTCATTCCAGCTCCTTCCCCAGCCTCAGGCAGAGCCCTCAGGCTGCTCATGGCATGTGGGAACCCCCAAATGCCCCCTACCCACATGCCAGGTTGGAAGCAGCTCATCCAGCTGGGCTGTGCTGGCATCTTGTGGTGCTTGTGCTCCTGCAGCACTTCTGCTCCTCCAGGCTCTGGAATGGGCTCTGATAATCCTTCGGGGTATTTCCCTGCATCCAGCCTGGCAAATTTACAATTCTGCTGGAGTTCAGGAGTCTTTAAGTTAAAATTGTCACTCCAGGGAGTGAGGATCAGCTTCCGGAGGACATAATGCCACTTTTATTCTGCTCAGCTTTTTATTTTATTTGAAGAAAATCTCTGTTGCATAATAAGTTGTAGCTTTTCCCACTGGCTCTGCTGGTGAGGTGGGATGCATGCCTGGAGTGCTGCTTCTACTGGGAGGCAGCAGAGGGGGGGACTGCTGAGGGTCCCAGCTGCCCTGGGATGAGGACATTTCGTCCCTTCCCTCAAGAAGGGCCCAGGGTTTCCACTGCTGGAATATTTATCCATCAGTATTTAAATATTTGTGTCCACATTGATATAATGTTTGTCATCATGGGTGTAACCTGCTCTGAGGTATCATGGGGCTGAATAAAAGGAAAATAAGTTGTTGCCTCTGTTTGGCATCCTGGAATGAAACCATACAAAAAGAAGTGATTTATCAAAAACCAAGTCTCTAGAATAGTCAAATATTGAATGTATTCCATAACTGTATATTCAAGAGGCTGTACAGATTCTTTAGTCTTATTACCAGAGATGGCAGGAGGTGACAGCTGACCCTGGGGCTGTCCCCTCCCTGGTCTCAGTGTTGCCTGATCACAGATAGATGGACAACAGGAAAACCTGGCCCAGCTGGGTGGTGGGGAGGGGAGGGGGGACCCTGAGCTGGTGTCCCCAGGGACACACAGGGATCCTGATGGGAAGCACATGGCAGGGGGTGTCTCTTGTGGATGCTGGAGCTGCCTCCAGGGGAATCACAGAATCATTTATGTTGGAAAAACCCCACAAGGCCATGGAGTCCAACCATTCCTCACTGAAGGGGATGTTGTGTGAGAGGAGGTGGGAACCTGCAATGCCTGAGGTCCCTGGGGGTTCCTGCAGGTCTCTGCTCCCCTCTCCAGGTCAGGGAGCTCTCCCTGACCCACCCAGGGCCCTGGGAGCACCTTACCAGGGACTCTCCAGCCTCTCCTGCAGGAGCCCTGTCCTGGGATGAGTGGGAAGCAGTTTGAGCATGGATCCAGCTGCAGCTTTTCCCAGGAGGCTGTGCTGGGAATGAGCCCAGCATGGTCTGGGACAAGTGCTGAGACACAAACCCAGTGTGGGGTGCAGAGACACTTCTCCAAGGATGGATGCACCCTGGAGCCTGCTTTTTTTCCATATAAAATGACTTCTCATGGTACTGTAATAACATTATGTTGGCAGGGATGCTGTTCCTGGAGATGGATAACCAGTGGGGTTTTGACCTCACTTATTAGATTTGTAGCTTCAACTAAAAATCCAGCTTTAAGTAGTGTTGCCAGTTTAAAATGAGTCTCCTCAGGGAGCAGCTCTCTCTCTGGCAGTAACTCATTCATGAGAAGCCCAAATATTCATTTACAGCTAAAGCTGGGCCAGGGAAGGGAAAACAAGGAGGGCTGAAAGCCTGACAGGATGATAAACACCCAATTTATGGTTCTCTCCCCCAGATGTACTGGTGGGAGCTTAAACTGCTGACAGAGCTGTTCCAAGGGCAGTGGTAGGTGTTCCATTTGGGAGCATGGGAATGCAGTGGTGACATGGCACACAGGGTGATCCCTCAGCTCCTGGCAGGAGGGAGGCTGGAAGGGCTGTGCAGAGCCCTTGGACACAGGCAGCAGCACCAGGGGAAGGACCTGCTGGTGTAAGGTGCTGGCACTGACTTTGGAGAGGATGGAGGGGATAGAAAAGCTGTTCAGACTTTATAAACAGGCTCCTGGGTGCTGCAGGAGGAGGTTTCCCGGTCATGGGGGTGGATTTATTGTTGTCCTCTGCAAAGAGGAGGCTCAGGTTGGACATCAGGAGGAATTTCTTCATGGCAACGGTGGTCAGGCACTGGAACTGCCCAGGAGGAGGTGGAATCCCCATCCCTGGAGGTGTCCAGGGAAGGACTGGCCGTGGCACTCTGCTCTGGACTGGGGGACAAGGTGGGGATGGGGCACAGGGTTGGACTCCATGGTCTTGGAGGTCTTTTCCACCCTCAGTGCTCCTGTGGTTCTGAGCAGGTTGGTTGTTTTCTCGGGCCCAGCTGGCCCTGCTGCCCAGGTTCAGAGCTGTGACCTGCAGCCAGGCCGTGTGCCAGCCAGGGCAATGTTCCTGCTTCCCAGAAATGGTACAGAGTGTGCTCTGTTCCTGGCAGGATTTTCTCCTGGAGCAGTACAGCTCATTTCCCTGGAGGGGGAGGTGGAGCAGTCCTGCCATCCCAGTTACCTGGATGCTGCATGGGGAGGATTGAAAGAGGTCTCCTGCCTAAATCCAGTTCTTGCAGGCTGCAGGGAGTGGTGCAGTCTGTGGAGAGCAGCTGGATCTGTGTTTCTCCATGTGTGACTGGCTCTGGAACTGGATGGGGTTACGTGTAACCCTCGTGACTCTGCAGAACCAGCAATTCCATTTGCAGTGGTGCTGCATCTCCCTGACTCAGTTCCCAGCTGAGCCACCTCTCTTTTCTTTCTTTTTCTGTGGCTCTGTCATTTTAAGTCAGCTCAGCAAGGGGCCTCTCCCTTCCCTGGGTGATCCTGGAGAGCTTCACCAGGAGGAGCATTTTCCTGCTCCATTTTGCTCCTTAGCATCTTGTTACCAACCAGTGCAAAGAAAATATGCTGTGGGGTTGTGAATATCTGGCTTTGAAAAAGGAAGGGAACTAAAAAAAGTCAAGTTACCCCTGGATTTTGCCTCTGCTCTCCAGCCCTGGCTGCAGGATGGATGAGCTCCTGCATGAACTTCCTCCAGCAGTTGAGATGTCCATGGGCAGGACTGGGGATGTGTCATGAAAACATCACATGTGAGCTCTTCCCACTGCTTGTATACACTAAACCAAGGTTATTTTGGTTATTCCATTTACTTCCATCTTGAGGGTGAATTGCATAATGGAAGAACCATTAATCCAAGGTTTCCATGGCACACAAACCCACTGTGGGACTCAGTGTCACCAAGGAGGGTCTTGTGAGGGTTTTTCTCACTCCAGCAGCATTTTTGAGAGGAATAAAATCAATGAAGGCAGGAGCAAAGTGTAAGGAAGAAGCCAGTTGTTGGGCAAAGCTGCTGAAGAGTCTTCAGGGAGCTGTTTTCTCTGGAGATGACCTTTGTGTCTGACCTTGGCCCAGTTTGGCTTCTGAGCATCCCCTGGTTTTAGATTTGCAGCCTGGAGATGGTGAGATGGGGCTTAAACCACCCTGGACCTGCATGTGGTGTTTCCTGGTGATATCCAGAGGGTGAAATTCTTCTCAATCAGGAAAGAAATCAGAGAATCGTGGAATGGCCTGGGTTGGAAGGGACCTTAAAGATCTTATTCCAACTCCTGTGCCATGGGCAGGGACACCTCCCACTAGCCCAGGTTGCTCCAAGCCCCGTCCAACCTGGCCTTGGACACTGCCAGGGATCCAGGGGCAGACACAGCTTCTCTGGGCAACCTGTGCCAGGGCCTCTCCACCCTCCCAGGGAAGGATTTCATCCCAACATCTCATCTATCCCTGCCCTCTGGCAGTGGGGAGCCATTCCCTGTCCCTCCAGGCCCTTGTAAATAGTCTTTCTCCATCTTTCTTGGAGAATATCCTGAGTTGGGAAGGACCCACAAGGATCACCCAGTCCAACCCCTGGCCCTGCACAGACACCCCAACAATCCCACCCTGTCCCTCAGAGCATCATCCAAACCCTCCTGGAGCTCTGGCAGCCTTGGGGCTGTGCCCACTGCCCTGGGGAGCCTGGGCAGTGCCCAGCCAGCCTCTGGGGGATGCTGATGGGGTGAGATGGGGCTCAGGGGTTTTGCACCATGGAGGTGGATTCTGCTGAATGCAGCGATGGAAAACCGAACACGTGGAGAGAGGGTTGGAGATGTTGGTTGTTGGGATGTGATGCTTTGCCTGTGTTTAAGTGTTTTTAAGAATAAGCCTCTAGTGACAGTAATTCCTTGCAGGGAGAAGAGGAATGAGAAAGTCTAAAACCCAAAGAAACAAAGGTGCCATTATGTTTTACATTTTTCTTCTTTATTTTTTACCCTGTAGATAAATTCTTCCTTTGATGCACAGAGCAAGACAGAAGGTCCAGTGTTCCCTACTTGGCTGGAGAAGGTTTAAATGCTGAATATGTTTTGCTTTTGAAACTCTGGAGAGTTTTCTTGCAGTGTAAGCACAGGGAGAATGACTTTTGCTAGGAGGGAGGAGAGGACCAGAAGAGGTTTAGAGAAGAGCGAGGCCCTGGCCCAGGTTGCCCAGAGAAGCTGTGGCTGCCCCTGGATCCCTGGAAGTGTCCAAGGCCAGGTTGGATGGGCTTGGAGCAACCTGGGCTGGTGGAAGGTGTCCCTGCCCATGGCAGGGGTGGAATGAGAGGAGTTTTAAGGTCCCTCCAATCCAAACCACTCCATGATTCTGTGATAATTAAGTTCACTTCACACCTGTGTGTTTTTTGGGGGCTCATACTTTAAAAAGCAGGAATTTAGAGAGCTGAGGAACACCAATCCCTTTAGGCAATATTTGAAAAAATCAAATTTTATTAAAATAAACCAAAAAAAGCAAAGGGTGAAGATGTGTTGTGTGTTTTCCAATACACCAAAGGTTTTTGCAGAGGGAAGTGGCCACTTCTCCTTTGTGTCTGCAGGGGGCAGAGACAATCCCTGCAGCTGGAGCAGGGAGATAATTTGACAGTTGGAAATAACTCTTTGCCTACAAAACGCATGAATCCTAAAGCAGAAACACCTGGAATCAGCATAGCTGTTTTATTTTATTTTTTTTTTCTGTGTTTAGGATATCTAGGCATTTCAAGGCAGTTTTATATTATAATACACAGTAAATTATTATAGTTATTATAATTAATATCTTATATTTAGTATATTATAGAATAATTCAGTGTAGGCAGAAGTGCCCAGAATTATTTTTAGGGGGTTGTAGCATCCTGCTTTCCACAAGGACTCATCGAGGAGCCCATCTGTGTGTCACCCTCAACATGCAGCTCTGCCCTGACGTGCTCCCGAAGAGATCCCAAAGAAGGGGCTGCTTTTATGCTTTGGAAACTTTTAAAAGGTGAAATTTTGGAACTGGAAGCTTTGAAAAGGTGAAATTCCCCAAGTTTCTGTGTTGTCTGAGCCCGCTGGGTGCCTGCTGTGTGCTGGGGCGGCGCAGGGTGAGTGCGGTGAGTGTGGGGTGCAGGGAGAGGAGGAGGAGAGAGGAGGAGAGATGGAGGAGAGGAGGAGAGGAGGAGAGGAGGAGAGGAGGAGAGGACGAGGAGGAGAGGAGGAGGAGGAGGAGGCACTGCCCGCCCAGGGCTCAGAGCAGCGAGCAGAGGGAAGGGCCGGGCGGAGATGAGGATATGGAGCCTGCGGAGGGCGGCCCGGGGGGAGGCTCTGCTGGGCTCGGAGCCCCCCGAGGCTGATCCCGGCCCTGCCCCGCGCTGGATGAGGAAGAGGTGCTGTGGGAAGCACAGTACGTAATTCCACGGATCCACTTCCACGGATCCACGCTGCGAGGAGGGAAGGCCGGCTGAGCTCAGCGTGTGTGACCCCAAACTGTGGGGCTTGCTGAGTGCTGGGGCTGCAGCGTGCGGGGTCGGGCTCCTTTTGGGGTGTGTGATGGGTTTGGAAGTGTCTGGGAGAGAGCCTGAAGTTCCTTAGAGACTTAAACTAATATTTCAATTGATAAAGTGATGTTTCCCCCATATGTGAGGGCTCTCCAGAGCTCACAGCAGGTCCTTGTGTGGGGCAGCCCTTCCACCTTCTGTGATGGTCAGGTTGGACGGGGCTTGGAGCAACCTGGGATTAGTGGAAGGTGTGGGGGACTGGATGAGCTTTAAGGTCCTTTCCCACTCAAACCATTCCAGGATTCTACACACTGGGGGGAACCTCTGAATTGGGCAGAAGTTACTTCAGCTGCTCCAAATAAAGTGTTTCTGATTGGTTTATGGTGGCTGAGCTGGAGGTGGAGTTGGTTTGGTCTCACTGATCCTGTCAGACTCTGGATTTTGAAATCATCATTTTTATCAGTTGGTTTTGGATGTGGCAGAGGTGTAAAGATCCTAGAAAATTAGGGACTGTGGATGTTTTTAAGGTTAGTTGGATAATGATGAGAAGAAAAGGAGGTGTCAGGTGAAATGTGCAGCCCTGGACTGCAGGGGGAGGGTGTTGCTGGGCACGGAACAGGAGAACAGGGAGTACTTGAAGTGTCTCCACTTTGGTTTGGAATTTCATGAAGCTTGGACAAAGAAATCAGACTAAACCCAAACGACAGCCGTCCTCCGACCTTCTCACCTCATTTTCTTCCAGGAACAGTATTTGGAAGGTGGAAGTTGCATTTTTAAAGGTGTTTTTGATGTGGTTTCCTGGAAGGCAAATGATCTGGTGTTGCTGGTAGAGCCAGTGGTCCAGCAGCATGTCCGTGGGATGCTGGGTGTGCCATGGGGAGGTGGATTGTCTCCTTCTGGTTCCCCTCATGTTTGTCCCAGCCTTTCCATGGCCCCTTGACCAGCCCTGGGTGTCCGACCCCCCAACTGCAGTCCCACCTGACCCACCTCCTGAGTTTCGGTTACTCAGCAAGAGGTAACGTTGTGATTCCAGTATTTCCTGTGGAAAGCAAGCAAGGAGAAGTCTCATCCTGACAGAGCAGCAGGGCAGGTAGCACTTCCCAGGCACCTTCTGCTGATCCTGGGAGCCAGGGAACTCTTGCTTTTGAGCAGAATGAGCTAAATTCAGGGATAATCTGTTGTTCAACAGGGAACTTCAGGACTGCTTTTCAGTTTAGATGAGTAACCGAAGGTGTGACTTAAATATTGGCAGGAGGAGATTGGGGCAGCTGGCAGAAGAGATGCAGAGCTGTAACAGTTTGGGAACATTATCCTGATGCAAAGAATCTTAGTTTTGCTTTCCGTGATCCTGCCTTGAGTTCCTGCAACAGGAGCACAGCCCAGTTGTGTTCAGCCTCCACTGCAATGAAGAAGTTGCTTAGAAGAGCAGAGTACGTTGGTGGAAAAGCTCTTCCCTAGGGAATTAAACAGACATCCAGTGCATTTTCCTGCAGTAAACTGGGGGCAGGCACTGACCAGGGCAGGGCCCGTCCCTGTGCTGGCACTGCTGGGGCACCTCCAGCCCTGGGGCAGTTCTGGGCCCCTCAGACAAGAGACACTGAGGGGCTGGAGCGTGTGCAGGGAAGGGAACGGAGCTGGGAAGGGGCTGGAGCAGCAGGAGCAGCTGAGGGAGCTGGGGGGGCTCAGCCTGGAGAAAAGGAGGCTCAGGGGGGACCTTCTGGCTCTGCAACCCCCTGACAGGGAGCTGGGGGGGGTCGGGCTCTGCTGCCAGGGAACAGGGGACAGGAGGAGAGGGAAAGGCCTCCAGCTGTGCCAGGGGAGGGTCAGGTTGGACATCAGGAAGAATTTCTTCATGGAAGGGGTTGTCAGGCATTGGAAGGAGCTGTCCAGCGCAGGGGTGGAGTCCCCCATGGAATCCCTGGAGGGATTTCAAGGCCGTGTGGATGTGGCCCTTGGGGACATGGGTCGGTGGTGGCCTTGGCAGAGCTGGGGGAACAGTTGGACTTGATGATCTCAGAGGGCTTTTCCAGCCTTAATGATTCTATGATTCCATGATTTTCAGGGAAAAGGAGTGAGCGTAGGAAATGACAGCTGTGCTGATCACAGGCACCCCCAGGGGTTGGGGACTGGGGATATGGGGTTGTGGTTTGTGTAAATACCTCTGAGGTACAGCCCTGGATGTGTGTTGGCTCCAGTCTCACTGTCAAAACACAGATCCTGCTTCCAGATCTTGGATCTGATATCAGAACTGGAAGTGCTCATTTGGAGCCAAATCCCATCAAAGCCCCCCCTCCAATTAAAAATCACATTTCTTGGGGTGTTTATTTTCCCCTTAAAAGCTGCTGGTTCTTACCCAAACCATCAGTATATGCCAGTAATTTAATAAAACCTTTGTATGCACATGCGTTGCCAGCATTAGTTTTCCAGCCTTGAATGTGCAGTGTTAGCTTGATTTTCCTGAATTTGCCCTTTTTCCCCCCGGAATGCTCACACAATCCCTGCCTCTATTTAAATATGTATCCACAGAGACTGGTTGCAGCTTAAAAGCTGGAATAGAAACCTTGACTTTCTCCCTTGAAATCCTTGTAGTCCAGCTAAAGTGGGAGAAAATGATCAAATATAAATTATTAATCCTTGTGGGTTCATGGCAGCATCCTGGGGATCCCCAGTTCCCACTCCACGCACACACGGAGCAGCTCCTGGCTGCAGCTGCTGAGGTCAGAGGGAATTGTGATTTATGCCGCATTTTTCCTCTGGAATTACTCATTCCCCTGACACTGGGGAAATACTAAAGGCTGGGAAAATCCAATCCTTCCACAACAGAGGGGGGAGAAAATGGACCTCAGGAGGGCAGGGGTTGGAGGAACCTCGGAGGGTTTGGTACGGAACCGTTGGGATGTGAAACGTAGCAGAGCGAGTAAAATGGATAATGGAGTTTCTGATAGAAAGAAAGGAATTCTGATACTTATTTTAAGCAAATGTCCTAAAAATAACCTCCAGCAGCATTTAAAGGGACAAGCTTCCAAATATCATCCTCCCTCCCCAAAAAAACAGCGTCCCTTTGGTTTTGGGGCTGAATATCCCACAGCACCGCTCCGGAACCAGCCCCAGGTGAGCCTCCCCTGGGCAGCACTGCTGGTGTCCTTCTCTTCCCCCTTTTTTTGGCGGGATGAGGCCGGTTTCTGGCAGGGATGGAGTTAAGGCTGCTCCGTGGTGCATGCTGGTACGAGGGGGTTTGATGGTGGTGCTCTGCTGCCAGCATGTGCCGGGAATGTCTGATGGGAAATGTGGAACTGTAAGTGCAGCGCTGCTGCTGAATAAGGACATTTCCCTTTGCCTTCATTTCTTGCTTCCTGGGTATTTTTTCTCCTCCGTCCTAAAGCTCCCAGCCATGTAGCACCTCGGCCAGAGCGATCCCGCTGTGGGGATGAAGGGTAGGGGCTGCTGGGAGACGGGATCCATCCGTTCCTTCTGCAACGCCGGCTGTCTGAATAAATTCCACAAGGGTTAGTGGCCTTCCCGGCGTCCTCCTTCCTGCTGGACGGATCCATCTGCTGTGGGGCTTCCTGGGTGTGCTGGGAGTGATGGAGGGGCTGCTCCAGTGGGGTGGGGAGGGGGTGTTTAACCCCACACCGGAGCCCTGGGAGGCAGAGCAATGTTCAGACTCCTCCGTGTGGGTGTGTGGTGGCACCTGTGGCTCTGCCCCGTGGGCATCACGTGCCACGGCCCTGCTCGGTTTGGTTGGAGATGTACAAAGTGTGGGGCGAAGTCTTTGTGCTTTATTGGGTGTCTGAAGCTCCAGCAGCTCAGATTTCCGCAGTTTTGATGTGAAAAATGTTAAATTTGATGGTGATTTGTGCTTTTTGGGCACTTTTAGTATCGCACGGGATTATTGGTGTGTGATGGGTGATCAGCCCCTGTTTGGACCTGTGTTGGTGTCAGGAAATGAGATGCATTATTTTAGTTCTAAGCCAAATTCCTTTGGAGTTGAGATGGAATGAGGGCATTGCTGTGTCAGTCCTGTGCTGCTCTCTGCCCACTCTTTGGTCCCACGTGGCAGGAGGCAGAGATGATCTCCAGGAACACTGAGCTGTGATTTAAGGTGTGCACTGTAATTCCATCTGTTACTGCTCCCTGTGTTATTCCAGGTGTTTCCCATGGCCAGTCCAAGCAGAGCTCAGCACTGGGTGTGCAGGAGCGTTGT
>NW_021940840.1:577659-582505 GCF_001715985.3 Manacus vitellinus
ATCCCTGGAAGTGTCCAAGGCCAGGTTGCTTGGAGCAACCTGGGCTAGTGGAAGGTGTCCCTGCCCATGACTGGATGATCTTTAAGGTCCCTTCCAACCCAAACCATTCCATGATTCCATGATTCCATGGGGCCTGAGTGTCCCTCCTCTCCCTGCGCTCTCCGCATGGCCGCAGTCCTGTCCTGCTCTCAAGCATCACTTCACAATAAATTATTTTATCTAATGTAATTTCCTTCCTCCAGAAAAGGGAGGGCGAGGAAAGGAGGAATGCAAATAGGTCAGAGCAAAATTGAAGCAGTTGAGGATTTACAGCTGGCTTCAGATGAGCAAAAAAAAAAAGCTTTTTTATCAAATCCAGATTGTCCCCTTCCCTTCGGTTTCCTTCTCGAGCTGTTTTTCCAGCTGGGTGACGTAAGGACATTCGTGTACCAGGAGAACAGCACAGAGCTTTACATAACTGGGCTTCAGCAGAGAAGAAAATGCCCCAAACCAGAATTCTCATAAAAAGCTGAAACCAGCCTTGTGTGAAAACTGGGAGGAAGGTGGTGAGTGGTGAGCACTGGGGAAACAGGGAGGGGGCTTCAGGGAGATCTTGGAGCAGCAGGGATGAACCTGGGGAGGTGCCTCCAAGGGTGTCTGAGGTGAGGTTGGGAGTTGTTTCCCTGCCTGGGCTGCTCTTTTTCTGCCCCAAAAGCATCTTTCCCCCATTTCATGGTGGTATTTTGGGAAAGCTTTGCAGTGACATGGGTGAAGCTTTCCCTGTATGGCAGAGCCACATGCATATGACACGTGGAGCAAATTTGGCAAACCAGGGTGGTGGAAGGGTCTTGGCCCTGGGACATGACAAGCAAATATTTTTCATGTTTTAACAACAAAAGCTGAGAAAACACTGGCTTTTAAAAACAATTTACTGTAAAAACTGTGATGTGCAAACTGTGTCCCTCTGGTGAGCACGTTCCCCATTGGAAATGAGATACTTTGGAAGGGAAAATACTTCCCAAGGAGGCTTTGCTTTTCATTTAGAAATCCTCATGCTGAAATAGTTGTTTCCCTACCAAATTTTGTCCTTAAATCCACTTACCTCCCCAAAAGGAGCTGTTTGAGGTATGTTTAGAATCCTGATGGCTTTTAATGAGCAGCCCAGGGAAAAACCTGGCCCTGGCTCTGCTTGGCAGGAGATTCCTTGGGAACAGAAGCCTGGAGGCTTTGGGTGGCTTTAATACTTCCTTTTGTGCTTGTGAGATAAAACCAATTATTGAATCATGGAATGCCTTGGGTTGGAAGGGACCTTAAAGCCCATCCCATCCCACCCCCTGCCATGGGCAGGGACACCTTCCACCAGCCCAGGTTGCTCCCAGCCCCATCCAACCTGGCCTTGGACACTTGCAGGGATCCAGGGGCAGCCACAGCTTCTCTGGGCAACCTGTGCCAGGGACCTTTTAGTTAGACAGTGACAAACAAAGGTGAAGAGGGATTTGTGGAGATGTTTTGTTCTGTATTTGTGTGTTAAAGGGCTGATCCAGTTTGGTTAGAGCCCGTGGGATCCTGGGTTCTTGGATGTTCACCAAATTAAGGAGGAGAGAATGAGGTGCTGAAGAGAAAGTGAAATACAGACACCACATTTGCTGTGCATAAAAAGGTCTGTGGGTAACTAACAGATAATTAGCTTATCTTTAGTTAATTTTGAGGATCTCAAAGCTCTTTCCAGTAGAAGCAGCTCTGCTCCTGCTTTCAGAGGACATTTCTACAGGAATATCCCTTTCCAGGTCTGTGCTGTCCTTTTGATTCCTAGGCCTGGGTTTCTTCCCATGTCCCCAGCCCAGCAAATGCAATGTCATTAATATTTGATGGTGACATGGTGGATGATCCTCTGCTGGAAGGCAGATCCTGGGCTGTCACCTGGCAGCTCCCAGGGCTCCCCGGGCTGGTGCATGATGGGCATCTGGGCCCTAAAAGAGATGCAGAAATCCATTTCTCTGCCTCCAGACGTGCAGGGTGTATTTATTTCATAGCCCAGCTGGGAAGCATTTAAATGAGTGTTTGAATTCTGCTCAGGAATGAGCTGCATTCAGCTCTGAGGAGGGTCAGGCACACGTGGCTGCTGGAGCGTTGATGATGGACACGCTGTAACCTGCTCCCAAAGCAGATGTGTTGGTTCACACTTTTTCCAGATTTATTTAGAAATTTCTTGGGAGGGGGGCTCTTTCCTGATGGTTTTGACAGCTCCTTCCTTGGCAAGGCAGAGGAAGGTCATCTATGAGCAGAGGAAGCCCAAAATACAGGTTGATGTCTAATCCCTGTGCTTTGACACTCACCAGTTGGTCCTGGACCATTTCTCCTGTGTGATGTGGCTCCTCTGGAAAGCAAGGAAGCCAAGATCCAAAGCATGGGGAGATGCTGAATCCGTTGGTTTCCTGGTCATCCTGCTCCTGGGTTAGCTGTCTGGAGCTTGGGCTCGGGCTGGAGCTGCTGAGGAGCTGCAGGTGTTTTGTTATGGCTTTAGCAGCTGTGGCTGCTGGTTTACTTGTGAAAGCTCTGTAATTAGGGCTGTTGGATTAATGTTTTTAGAACTAAAGACTGGGTGCTCCATGTCTCTCCCATGGATCATGCACACAGGGTGCACTGACGTGGGGCCCTGCCTGGGTTCCTTCGCTCTGGATGGTTTTACCAGGTAGAACAGCAATGCAGGAATGTCTGTGGGGATGTTTGGAGATGTTTCTTGGGGTGGAATCCTCTCATTTTAACCACTGTGATCTCAGGGAGGAGCAGCTGGAGGATGTTCAATGATGGAAGTGGAAGGAGCCCCCTCCAGCTGCCCTCGACCCCCGCGGCCAGTGGAGTGTCTGTGTGTGCACTGTGCTGGGTTGGGAGGTTTGAGTTGGATCTCAGGGAAAGGTTCTTCCCCCAGAGGCTGGTTGGGCACTGCCCAGGCTCCCCAGGGCAGTGGGCACAGCCCCAAGGCTGCCAGAGCTCCAGGAGGGTTTGGACAACTCTCTGAGGGACAGGGTGACATTGTTGGGGTGTCTGTGCAGGGCCAGGAGTTGGACTGGATGATCCTTGTGGGTCCTTCCCAACTCAGGATATTCCAGGATTCTATGACAGGACACACAGTGGTTTGGGCAGCCCCTGCAGCTCCCCAGGGTGTGCTGGGATGATCCCAAAGGGCACTGAGTGTCAGATGGGGCCTCGCTCTGCAGTCAGGGAGCATTGCAGCCCCCCCTGAGCTGGCCAAGCCTTTGCAGCAGGGAGCCCTCAGTGCTCAGTGAAGCAGCAAATTAGGTGCCAAGGGCAGGGAATGTTCATTTTCTTTCCAAATGATGCCCTCCCTACCCTGCTCCCCTTCATTTTTAGCAATCATAGAGGTGGGTTCCTTCCCATGTGCACGTGTGGCTTGGATGGGAGAGAATGCACCCTGGGGATGCACCCTGAGGATGTTCAAGTGCTGGTGGAAGTGGTCTGGGGACATGGTTTGGTGGTGGCCTTGGCAGTGCTGGGTTAATGGTTGGGCTCAATGACCTTTTGTACCCCAGTAACTCTGTGATTCTCTGACATGGACGTGCTGCCCCAGCTCTCACGGTGCAGGATTGGTGCTGGAGCACCTCGGTGCAGGGCAGGAGCTGCTCCTCCTCGGAGCTGATGGGCAACAATCACTAATAACATGAGTTTATTAGCTGTATCTTAATTACAAAGCGGAGTAATTAGGGAGGAAGTGGCCATCTTGACAGCCTGGTGGTGTAATTAGAGCCCAGAAACACGTTGATAGAATTGCAGAGGAGATGAACTCCCTCTCCTCTGCAAAGAGAGGCCTGTGAACAGCAGGAGTGGATTGATTTCTTTCTTTTCCCTTTTTTCCTGAGCTTGCTGCACTGACAGCCAGCACAGCACTTCTGGGGGGATGGTGCTGCATGGAGTGACTGCCCTTCTCCCTCTCTGTGCCAGTCCCCAGCCAAAATACGGATGGGGGAGCAATTCCAGGGATGGATTGCTGATTCAGAGGAGCTTTTTGCAGTAAATCATGGGCAGTAGCTGCTGTGCAAGGAGCAGAGTGTGGCCTGGCCTCGGCCAGCACTGCTTGTCCTGCTCTGTGTCCTGCTGTCAGAGCATCTGTCTGTGCAGCCAGTGCTGCTGTGCCGGTGGCTCCTGGAGGGATCAAACCTGGATTTCCATGTGCTCACCCAGCAGAGACTGAGCCTGGCCCCAGGAGGGGATGGGGAGTTGTCCTGGCTCATTGCAGGGCTGGGGGAGCACCAAGGAGCCCCCGAGTGCTGCCTGAGGATCCCCAACCAGCCCCCTCCGGGCATCCTGCTGTCCTTGGGGTAAAGGCAGAGCAGGCTCGGATCTGGAGCCCTCCTCCCTGGCCCAGGGCTGTCATTCACATAATCTCCAGGAAAAATCCAGGCTGGATGATCCCTGTGTTTGCAAAGTGAAGCACAGGTGCTTTGCCATCCCCACAATGGAGCTGTTTGACAATATAAAGACGCCCCAAGCAGCACTATCCCCGTGGAGCTTCCCTTCATCCCAGTTCCTCCCCCTGGAGCTCTGGCACAGCCGGGTGGGGATGCTGCTGGATGGCACCTCACTCACCTTAGGGCAGGATTTTGATGCCAAAAAGGTTTCAGCTCCATTCATTCATGTTGTCCCTGCTCCTCTCTCTTCCCTTGTCCTGCTGTGTCCCTCCAGCAGCTCTTGGATCCACTGGCTCCTGTTGACCCCAGAGATGTTGCAGCTCCAGCACCATCGGGCTCATGACTGGAATGTGTAGGGTGGGAAAGAGGGACAAAGAGAGACATGAGGACACATCAGGAGCTGCTGCATCTCCTGGAGCTTCTGTGTTCAGAGAGCACTT
>NW_021940840.1:587093-588260 GCF_001715985.3 Manacus vitellinus
GGGGCTTGGAGCAACCTGGGCTGGTGGAAGGTGTCCCTGCCCATGGCAGGGGGTGGCACTGGGTGATCTTTAAGGTCCTTTCCATTCCAGACCATCCTGCAATGCTGTGATTCTGTGATCCACTGATAAGTAGCACCCTTGGAAATGCTCCCACTGATCCCTCCAGTCTCTCCAGCTGGAAGTTCTGGGATCCCCAGACCCTTCCTGGGCTTGCCAAGGAAAGGAGGAGCAGGAGGTGATGCTGTAGGCACTGAGGTTGTGTGGTTGCCTCCTGCCAGTGGGGCCAGTCCAGGCCTTTTCCAAAGGATCCCTGGCAGGGAAGCAGGTTTGCAGGTGGGAATAGCAGCAGTCACTGTCCCTGCAGGTCCCTGTTCCTGCACGCCTGAGCTCACGTGCACCCCGGGCTGTTCCTTCCTGGAGGTTGGTACTTGGTGTGTTATTGCTGTTCTGAGCTGGATAATGAAGAGTTTCTATTTTTATCAAGCCATTATTTTATATTTTTTTATTTTCTTTCCTGGCAGTGAGCTGTGCTGCTGAGCCCCCAATTATCTGCTAATGAACCATTATGTCCCTATAATCACACCTTCCCCACTGTATTTTTTCTCACTGCTATTCAGAAGTGGCTGCAGGGGACAGGAAGGACATTTGGCCGTGTCCAGCAGGACTGACTGTGACTCTCCAGTGTTCCCACAAAAGCATCAGCTGGGCTTATTTTGTCTCCACTCATGTTCCCTGCCAGCTCTGCCCTTCAGTCCCTGACACTCCAGTTTAGCAGGTTTGGGAGCTGGCTCTGGACTCCTCCTGGTGCTGCCAAACCTTTTGTTCCAATGGAACAGGAGAGCAGAGTGCTGTAGTCAAATGACAGGGCAAAAAACCAACCACCAACCCTCCACCTCCTCCAAAAGCCAGTGAACTGGCATCTTGCAAAGCTCTCCTGACTCCTCCTGAGAAGAGTTTTGGAAAGGTTGTGAAGAAATCCTCTGGAAGGACTTGTGGAAGCAGCACTGATGCCTGGCTGTGTTTGATCCCACATATATGTAATATATATATATATTATATAGGTATATATAGAATCACTGAATGTTTTTTAGGTTAGAAAAGCCCTCTGAGACCATCAATCCAACCCTTCCCCAGCTCTGCCAAGGCCACCACTGACCCATGTCCCCA
>NW_021940840.1:588850-590193 GCF_001715985.3 Manacus vitellinus
TGACTTCCTCCCACTTCTGCCAAACACTGTCCTTCCAGTCACTCTCTCCCTGTGGGATGTGTTTCCCAGCCCCAGTGCCATCCTCAGGGGTGCCTTTTCCTGGTGCACATCTGCCTGGGAGTGCAGGATCCCAAACCAGCCACAGGACTTACCAGAAATTACGTTGTGTCTCAGACATGACTTCTGTGTTCCTTTAACCCTGAATTTCTTTGCCTTTTTTAGCTCACTTTTACAAGTTCCATTGTCATTTATATTGGATTTATAATTAGCCTTGACTTTTGGCTTCTTTTGTGCTGCCCAGGGCCCCTTGGGTTGGGTCACTCCACTGATGCCTCATGGAATCTTGTGTTGATCATGTCCTGCCTTTCATCTCCATTTCTCCAGTGTGTCCCTCTTATTTGGGGTTTAAACCCTACCTTCTGGTGTGTTCCTGTAGCCTGATTTCCCAGCTTTCTGGAGGTGTTCAGGTGTTTGGGTGATGGGAAGATCCCATGCTGGGGAGTGCATGCCTGCAGTCCAGACGAAGTGCAGCATTTGCTGCTGAGGATTACTGACCAGGAACATCAGCATTCAGTAATTGCAGCAATAAGATGTTCAATAGCTGGACTGGAATTGCTGCAGTAATGGCAGTGGAACTGCTTTGTGCTTTCCCACTGCTTTTCTTCCAGGAAACAAGAGGTTCTTTACATGTGTTAATGGACTGGGATGTCCACTCTGCATTCAGGCTGTGTTTTAATATGGGTTTTATTGGAAGGAAAGCTGACAACATCAAGTGGGTCAGAATCCATCCCTGGTGTGGTTCCATGGTTCCAAAACCCTTATGGCAAGGAGAGCTTGAGCAGGAAGAATTTCCAGAGCTTAGGGCTGCTGTGTGGTTCTGTGCTGGAAGGGGGCAAATGTTTCCCTGCCACCTGAATCCTGAAAATGAAACCTGGTGTGGGTTTTTCTTGGAAATGAGGTCCATGGGTGTTCCTGCAGCATGGAAGGACAGTCTTGGGTAGGGTCTGCTTGTGCCAGAGCAAACCCTTGTTCCATGGAGGCTGGTTGGTGCTGCTGCTGAGTCTGCTCCCATTTTAGTGCCTCTTTGAATCAACTTTCTGGTGGTTTGGAGGGAATTCCTTGGGCAGCCTCCTCTCAGGAGCATCATTCCTTCCAAGGAGGCATCTTGGCCCCTTTGCTTTGGGCTCCCTTGGACACATTCCCAGCTGTAACACTGTGTTTTTGTCTGGCCACTTTCCTTTAAGAAACAAAGAGTCACATAATCCCAGATTGGTTTGGGTTGGAAGGGACCATAAAGGGACCATTTCATTCCACCCCCTGCCATGGGCAGGGACACTTTCCAC
>NW_021940840.1:590570-596405 GCF_001715985.3 Manacus vitellinus
CAGAGGGGCTCCAGCCCTGGCAGCATCTCCGGGGCCTCCTCTGGACTCTCTCCAGCAGCTCCACGTCCTCCCTGTGCTGTTCCCAGGGCTGGAGGCAGCTCTGCAGGGGGGTCTCAGCTGAAGGGTGTAAAGGGGCAGAATTCCCCCTGCCCTGCTGCCCATGTGGTGGGAATTCTCCCTATGGATTTTTAATCAGATTGGTGTGTTTAATTTCTGTTATTGCAGGTTCATGTTAACCTGTTTTTTCACCCAAAAGCTCTAATTACAAGTGACAAAGTTGCTCTCAGTGTAGAATCCTGGAGTAACTCAGGTCTGGAGGTCTCTGATCCGACCCCCTGCACAACCTTGTGCCAACGGGGGTCTCACCAGGCAAGTCTTTGGACTTAAATTTCTGCAGAACTTACTCATTTCACTTCTCTCCAGAGTCATTACAGATTGCAGGTGCACCTGATGGGATGTATCCTTAGGAGCAGTGGTCTTTGAGCTCTGGGTTGAGGAGCCCCATGACCAGGTTGGGGTCCTCCTGCCTTGGCTGTGCCCACCACCCTCTCCCACTTCAGGAAATGCCCCAGCTTGTCATGAGCAGCCAATTTTCCCTATTTTTAGGCTTCCATTTGCCTGAGCTGCTTTCCCTTTGCATTAGCAGGGAGAAGCAGCAGCCCTGCCAGGCCAGTGGTAATTGCTGAGCGCTCACCCGGATTTGGAATGATTTATGAATGATTATTTTCCGTACTATTTTGATGATTAATTCCCAGTGTAATTCTTTATAACCACCAGAATTCCGCCTGTGCCTGCATCTGCAGCTGCTATAAAACCCCATCCATCTCCTGGCAGCCAGGCAAGGGTATTAAATATAGATCCCTGCTCCCATTTAATATTCATAGCGATTAAAAGTGATGAAAGCAGATGTGTCTGCGAGAGCCAACGTGGAAATCGCTCTGGTTGAGAGATGACGGGTGAGCAGTGTATCCCAGAGATCCAGAGAATTCCATACAGGAAGGGCTGATGATTCTGAATCAAACCCTTGGTTGGTGCTGAGATAAATAGGGGATCTGCAAACTAAGTGGGATTGGTTTCTGTGGTGGTTGCTGTGAGGAGCAAGGCCTTGGAGTTTGGGATGGTCACAGCAGGAGTTGGATTTGATTCTGGATGTCCTCAGGGACCTCCTCCACTCTGCCTGCGGGAGGAATGAAGGCTTTTACCAGATCAGTGGGATATTTTCCCTGCTTGTAGGTACAACACTCCCAGACAGGTGTGGGGAAAGGCAGGGGAAAGCACCCAAGAGGTGGAGCTGAGGAGATGGAGGTACAGCGTGTGCCATGCTGGTGGTGTGGCCGCTAGGCACCCTAGGATAGCTTGTTCTGGGGATTTTGGGAACGACCACGGTGTCCTGGGGCTGCTGTGGGCTGGGAACTTGGATGGTGCCCAGCTCAGCTCCCCAGTGGCTGATGGGCAGGACTGGCTGCTGAGAGGGAAAGTGGCAGCTGCTGAGATGTCCCAGTGGCACTGCCCTGGTGGCTTTGGGAGAGCCTGGGAATAGTGTTTGAATTCAAGTCATCAGCTCTCCCTCTTCCATTAGGGCTTTCCCTGGGGACTCTGGTTGGGCCTCACTGCTGCAGTATGAATCCTGCACTTCCAGCCCCACTGTCAGCTCACTCCAGCTGAAAGGCAGATTTAATTTCCAGCACAGGGCCAGCCCTACCTTGGGAGGCTCCAGAGGCTCCAGTGGAGTGGTGGGAGAGCGGCTCAGTGTGCAGGAGGGTTGGGGAGAAATTCAGGGTGATGTAGGAAGGATGAGGACTGTTGCTGAAAGTGAGGATACTTGGGAAGGTTTTCCACTCACAGGGAGGAGAAGGAAGGTGAGGGATGTAGGAAGGTGAGGGATGTAGGAAGGTGAGGGATGTAGGAAGGTGAGGGATGTAGGAAGGTGAGAGCTGTGCTGGACTTGGAGAGGAAGGTAAGCAGGGATGAACTGCCTGCCCCAGCGATGGTGAGGGGTTGGAGAGCTGTGGTGCTTTGGAGACATCACAGCCGGACTCTGGATGCAGTTTGGGAATTTTGGAATAAAAGCTCTAGTGCTGAACCCTTCAATCCCTTCACCTCTTCCTGGTTTATCCCTGAAAAGGCTCCTCCCAGCTCCGCTCGTCCCGGGGCAGCACCGAACCAGCCCGGCCGGGAGCAGCAGCACCCTGGGGTTGCTCCAGGTCTCCCTGGTGATTTTGGGGTGGGAGTTCAGTGTGGTGGTCCCTCCAGTGGGATCCATGTCCCTGGGATCCCCTGTGGGCTGCAGGGCAAAGCCTCGGCGTGTCCCTGGCACAGAGGAGCTGCGGTGTTGTCCCACCAGCTCCAGAGAAATTGCAGGCAAGGGGAAGTATTTATCTGAGGGAAGATTTGAGATGGAAAACGGGGCTGTAAAGGGAGTTCCTGCCTTCGTGGCCTTCCTGTGGGACACTGCTCCAGGCACTGAGGTTTTGTGTTGCTCCTGGGCTGAGAAACCAGCCTGAGGAGGCTTATGGCCCATGGCTGCAGATCCATTTTCCTTAGATTAAATTGCATCACAGCTCCAAAAATAATCTCCCCAGTTTACGGCGAGGCTGCCTGTTCCCATGGCAACACTGCCTGCCAGTGCCCTACAAACCAGCACCACTCGGATCATCCCCAGTCCAGGCAAAGTGTGAGGGGGATGAAGGGGCTCGGCTGGGGGCACCTGGAGCTGGGGGTGGAGGTGTGAAACACGAGCTGTGTGTGTTCCTGGAGAGGGGATTTATGGAAGCTGCTGTTGCCACTGTTTGTGTCTCTGGGGTTTGAGCCCTTGGGTGCAGATGTTGCCCGAGTGCATCATGAGGAGATGGGGGAGCAGCAGCTGCATCTGTGGGGCCTTCCCAGTGCAAGGGGGGGAGGAGCAGGACAGGAGGAGGAGGAGGAGGAGAGTGAGGAGGAGGAGGAGAGTTCTGCAGCCCTCGGTGGCTCTTATGTGGGTTACTGTGGTGCCTGGGGCCAGCCCTGTTGTGCCACACGTGTCTCATGGCAGAGGGCAAAGGGGGCAGGTTTGGGTTTGGGTCACGGTGGCACCTCACACACACACACACAGGCTCAGCCCAGAGCTGCCTCTGGCCCCGGGCCCCGCTGGCATTGCCCGGAGAGGGTGGCACTGAGCTGGAGCCCAGGGCACACTGGGTTTGGGAAGGGTAGGGAACCTCGGGAGGATGCCGTGGGGGCTGGGCTGCCTCATCCACAGCACAGGAGCGAGAGGAACGGGGCGATTTGTTGTCAGATTTTTGCTGCCAGCCTTTCATATTTGTTTTCTTGAGGAGCTTTTGTTCCCCAGGGAAGAGTGACAGGAATTCCTGCTGAATGTGTGCCTTTCATTCTGAACCTGGCACAAACCTGGCTGGTGCCGAGCGGGGTGAGCCGGAGTGAAGCTCCTGAGCTGGGGATGAGCTGCTTCCCAACGGGATCCAGGGGCACCTGCATCCCAGCACAGGAGGACACTGGGCTGGGAGCCCCCCTGCCACACTCCTGAGGGTTTGCTGCTTTAGGGAGGATCTTTTTTTCCATGGAAAGATGGCAGAGCTGCTGCCAGAGCACTGGGAGGGGCGGGCAGGAGCACCTCTGTCCTCCTGCATGGGAGGAGGGGATCCATCACCAGGCCCCTTCCCTGTTCAGGGACAGAGTGTGCTGGGGGCTGTACATGGCCAGAAAACACGGATTAAAGTGGTATTTATGTCCCTGGAGGATCTTCCCTATATGGAGGAGCAGAGAGGCCTTCCTGGCTCCTGCAGTGTCTCCCAGCTCTTTGCTGGTCCCAGACACACAGTCCTGGTCTGCTTTGGCCCTACCCAGCTCGTGGGGGTTGGTTTAATGGGCTTTAGGAGCTGCTGGGAGCTGAGGATCCAAGAGGGCCAAACTGGAGAAGGTGTAAGGGTGGCATCAGAGACAATGGGCACAGAGCATAAAATAGGATCACAGAATCGTTGGGGTTGGAAAAGCCCTCTGAGATCATTGAGTCCAACTGTCCCCCAGCTCTGCCAAGGCCACCACTGACCCATGTCCCCAAGTGCCACATCCACAGGGATTTTAAATCCCTACAGGGATGGGGACTCCACCCCTGCCCTGGGCAGCTGTGCCAGGGCTGGACAGCCCTTTTGGGAAAGAAATTTTCCCAATGTCCAACCTAAACCTCCCCTGGCACAGCCTGAGGCCGTTCCCTCTCCTCCTGTCCCTTGTTCCCTGGGAGCAGAGCCCGACCCCCCCCGGCTCCCCCCTCCTGTCAGGGACTTGCAGAGCCAGAAGGTCCCCCCTGAGCCTCCTTTGCTCCAGGCTGAGCCCCCCCAGCTCCCTCAGCCCCTCCTGCTGCTCCAGCCCCTTCCCAGCTCCATTCCCTTCCCTGCACACACTGCAGCACCTGAGCATTCTCCATCTCAGCAGGTCCTCACTGCCTTACTTTTGTTCCTCCTCATGCCCTGCATGTGTTGGAACCCCCCTTCAAAGCCATCCCTGACTCTCACTCTGGGTTGGGATGCACTCACTGGAAGATGTTCCAGCAGAGTCTGCTGGGTGTCCCTCACCATTGCCCCGTGGGAGTCGTGTTTCCCCACTCCCTGACTCCCAAGTATTTAGGAGTATGTATTTTTCCAGCTTCCAAGAGGTTTTGTGATCTTGAATGAGTGTGCTTAGGAACCCCCATTTGGGTTGAAGTCCCAGTACTGTGCCTTTGCTGGGCCTGTTGCAGTTTTGTTCCTGCAAATCCTCTGTGGTCTGTCCTCGAATGCGGAGCCCTGGACAGACTCTCTCTCCCTTTCTCTGTGTGGGTATTTCCTGACCTTCAGGGTGTTTCCCCAGCCTTAGCAAAGCCAAATAATTTTTTCCTTGGCTGAGTTGATACAAAGGCTGGAATAAGGTCAGGATCCCCAGTGCTGAGGCGTTTGGCCGGGCTCCAAGCGAAGACCTCCAGGCAGAGGCTTGTGGCTCTTCCACCTTTCTGGATGAGTGAATCCCTCATCCTGAGCAATAAGGATAAATATTTCTGCTGCTCTTTCCTCCAGCCCTCCATGGATAATCTTCAGCGGTAACTGCAGGACTCGGTGTGTCATGTGCAAAGGTTGGTCAAAAGATGATCTTGGAGGTCTTTTCTGACCCTCACGTGATGCAGAGCAGCTTTCCTGGGGACCATCCACCACCAGATGGGGAAGGAAGGAATGTCAGCCCCCAGACAAGCTTGTCCTGTGCTGTGTCACAGGGACCAGCAGGAATGTTCCTGTTGCACTGGTTGTCCTGGTGGAGAGCTGGTGGAGGTGCTGTGGTGGGAGCAGGGCTCCTCCCCTCGGGGCTGCTGGACCCAAACGATGCAGAGCTGAGAGGCTGCTGCTGGAGGAGACAGAAGGGTTTGTGTTTCTATGGATTTGGGATTTGGCCAGTTTTCCCTCGAGCTCCCAGGAAAATGATGGAAACCCATCTTCTGAGCTGGTGTCGGTGCTCCACCCTGGGGGAATGGCAGGAGGAGCTTTGGGTGCTCTGTGGGATCATTTCTGCTGATTTGACTGTAGCTGTGACATTGAATTTCCTTCTTCCCGTGCTTTGATTTGAGATAATTGCAGCAAATTATGTTGCTTGAGATATTTTATAGATATTTTTATATAAGTATATTTATTTATATTATGAGTTGGTCCTGGGCACAGGGGCTGTTGGTATGGAGGAAGAGACTGTTCTGGGGATCTCCTGTACCCTCAGCAAGGGGCTGACACCCCATTCCTCCACACCCTGGAAGTGTCCAAGGCCAGGTTGGATGGGGCTTGGAGCAACCTGGTCTGGTGGAAGGTGTCCCTGCCCATGGCA
>NW_021940840.1:597546-602347 GCF_001715985.3 Manacus vitellinus
CAGGCAACGATCAGCAAGACAAGAGGGCTGGGTCTAAAGCTGTACCAGGGGAGGTTTAGGTTGGATATTAGAAAGAATTTCTTTGCAGAGAGGGTGCTCAGCCATTGGAATGGGCTACCCAGGGAAGTGATGGATTCTCTGTCCCTGGAGGTGTTTAAGGACAGTGGATGTGGCATCAGTGCCATGGGCTGGGAACCACGGCAGGGTTGGATCAAGGGTTGGACTTGATGATCTCAGAGGTCCCTTTCAACCCAGCTGATTCTGTGATTCTATGATTCTTTGATTCTGGGAACCTCTGCCTGGGACTGCCCTGGAAAGCCCCAGGGACACAGCCTGGAGCAGCAGGAGCAGCCCTGTGTCCCCCTCCCAGTGAGGTGGCTCTGCAGGGTGTGGTGTGTCCTTGGATGCACCAACTCAGGACAGGTACAAAGACAGTATTCAAAGCCCAGGGAACTTGTACACGTTGCCAGGGACCCAGTGCCTTTGTGTGCCCTGGATGAAAGGCACCGTGGGAATACTTGGAACGTTTGAAGCAGAAAGTGAACCTTGGGAAGGTTTTGGTTACTGTCTGTACTGGTGGAAATGTGGCTTTGATTTTCTTGCCAGATCTTTTGGAGTTGGCCTGTACAAGGTTCCTGTGGTGTGAGCCTGTGCCATGGCTGTGGGGCCTCTGTGCACCGTCCTGGGATGGAGCCCTTTGAATTCTACCTGTTCCCATTCCCCTTCCCCTGCCTGTCACCTCACCTGTGCTGGACACTTCCCTGGTGCCGTTCCCAAAACGCTGGTCCTGTCCCTGGGATCAGGGCTGTTCCCCCTGTCCAAGCTCAGCAGCTCCCCAGGCTGTCGGTGGGAGCTGGTCCTGCTCCCAACACCTCAGCTGGCAGCTCACCTTCCTCGGGAAGCTCTTGGCTGCTTCCCTTGGGTGCTCTGATTGTCCTTTGTCCTTGGTGGCCGCTTTCTCTCCTGGCTCCAACAGCTGCTTCTCGTGCTTGTCAGAGCTCTGAGCTGTGGGTGCTCCGGGCTGGATTGCAGATGGACCAAATGGTGACATTGGGAAATGCTGCCCTGGTGCTTCATGAGCTGCTCATGGTTTGCTCCGTGCTCTGTTTCCTCTGTTTTTCGTAGAATCCCAGAATGGTTTGGGCTGGAAAGGACCTTAAAGCTCATCTTGTTCCACCCCTTGCCATGGGCAGGGACACCTTCCACTGTCCCAGGTTGCTCCAAGCCCTGTCCAGCCTGACCTTGGACACTTCCAGGGATGGGGCAGCCACAGCTTCTCTGGGCAGTTTTCTTCTCCCATTGTCCTTGGGCAGCGGGGTTGATCCTGCTGTGGAGGATCAGCCTTGTCCCTGGGCTGGGCCTCCCTGTCCCATCACATCTGTCCTGATACCACGAGCCCTGGTGCAGCTTTGCTCCTGCTTCCTCTCCAGGTTAATGGTCCTGTTACCAGTGATTATTCAGATCACTCCATCTCTTGCCTTTGGAACACAGGAATGGAAGGATCTCTTCCTCTCCTTTCCTTAGCTGTGATTCAGCCTGAGTGATGCCTGAACGTCCCTCTCAGTACCCACAGCCTTTCCAAATCTCTTATCAATGAGTCAGGAATAGAAACCAAACACCCACCTGCCAGAGAATCACGGGTTTCCTCCTTTCCTTGTAGCCCAGAAAGGGGATGTGCTGCCCCTCCTGTAAACGGGAGCCATTCCTGAGCTCCGTGCCTGGCTGACTCAGGGAATGTCCTCACCCCCCCTGGCACCCCCAGACCTGGCAGAGAAGGTGCAGCCATGTTTTGCTGTTCCTTTCTCTCCAAAATCCAGAAACAGATGATGGAGGGAGGGGACAGGAAGGGGCTGCTCCCCTCTCCACTGCCTTAGTGGGTTTTGGGAATGCCTGGAGAACCCTTGGTTAAACTTTGAGCATAAGGATGGGGCACAGACCCTGTGCAGCACCTGCTCCACTCTCACTCTCTGTGTTTGCTTTGGGTGGCTCTGCGTGCCCGGGGGAGCTCTGGAGCGATCAGAAGTGCTGTGTTCCACCCACTGTGTGGGTTTGGGTTGGTTTCCTGGTTTTAAGTCACCCCAGTGTTCTGGAGTTGCAGGAATAACCATTTGTTCTGTAGCTGAGATGCTGATTGTGGAGTTTTCTGCCCTCTGAGGACGTGGTGGTGGTTTTGGGTAACAGCTGTGACTCTCCTTGGTGTCTTTGTGATCTTTCCCTTGGGTGAAACTCTTCACCCTGCCCAGAGCAGAGCTTGCAGAGCCCTCGTGGGGTTTGCTCCCAGTGCAGGGCAGATCCACTCTGGTGTGCACGGAAAAGGGAGTTTTGGTGCGTGGTGGCACCAGCACGTGCCACCCCCGTCACTCAAACCTGATCCAGATCCCGGTGGCGGCCACAGGACCCCACTGATGCCTCCTGGGGCCCTGTCCCACATTGCTCCCCCACACCAGCTCTGCTCCAGGGGGCTGTGGTGGCCCCGGCCCCGGCGGAGCTGCAGGGGAGGAGGAGGAGGCAGGAGGTCCCTGGGAGGAGGCAGGAGGTCCCTGGGAGGAGGCAGGAGGTCCCTGCCCCTGTCGATGACGGGTTAGCTCGGTCCAGGGGTAACCATGGAAACTATTTTCTCCCCATCCCTCCCTTCGCAGATGACTCGGGTGACGAGGAGCCCGCCTCGCAGTCAGACAAGAGCGAGCTGCACGGCCCCCTGAAGACTCTGTCGAGTAAACTGGAGGACCTGAGCACCTGCAATGACCTGATCGCCAAGCACGGCGCGGCCCTGCAGCGCTCGCTCAGCGAGCTGGAGAACCTGCGCCTGCCGGCCGAGAGCGGAGAGAAGATCAAGGCGGTGAACGAGCGCGCCACGCTCTTCCGCATCACCTCCAATGCTATGATCAACGTGAGTGCTCTCCTCCTCCTTCCCCTCTTCTCCCCTCCTCCCCTGGACCCTGTTTCTCCCTGTGTTTCTGTGCTGTGGGTCGCTTTGTGTTACCGCGGGGCTCGGGCACGGCCGGGGCTCGGTGCCGGCTCGGGGATGGGAAGTTGGGAAGATGCAGCTGGGAAGCGAGCACGGACACATGGAGCACCCCCCAGGAAACACAAGTCTGCTGTGTCCTTACACCGTGCTCTCTGGGGGGGCTGCTCCAAATGGGTCATTTTGGATGTAAAGCTGGGAAGCGCAGAGGTTGGGAATGCTGAAGGACTTTCTGCTGTTCCGGGGGGGGATTTTGGACTGGCTCAGCAATTGTTGCCTGCTGCAGATTGAGACCCACATCCCACATCACTCACATCCTCATTGCTTCCATGAAGCTGCTCATGTTCCACACGGCCACAGGATTTAACCCCCTCAGGGTCTCGTGCCAGCTGTGCTCTCCCAGCCGGGTTGTTGGAGGTTGGGAAGCATGTTCTGGCACTGCCTCTGCTCCCTGCCCTGTGCAGCCTCACGGTGCTTTCTGCATGGGTTTTGGAGACAGCCTGTGTTTGGGGTGTGGACCTGCCTCCATTGCAGTGACACAGCCCTTCCTGGGTAGCCTGGTTTTCCCTGGGGAGCTCTGGGAGACTGCAAAACTGAATAAAATATTCAAAGGAAAGAATAAAAAACCAATCCCAAAGCTTCACAGACTTGGAATAATGTATGAAGGCAGAGCTCGGGGAATTGTGAATGGAGCAGTGCTGTGGCTCTGCTGTCCCAGCCCTGAGCAGAAGGAGGTCGGGTGGTGTTTGATATGGGCTTTAAAAAATAACAGTAATCCCCAGCGGGAGCTGGAGGGCACTTGGAGCCCTGTGGTTTCAGCATCCTCCCCATTCCCACTTGCAGGATTTTGTAGCTGTGGGAGCAAAGGGCTTCCTGAGGCAGCGTCTCGTGTTTCAGAGCAGTTTGAGGGTGCCACAAACAGAGAGTTTGTGGAAGTTTTTGGGGTTGGCAGCGTGGTGGGAGGTGCCGACAGACCCTCGGCGCTGTCAGGAGGCAGAACTGCGATGGAATGTGGGCAGGGAATTGTTGGAGAGAGGATTTCTCTGGCAGCCTTTGGGAAGGGATGAGCAGAGCAAGATTTGCTGTGTCCAGCCCAGAGAGGAGGAGGAGGAAGAGGAGGAGGTTGTGGTGGATACGACGTGATAAATGCTTGGAGGAGGCTTGTCTGGAGGGTGGGAAATAGCAGAGAAACAGCAGAAACGTGGGTTGTCCAAAATTCCAAGCAGGTAAGAGGGGCTGGGGGGTGGCAGGGCATGTTCTCACGTGGATCCATTTCCAACAGCATCCTTTGGTAGTTCAGCTCATGGCTGGGCGTCCTGAGGAGGTGCCTGAGGGAAAGGCTGAGCTGTGGAAGGAGCAAGACTGGAAGGAGCAGTGGCAGCTCCAGGGGGTGGTTGTGGCTCTCCCAGCTCTCTGTTGTTTTGGGAGGAGGTGCTGGAGAGCCTGGTGAAAATACCCCGTGCTCCGGCCAGCTCCATCCCCCCAGGCTTCTAAGGAGCACGTATCCCATGGGAGCACAGGGTGCTTTTGACAGGCCAGTAGTTCCTTCCAGGAGCAGTTAAACTGTCCTTGCTCACCAGGTTTTCCCCAGAGAGATCCCAGCCAGCAGCTGGTGCTGGCACGTGGATGCTCCGTGTCCACGCTCTGCCCCGGCTGCAGCACCAAACCTCATGGATCCTCATGGAAGTGGATGGGGATCCGTGAGGTTTGGTGCTGAGGCTGTGAGCAGAAGGGATGGGTTCTCTGGAGAAGGGATGGGTGCTCCTGGGAAGGGATGGATGTGCTGGGGCAGAGATGGGTGCTCTGCTGAAGGGATGGGTGCCTGGGGGAAAGGAT
>NW_021940840.1:602482-602768 GCF_001715985.3 Manacus vitellinus
GGGTAGGTGCTCCAGGGAAGGGATGGATGCTCCAGGGAATATGGAATGGGTGCTCTGGAGAAGAAAGAATAAGTGCTCCCAGGAAGGGATTAGGTGCTCCAAGGAAGGGATAGGTACTCTGGTGAAGGTATGGGTGCTCTGGAGAAGAGATGGATGTTCTGGAGAAGGGGTGAGTACTCCTGGGAAGAGATGGATGCTCCTGGGAAGAGATGCATGCTCCAGAGAAGGGATGGGTGCTCAGGGAGGAAAGGGCGGGTGCTCTGGTGAAGAAATGAGTGCTCCTGGG
>NW_021940840.1:602957-607590 GCF_001715985.3 Manacus vitellinus
GGTGCTCCAGGGAAGGGATAGGTGCTCCTGGGAGGGAGGGATGGGTGCTCCAGGGAAGGGATAGGTGCTCCTGGGAAGGAGGGATGGGTGCTCCGGGGCCGGCATGTGCAGTTTCCGTCCAGCCGCCTCTGATCCGATTATGTAAATGTCCCGGAGCCGCAGGGAACGCAGCGAGCAGGAGGAAATAAATAAATATATCTGGAAATGCAAGAGCTCTGCTGCGAAGGTGACCCCTCTGTGTGCTCTGGGAGCTGCCACAGCTGGCTCCTGGTGCTTCTCCTTATGGAGCTTGGGAGCATCCCCTGGGCAGGCGATGCTGGGAGGATGGAGGAAGGTTTGGGCAGAGGCAGAGCGGGATGTGCCGGACCCTCGTGTTCCAGGTGAGCATTTCAAACCCGCTCTTGCAGGGCTGAAATTTAAGGCCAGAGCTCCACGAGCCACCCGCTGGCTCTGCTCCCATCCCTGCTTGGAATCTCACTGGGAACAGTCCAGACTCTCCGGGACCAAGGAGCCCCGTGTCAGCGGGGCTGGGAGCAGACATGGAAAGACAAGTCACGATGTGCCACAGGGGAGGAGTGGGGTGTGTGTGAAAATAAGAAGCAACAAATTAACGGGATAATGAGAGGCCCGGAGCCAGAGCTGGAGCACGGTGCTGAGTTGAGTACACCTGTCCAAGGAGCAGGGAAAGCTCCCTCTCATAATTCAGCAGCAGGCAGGAGGGATGTGTGGATGCACTGAGGAAGCCAGTTTGGGCGTCGGGAAGAGCTCACAGGGCTGTGGGTGGTGCTGGAAATAGGTTTTTAATGGGAATGGGGAAGCTACGGCGGAGCTCGGAGGCGGCTGAACTGCGAGTGTGTGACTGCTGTGCTGGGTTTGTGCTTCCTCGAGGAATGTGAGCATGGAGAGCAGAATACTTGGGCTTGCCTGTGTCATCCCTGGGTTAGTTTGTGTTTTCCTTGAGGTTTTGGAGGAGCAGAGGTAGAGGAAGGCACTGCCAGGTCCAGACAAGGAGGGGTGAGAGGTGGCCGGGGCAGGGGTGCTGTGCTGGGTGGGAGGTGCTGCTCTGTCAGGATTTGGGGAGGAGAGGCCCTCAGGCTGCCTGGAGCAAGCACTCCTGGGATATGAAGGACTCACCTGCCCTTGGGAGGCACTGGTGGCTACCCCAGTCTGTCCTGCCCGGGATGCCAGCACCCCTTTCAGGCAGACTGATCCCCCTCCCAGGTTCTCCTTTCCCATGGGAATGAACCTGTCTGGAGCACCAGCACCTGAGACACCAGCACAGAGCACCCTTCAGCCTCCAAACCTGCTGAGAGGGCTTTTGAGTGTGTGAAACACAGGGCTGGAACCAGAGTGAAACAGAGAACAGCATGTGCTGCTCCTCCTCTGGGGAAGGGCCCTGGGCTGTGGGTTTAAGCCTCTCTGGGTCATCCAGCAGCATCCCAGAGGCTGCATCCTCCAGCCCTAGCAGGATTTCTCCCTGTGGATCCCTCCAGGGCTATGCTCTGGCTCAGCAGCAGTTATGGGTGGTCCTGTGCCACGTGCCAGTGCTCCAAGGAGCTGCCAACCTCTCCCTGCAGCCAGGCTGGGCTCCTGGAGACTTTGAGTGGCATCTGCCCTGTGGAGTCGGTTTATTTGGAGTGTCTGTGCCAGAGCTGCCTGTGCACAAGATGTGCTCCTCAGAGCTGCTCCTCTGCCTCCTTGTGTCCCATCTTCTCTGCTGTTCTGTGGAGCACTGAGCCCCCTCTGCCACTGGGAATGCTGCTGTGATTAATCCGTACTCCCCAAATTGTTTCTGTGTCAAACCAGACAATGCTGAGCACCTGCTCTGAGCTGCCTCAGGTTCCCAGCACAGCCTCCAGCCTGGTGTGTGAGTTCTGATGGTGTATAAACCCCGTGTGTGTCCATGTCTGCTTTGGAAAACTGCTTAAAGCTGGGAGGAAGCAGATCTGGGATCTCCTGCCTGGGGTGACCGTGGGACCGGGGTGATGCACACATGGCTGTGTCCCGGTGCAGAGCTGGTTCCCGGCATGGATGGAATGTGATGCTGTCCCTCAGGGTCCCCAAACCCATCATGGCACAGGCAGGACGGTGGACCTGGTCTCCTCTACCCCCACAGCGCTCCAGGGAGGGAGCAGCATCCTGCTGGGCTGCTCCCAGCTCACCCCAGGACAGCCAGTGGGCTGGAGGAGCTCTCCACCCTGTGCATCCTTATAACCAGGGGTTAATTCCAGCACTGCGGCGAGCAAACTCCATCCTTCACCCCTGGATTTGCCTCTTTAGGGCAGGGATTGCCCCCAGCCACCCTCGGGCAGCTGCTGTGCTGCCCAGAATCGGAGCTGCCCCGCGCAGGGGGCCGGGCTTGTCCCCCTGTGCCCGGTGCGGGGGATGGCGCGGGAGGAGCTGGTCCCGCCTGGCACAGCCTGTGTTAATTATCCGGGCTGCGCTAACGACACGTGCACTAATCAGCGCATTGCAAACCATGTCACCGACCCAGAAAAGCCCCGGCCCTGGGATTAAATCCCTGTCCCAGCCCTAATCCCCCTCGGATGAGAGCGCTGGAGCGAGGGCTCCGTGTGTCCTGCGTGTTCCTGCCGTGGATGTGCTGCGCTGACCAGGGGATAACTGGTGGGTGCTTTGCTGCTACGGGGGGGATGGGGGGAGGGTGACAAGTGTCACCCCGGGGTCGGTCCCTGCCTGGGTGGGACCAGGGCAGTAGGGACACAGAACCGAGCCCAGTCCCTGCTCTTGGAGCTGTTGTGTCTTTCCCTGGAGCATCCTGGATTGCTTTTTGAATTTAGAGGTGTGTGAGTATCTCTGATCGGATCTGTTCAGACAGGCAGTGCCTTCCTCCCACTCCCCTCCTCCTCCTCCTCATTCCCCGTGGTTGCTGAGTCCTCCCAGCTGGGTCACTGCAGGCTCTGGGTGCTCAGGCCTTGTGTGTGTCCGTGGGGCCTCTGTGCTGGACGGGGCTTTCGGCTGCTGCTGCTGCTCACTGTGCCTTGGGGCTTCTCACCTTTCCTCCCCCTCCTCCTTCTCCTTCTCCTTGTGTCCATCTGACCCTTGGGAGACTTGGGACTGTCCTGGGGCTCCCTTGGAACCTCGTGTGAGAAGATGGAGGACAGGTTTGTCCCCAGCACTGGATGGTGCCTCTCCCAGCTCTGCTCTCCTGTTTTTTTTTGGCTGAGTGATAACTTTTCCATTGTGGCTTCAGAGGAGAGTTGGGAGTGTTTTCCCAGGCTGCTGGGTCAGCAGGGCTGTGTGTTGGTGGGCTCAGTGTGGGCATTGCACTGTCAGCAGTGCCTCGTGTTGATCAGCTGCTCTGCTGAGCCAGGAGACAGCCCAGCCAGGCATTACCAACCCGGGTGAGCCCTGCCCATTCCTCCCTCCTGGGAGCCTCATCCCTGCCTGGAGCTTGTTGACTCCTCAGGGCGGGATGAGGCCATGGAGAGGTGGGTTAGTCCCTCTGGGGTGCTGCCCATGGTATCACAAGGACTCTGTTCACACCTTCCCTGGGCTGATGCTTCACTTCAGCTCCTTCCTCCAGTGCCTGTGGAAGGAGGAGGCACTGGAATGGCAGCACTGCTCTTCCCTGGATTTACCCAGGAAGAAGTTATGGCACTGGGAGATGAGCAGGATCGAGGGGGGCTGCTGCCAGGTGAGCTGCTCTTGCAGCTGCCTGTACTGTGGAGAGGTTTGCAGAGGCCTCACACAAGGCTGAGACCGAGGTAGGATCAGTTCCCTCCAGATCCCGGGGTCGGAGGTGCCCGTGGGCAGTGCCAGCTGCTCCTGGTGCCGAGTGCTCGGACAGACGCTCCTCCAGCCTGGAATCTGCTCCATCGGGGGATGAGGGAGGCGGCCAGTGAGAGCCTCATTCAATCTGTCACCGTGGGAGCTGTCAGCAGGACAGAGCTCTCTGGGCACACCAGTGCCGGGATCAGGGCTCCGGGTGCCTGGAAGCGAAGCCCGGCTGCTCTCCTTGGGGTGGAGCTGCTCTGCAGACCCTGGGAGGGTCCCCCTGCTCCTGGGGTGGGTTTGGGGGTTTGGGCAAGTCAAGAGGAGGGAAAAATCTGCAGCAGCTGCCTGGAGGTACCTCCCTGTGGAGGAAAAGCCAGTGCTGGGAGCTTCCCAGGAAGAGGAGTTTTGGCAGAGGTGGCAGTGGAGAGGCCCCACTGCTGTCCAGGCAGTGAGAGCTTCAGCAGGACAAGCCTGAGACGTGCTCGTGGCCAGAGGAGAGTGGGGAAGCCCTGCAAGGGCACAGCTCTGGGGTGGCCACGCTGCAGCAGGAGGGCCCAGCACAGTCTCAGCCCCCAGTGTATCTTCTGTACTGGTCCCAGCATGTCCTTGTCACACTTGGTGTCCCTGCACGCCCTCTGGCACGGCCTGCAGAGGCCTCTGGGTGCTGCTCAGTGAGGGTGGAAGGGTCGGTACTCACAGCACTCCGGAGTATCCAGCAAATTCCTTAGTTGTTTTTCCAGCAAAAACCAGGCTCTGATCCTTTCCCTACCACAGCTCCAAGATGGCATCACCTTGGTCACAGCCCGTGGGCAGCGCTGGCTCGTTCCGTGTCCCAGAGCCACACTGAACATGTGCTGTTGTGCCGAGCACGCGGCGGCTCCGGACTCCATGGAGGCTG
>NW_021940840.1:608360-612785 GCF_001715985.3 Manacus vitellinus
CAGGGTGGGATTGTTGGGGTGTCTGTGCAGGGCCAGGAGTTGGACTGGATGATCCTTGTGTGTCCCTTCCAACTCAGCACATTCTGTGACTCTCAGGGAACTCCCAGTCGCCAAAGGGAAGCAGGCACTTCTAGGGCACAAGGTACCACCTGGAATGGGACAGTCAGGGATTTTGGGAGCACCTTGTTCAAGTGCTGGGGGTCTGGCTGAGCATCTGACAGTGACACACTGGCACTGAGCAAGGTGGGCTGGAGCCTCTGCTCTGTTGTCTTCCTACTCCTTCTTGGGGCACTAAGGATTTTTTCCATTTCTGTAGTACCCATTTTCCCTGGATGCAAATGAAGTGGGATGATTTTCGGTGTTGAAGCTTCACCTGCTGCCCTCACAGGTTTTTATGCAAGGTCACCTTGGTTTTTTAGGGTGTCATGACGTGGTGAGGCTCAGCCCAGCTCTCCCCACCAGCCCTGCCTGGGGAGAAACAGTTCCCAGTGTCCCTTAAAGTGCTTCAGACATCCAGGCTTCAGAGCCTGGATGCTCCTGAGCTGGCTGAGGGTCACTCCAAGGATTTGGGACAGATTTGCTGTTATTTAAGCAGTCTGTGTTGATGTGCTCCTGGTGGTGACCAGCAGCCTGGCCTCGGGCTGTGGGGACCATGGCTGTGGAGCAGATGACCGCGCTCCAAACTACGTCTCCTTGCCATCTGACTGTCTGTGCGGGATGATTTCGGATTCAGGCTGGCTCCATCCTTGTATTTCCCCTTTCTCTTGCTGCTCAGAGTATTTTTGGGGGGGAGGAAGGACAGATTAACCCTCTCTGGGTACAAACGCTCTGTGATTCTCACCAAACAGCTCCTGCCCCATCCCTGGAATTGTCAAGGCCAGGTTGGATAAACTTGGAGCAACCTGGTCTAATGGAAGGTGTCCCTGCCCATGGCAGGAGGTGGAATGGGATGAGCTTTAAGGTCCCTTCCCACCCAAACCATCCCATGGTTCTGTGATTCTCTGATTTTTATGGCTGACACAGTGTGAGTGTTGAGATCTAAACAGAGGCTCTGAAATCGCCCTTCCCTCGGGAGGCTGTTGTGCAGCAGCAGCAGCCAGCTGTGTCCCAGGGTTTGATGACTCCAGGAAGGAAGGGAGCACTTATCTCCAGGCAGCAGACACAGCACCACGCTCTGTCCCTGATGAGTGGAGCGATGCTGCTGCTGGATAATTCACTGATCAACAAGAAATGATTGAACGCATCTGGCATCGCCTCCTCCCGTGTCACTCCTGGGCAATGAAGTGCTCCTTGTCCCAAGGTTGAGGAGCAGGAGATGTTGCTTCCACGGCAGCAGGCACTTCCATGGTAGGGTTTTTCCTCCCTAAAGGTTAGATTTGCAGGACTGTTCCTCTGAGATGCTGGGGGCAGGTGGGATTGCCCTCGGAATCCATCGGCGTTGCATTGGAGGTGGTGAAACGATCAGCCTTGCTGGGGCTGTCCCAGAGGTTTTCGTTCCTGTGGTTCAACCCCCGGGCAGAAATCCTTCCCTGTGAGGGTGGTGAGGCCCTGGCACAGGTTGCCCAGAACAGCTGTGGCTGCCCCTGGATCCCTGGAAGTGTCCAAGGCCAGGTTGGACGGGCCTTGGAGCAACCTGGGCTGGTGGAAAGTGTCCCTGCCCATGGCAGGGGGTGGAATAAGCTGAGCTTTAAGGTCCCTTCCAACCCAAACCATTCCATGATTCTATGATGTCTGGCAGGCCTTGCTGTGATCATTTGCCCTTTCAAGCTAATTAACCTCATCTCTTTGTGCCTTACATCTGATTTTGACTGTTGGCTGCACAAGGAGGCAGATCCCTGCGGGTGTGTGACACCACCACCTCAGCAGGACAGTGGTGACCTCCAGTTCATTTTCCTCTGCATAAATAATCCCCAGGCTGTTAAGGACATTCCCATTAGCCTGCAACAAGCCGTGAAATTGAGTCTATTTGCCGTGACAAATAAGTGAAAGGTGCTAAATGTGCCCCTGGTGGCAGCAGCTCCTGGGCACGGAACAGACCACGGAGCTGTTGGCACCGTCTCTCACCTCCTGCTCCTCAGCAGGGTCTTGATGGCACCTTTTCTCTTACTCCATGGGAATTTACAGGAACCTTGATGATATTTTCCCATGAAAACATGCTCTTTTTGCCACCTTGGCTGTGCCTCCTTGTCTTGGCAGTGATTTACAGCTCCACTGTTCAGGGCTGGATTAGGACCTGCCACAAGAGCTTGGTCCATCCACGGAGAGGAGGAGAAACCACCTCTGTCCCTCCTACCACCTGGCTGCAGGGAACACTGAGATTCCCTGGGACCTGGGACAGCAGATGGATGGAGCTTGCTCTTTTATCTCTGGTCACTGGTGACCTGTCAACTTGGCCACTGTTCTCCAGCCCTGACTGCGCTGTGATGATGCTGAAACGGAGCAGCCTTTGGGACTTTGGGATTTCATCCAGCTCTGGCCCTGGGGCAAATCCAGGTCATGTTGTGTCACCTCCGTCGTCCCCTCCTGTGGAGGAGAAAACCTGTCTCCTGGTGGAATGGGGTGCATGTGGGGATGGGCACAACATCCTCTGCCCGTCCCTCTTCTCCGCTCACCAGGACATGGAGGGCTGGTCCTGGGAGAGCTCTGGGGAGGGCAGGACCTACCCAGGCTGTACCTTCAGGTGCACGTGGCCTCGACATCCCAGCCCTGCAGCTTGTTGGGGAATCACTTTTCCTGTGCCTTCATCCTGCAGCTGGGCACTGCCCTGTCCTTTGGAAGAGGTTCCTCAAGGAGCCTCTTCCCGGTGTCCTGTGTCCCTGTGCCAGCCTGGCATGGATTTGTGTCTGTGTCTTACAACCCTGAGCAGCTTCAGCTGGAACTAAATTTAGCCACGACTCTGAGAATTTTATAAGCTGGATTTCAAGGTGTTGCTCCTGCTCGGTGGCTGGGATGGTTTGTACCTTTGGAACAGGGAGCCAGGGGGATTAATGATGGGAATGAGGGATGAGCTGGGATACTCCTGTCTGAGCTACTCACCCCCAAGCCCTGCAGCCCCAGGGAGCTCGTGGGCTGGTGCTGCCCCTGCTCCAACCGGGCTCTGGGGTTTGTTTGGGCTCAGGATTGAGTTCAGTCAGCAGAGACGGTGAAAAGATCCCCCCTGAGCCCTGTTTGGTGCTGCTCCCACCTCTGGTGAACATCCCTGTGGAATTCTGTGCTGTCTGGCTCTAGGGGGTACAAACCCAAATTAATAACATTAATTTACTTGGCTGCTGCTGGCAGAGGTGGGCTGGGCTTGGGGGATCCCTCTTGCAGGATGTTCTGCTGCCACCCTTGGCATCACTTGTCTCCCAAGGAGCAAACGTGATCCTTGCCTGGGTTGAACTGGATCCTTTGATCTGGATTTGGATCAAACCAGTGTCTGAATTGCAGAGGAAGAAGCTGCAGAGAGAGGGCCTGACAGTCTTTCAAAAACAGAATAAACCCTGTGCATACCCCAGCTGGTTCCTAAATCCACATGGACACAAGTTGTGGGATGCTGTGTGGGACATGCATCGTCCTGACCTGCTCTGTGGAGGTACTGCAGCCTCCAGTGGGATCTGGGCCCAATAATCTTCCCAAAACATCCCCATGCTCTGCAATGCTGACAAACATGCTCCATCACTTGGATTTTTTTATATGGCTGTAAATGAAGCCTGTCAGTGCAGTTTTCCCTTTGGGATACACCATGGATCCTCTGTGAAGCTTGGATGCCTTGGGACGGGAGGGTCCGAGGTGTGACCTGCTGTTATTTTTCATTAGGACGTTGATTCCCATCAATTCATGGAACAGTTTCTCCTCTCCAGCTCCCAGCCCGCTCCCGTGGCTCCTCTGTAATTACCTCCTTTCCCCCTAATTCCCCAGTACACCTTCCAAGCCGTGGTTAATTGCAGTAGGATAATTACAGGTCATCTCCCAGCGCATCATTTTAAAGCGCTCAGCCCCTGAGCTGGAGGCAATTCCCACCCTCTGTGCCAAAATGGGCATTCCTGTGCCCTCTGCCTGCGGAGAGGGACCTTTGGAGCACATAATGAGCTTTGCTGGGCTGGGAACATCACAGCCACTATCCCATTACTTGCCCTTGTTGGATCCTCTTAGTGCAACACGTCGGTGGGACAGAAGAAGGAGCGGCCAGCTCGGGGTTTGAGCTGCCAGAGGCTGCAGTGTGAGGCACCAGAGCAGGGCCCCCATGGGCTTTGGGGACGGGGGTGGCTGCCAACGGGACTTCTTGAGGTGGGGAGAGGAGCTGAGTTGTTTGCAGAGAGTGAGGTGAAAACTCGGTGCGAAGCATCCTGAGAATGTGGGGTCTGGTCTGGCCCTCTGAGACCATCGAGTCCAACCAGCACTGCCAGGGCCACCACTGACCATGTCCCCAAGTGCCACATCCAC
>NW_021940840.1:613121-615324 GCF_001715985.3 Manacus vitellinus
CTTCCCTGCACACGCTCCAGCCCCTCCATGTCTCTGTGGTCTGAGGGGCCCAGAACTGCCCCCAGTGTTGAACACGTGGGATGGGACTGCAAGGAATTTGGGGGGACAGGACCCTGCCCCCTCTGTGCCTGCAATCAGAGAAGCAACAAAGGGAGGATGGAGGGAACAGAGATGTAGGGTGAGGTCCTTCCAGGTTACAGGTGTGTGTGAAGCAAAACCTCACAAATGTGATGGGTTACACTGATTTTAGTTTTTCAAAGGACAGACTCAAACTCGCTGTGTTAGTTGTTTGTTTATCTGATCTGAGTTTGGTTCCTACCTCTTCCCATGACCTGAGACAGGTCCCGGGGCTCCTCGAGGTGAGCTGGGGACAGTGCTGAGCTCCCATGGGGGACATGGCAACGTTCAGGATGTCATCGAAGCTACATGTGCCCACCCCCTGCATTCTTCTTTCTAATGGTGGGATGTTCATTCCCTCTGCTTTGTGCTTCTTCCCCTAAAGCATGAAAACCTAATGCTTTGTCATCATCATTTCTGATGTTATCAGAGCAAAAACTTCTTTCCCTGGATGAGACTTAAATCTTGCTCCTATCCAAAGGAAAGGTTTGATGAAGAACTGATGATTTGGAGCTTTTCTTGGACAAGTCGTGGTAAAATCAGGTCAGGTCATGGAAGCTGAAGCCCTGAACCTGTTGCTTGATGAGGAGATTCCTCGACACTCAGGTGCCACCTGCAGCCCAAATTCGGAGTAACCTGCCAAGAGCTGAAAAAATCATGTGTGGAATCCAAATAGCTGGAAACAGAAGATAGCTGAGTCCTGGGGATGGCTGGAAGTCTGTCAGACATCCAAAACTCTCTGGTTTTAGCCCTTTTGAGTAGTTTTGAGGTTTTTCAGCCAGCATGTATCCAGAGGACCTACCTTGGTGTGCTGACGAGTTGGAGGCAGCTGCAGCTCAAGCACAGTTAATTTGCCTGCAAGCAAAATAATTTCCCTGCCTCCAAACTCCTGGAGAATTTCCCTAAAAATCATATTTTAAATGTAGAGAAGAAGTTTAGTGTGTCCTAGCTTGCAGAGATTTGGGGGAGGGAGGAGCAGCAGCCCTGCCTCTGTGCTCAGCTGCACGTGGGGCAGATGGCAAAGGAAGAGGGACTCGGGGTTCCATCCAGGATGGAAAGTAACCTAAAAATAGAGCTGTGAGGGCCGGCTCTGTCCTGTCAGACCATTGTCTGGGATAAGGCAGTGTGGGACAACCAGCAGCATTCCAGCCCTGGGTGGACATCCTGCTCCAGGAAATCTGCCGGGAGTCTGGCACTCCCAGGGCTGGGTGATGGTGTCCCAGCTGTTCCCTGCTCAGGAGCACCCCCTGAGCCCTCCTTCCCTGTGCACACTGTGTCTGTGGGTGTCCCCATGGCTGGGGGGGTGCCCAGAGCCTGTTGGGGAGGGGATGGAGGCCTTTGGCCATGGTGGACGTGTTGCAGGGGCCAGGCCAGGCCCTGTGCTGTGTCCTGGGCTGTGCAGCTCCAGGGAGGAGTTGGGCATCCTCCCTCTCTGCCTTCTTGGAGCACAGTGGTTGCTGGCTCCCAGCTGGAGCAGCCCCAGAGCAGCTGTGGCTGCCCCATCCCAAGGCCAGGTTGGGCAACCTGATCTACTGGAAGGTGTCCTTGCCCATGGCACGGGGATGGAATGAGATGATCTTTAAAGTCCCCTCTAACCCAGACCATTCCATGATTCTATGATCCTCTCCTTTCCATGGCTGTCACCCCAGGGACCACTGTCCCATCCAGCTTCTCCTCATTTGCTGGATTGGAGATGGACGTGGCTGCTTGAGATCTCAAGGCTTGGCTGAGGTTTGTGAGAGCCCAGCATGGGCTCCTGGGGACCACAGCGGGGTCAGGGATGGGGACAGGGACAGGCTGTGGGGTGGGGACACATCAGGCCAGGCTGCCACGGACACCATGGAGTCTCCATGGACTCAGGGCAGTTGTCCGTGTTGCCGCCATCTCCTGTGGTCCAGGTTTGGGTGGCTGGAGTTGAGCTGTCCTTGGCCCCGTGGGGATTGTGCAGAGGAGGAGGGGTTGTTGTGGAACCAGCTCTGGGGTCACTGTGTGACACCTCGCAGCACCCAGGGCTGTGCCGGGGGCTGACCCGTCCCTCTGTCCCTTCCTCCCCAGGCCTGCCGCGATTTCCTGGACTTAGCCGAGA
>NW_021940840.1:616495-617592 GCF_001715985.3 Manacus vitellinus
CCAGTGTCTGCTGCCGATGTCGCAGCCATCGATCTCTCCCACCGCAGCAGAGAAATGTTTACAAATGCGGGGCTGGAAAACCCAAGGGCTGGGAAATCTCCCCGAGCATCACCTGAAACACGTGACTGTTTTTCCTGCTCTGATCCCAGCCGGATTTCCCGGCGGACGGGGCGGTGCTGGAGCGGAGCCGCATCGGACGCGGTTGGGTGTGCGAGTCACGCCCTGTGTCAGCCCCGGGCAGCCCGGGGGCATTTCTGGGGGGGCTCCCGAGCATGGCAGGGGAGCCTTGTGTGCCTGGGTTGGGGAGCAGGGCACATCCTTGCTTTTAGGAGCTGGAAATTGGTATGGAATCCTCCCATTGTGGAGTGGGATGGAGAGGAGGGGGCCAGGCTCTAACGGGAGCCGCTGTGGAGGGGACACGGGGGGGCTCTGGGGACAGACCAGGATCGGTGGGTTCTGAAGGGGAGCAGCAGCACCCGAGTGTCTCACAGTCCATGTGCCCACAGGGAGTGTGCAGCCTGCAAAGGGAGAGGCCAGTGATGAAGATGAGGAGACGGAGTATTTCGATGCCATGGAGGATGCACCAGCTTTTATCACTGTAACTGCCGACCCCAAACACCACAGGTACGACCCTCCAGCCCCACTGGGAGCGCTGGGAGAGTGGGGAGGGCAGGTTTGCCTGGCATCTGGCTCAGGCCCGAGGGCAGCATCCCCTCCCATGGGATCACTCTGTGGACAAGTCCCTCAGAAAACTCCTCCCAAAGTGATCTCAACCTCTACCCAGGGCTCCCTGTCTGGCTGCTCCTGCATTCCTGGAGCCAGCCAGGCTGAGGATGGCCCCAGCTATAGTGAAGAAGGTGAGGAAGGGCAGGTGTCAAGCCTGTGCTGTGGGAAAGTGGAGTCCTCTGCCCCAGCAGCTGATGGGAGCAGGGACCTGGAGGGAGATCCCTCGGAGCACAGCAGAGGCAGGGAGCTCCTTGCCTTACAGAATCATGGAATAGTTTAGTCTGAAAGGGACCTTAGAGCTTATCTTGCTCCACCCCCTGCCATGGGCAGGGACACCTTCCACTAGCCCAGGTTGCTCCAAGCCCCGTCCA
>NW_021940840.1:618372-619140 GCF_001715985.3 Manacus vitellinus
GGAGGGATGGTCCTGGTGGGATTAAACCAGGGAGAGGAGCAGGAGAGGACTTGGTTGGGGAGGGACCTTCCATCTGAATCACAGGTGCTCTCTGGTGGTTGCTCCTTGAGCCATGGCTGGGGGACAGATGTCAACAGTCTCCCACCAGCATCCCATATACTTTCCTGAGGGAAGTGGGAGGGTATTGGGGGACAATTGTACCCATATTTCCCTGGAGAATAGACTTCCAGCGATGCTTCTCAGCACAAGTGCACGCAGTGTCTCCTGAGCTGTGACTGCTGCTCCTGGGAGGTGCTGGATCAGGTTGGGTCATGTCCAGCTCAAACCTGTTTCTTCTGTTGCTTCCACAGGTCTTTGAGAGCTCAAATCAAAGCAGCTACAATGAGTCCACGTGCAAGGATCTCCTGCCGAAGAAAAGGAGACGGACTCGCATTCCCGACAAACCCAACTACAGCCTTAACCTCTGGAGCATCATGAAGAACTGCATTGGCAAAGAGCTCTCCAAGATCCCTATGCCTGTAAGTCAGTGTGTCCCTGGCACCCAGGGCTGGCACAGAGAGTTTAGTTTGGGCACAACTCCTGGCTGTCCAAGGGATTTGGATTACAGCTCTGGATGGTCCTGCTGGGTGCTGTGGTAGCACAGCAGCCCTGAGAGGCACAGGAGCATGTCACCAACTGGCAACTGTGTCCCAGGGGACTGGATTTTGCACTGGCAAAACCCTCTGAAACCACCTCATTCTTATCATAGAACCATGGAATGGTTTGGGT
>NW_021940840.1:619647-628726 GCF_001715985.3 Manacus vitellinus
CACTGTGAATCCATGAGGATCTTCATGGAGAAGGCACCTCTGGTGGGTAATCCTGGGGACTGGACACTTGGGGCTTCAGCCCCACCGGCACTGGACCCAAGCAGGGCTGGGTTGCACCCCAGGGACCCAGAGTACCTCGTTTTCCTTACAAAGAGCAGCTTTTTAGTGAAGGAGGTGCCAGGAGGTGATTTTTGGTGCTGCTGGGCTCAGTCCTGGAGGTGAAGGCTCCCTATGATGGTCAGAGAGGCTTTGCTGGGGGGGGTCTGTCTGGAGGAGCCTCTCTGGCTGCACAGAGGGCAGGTGGGGTGTGTGTTTAATTCTTGCAGATAAATAACTGTGCCTCAGCTAAATGCTGCCACACCAAACTCCCCAAAACTGCAGCCCTGTTTTTTCAGAGCAGACCAGCCCTTCTCAGCCTGCCTGTTCTCAGCAGCATGGGTGGGACTGGGTACCATCTCCCCAGAAATCATGAGGGCCTGGCAAGCTTGGGAGAGCTGGAAACCTCTGGGGTGCCTGGGGGTTATTGTGCTGGCTGGAGTGGAATTAACCCAGCAAAGGGTGATCCATAGCCCTGGAATCGTATTCATGGTCCATACTTTGCTGGGCAAAGAAGAAGGAACACATTCCAGGGGCTTGGATGCTGAATTGGCTGTGTTTTGTCTCTTCCTAAGGCAGAGCCTGAGCGAGAGCTCCGAGCTCTGGGGGAGAGTGCTGAGCTGGCTCTGCCTGGTGCTGTTTCCAGCCCAGCCCAGCCGGGCGTGTTTCTGCAGCAGCAGCAGATCAAGTGTGATGGGCACAGCAATAAGCTCAGGATGTGAAATCCCAGCAGCTGCTGGTGCATGGAGACAGGAAACTTATACCTTCCCTATCAATCAAATCATCCCAGGAGCTGCTGAAGTCCAAACCTGAGGGCAGTAGGAAAGAGGGCAGGGTTAGATGGGATGCTGGGAAGGAATTCCTGGTTGTGAGGGTGGGGAGGCCCTGGCACAGGTTGCCCAGAGAAGCTGTGGCTGCCCCTGGATCCTGGGGAGTGTCCAAGGCCAGGTTGGACAGGGCTTGGAGCAACCTGGGCTAGTGGGAGGTGTCCCTGCCCATGGCAGGGGGTGGAACAGGATGGGCTTTAAGGTCCCTTCCAACCCAAACCATTCCATGGTTCCATGACAATAAGTAGGACACACCCCACAAGCTCAGCCACACATGGGCAGTTCTTTGGGAGACTCACCCCAAGAACAAGCAGCCTGTGGGCAACAGGGCAATTTAACCTCCTTCCAACAGCCACCAAAATCCTTTCCATGGTCCATGGAGAGGTGCAGGAGAGTTTGGCAGCTCCATGGATCCAGATGGAGCTGCTGAGGGAGGGCTTTGGAGCTGACATTGTGGGAAAGGAGGAGGAGGAGGGAGTGGAAGAGGCAACTTGGGGAATTCAGTTTGGAAGTGTGGTTACTTATAGCACAAACCATCAGTGAGTCCGTTGTGCTCTCTGAGTGATGGGATTTCTCATTCCATGGGCTTCACCCAAAGTCTTGTTGAATTAGGACCATTTCTGAGGTGCTCTTGAGTTGTTCTGTGATCCATCTCCTTCCCGGGGGATGTGATGGACTGACAGACCTCTTGTGCAGGTCTTAACAGCTCCTTAATTTTTCCTCTGATGTACAAACCTGCAGCACTGAAAAGGAGGAAAAGAGTTGTGAGGATTTGGGATTTGGGTGGGTTCATCTTCCTCCCCTTCCCCCATGGAAGGATTTTGCTTCCCCATTGCCTGAGTGGTGCTGAGGATGGAGCTGCCAGCTTTGTTCCTTGCGTCTCTCCCCAGAGTAATCCCAAATGATTTGCTCTTTCTGTGGATCTGATGCTGCTCTTTCTGCACAGCTCTTTTCTTGGATGCTGAAAGATCCCTGCCACTTCCCTGAGTGGAAAATTTAAAAACAGCTAAATCCTGGAATCTGGAGTTTGTTTTCTTTACCATGAAATATTTAACTTGGCTTACAGAAGTGGTTCTCCCATCCTTCAGCCATCTGCTCCTTCTAAAATGTACTTCTTTATTCTGAACTGAAATTAAAAAGTGAATTTCCTGTGGATTTGAGGCAGAAGACCTTCTGAGGCTCCATCTTTCTTTCAATTATTTTTTAATTTCAATATTTTTAGAGCAAAAAATAAGAGTGCTGTCATGGGAGTCCCTGGAGCAGGGAGACCCCAAAACAAGGGTTTTCCAGGTTTTCTGAGCAGCTGGGTCAGCCTGGCACAGGGATGGCTTTACCAGGAGGTGGTGAGGACAGGCTGGGGAGCAGCACATCCCTGTCCCGTGCTGCTGTGGCTGGTGGGATGGTGGCTGGGAGGCAGCAGGGAGCTGCTGAGGCTCATTTTGGGGGTCAAGTTGATGCCTGGGATGATCCCTGGTTATCCCACGGGGCTGCCCCACACCTCAGCTGGGGACTTCAAAGCCTTGGTGCTCCCGTGGCACTGTTCAGGGAGCAGAGCACATGTTCCCTGCCTTTATTTAGGGTCTGGTGATGCCTCCTGAGTGTCTCTCCCGCTTCCCTGACCCGAGTCCTTCCCCTGCAGGTGAACTTCAACGAGCCTCTGTCGATGCTGCAGCGGCTCACGGAGGACCTGGAGTACCACGAGCTGCTGGACAAGGCGGTCAAGTGCGAGAGCTCCACGGAGCAGATGTGCTTCGTCGCCGCCTTCTCCGTGTCCTCCTACTCCACCACTGTGCACCGCACAGCCAAGCCCTTCAACCCCCTGCTGGGGGAGACCTTCGAGCTCGACCGGCTGGAGGAGCTTGGCTTCCGCTCCCTCTGCGAGCAGGTGAGGGGCTGGGGGTGTCCCCCCTGAAGGACAGCCAGACAGCCAGCTGGTCCTCACACCCAGCCTTCCCAGTGCTCCTCTCCCAGCAGTCAGGGACAGGCAAGGACAAGCTGCTGGAGTCCCCGTCCCTGAAGGTGTTCAAGGAATGACTGGGTGCTCTGGTCCAGTTGACAAGGTGGTGATGGGTCACAGGTTGGACTTGATGATTTGATTCTATGAAATGGCCTCAAGCTGCACCAGGGAAGGTTAAGGTTGGACATCAGGAGGAATTTCTTCATGGAAAGAGTGGTCAGGCATTGGAAGGGGCTGCCCAGGGAGGTGGTGGAGTCCCCATCCCTGAACGTGTCCAAGGAATGACTGGAGGTGGCACTCAGTGCTCTTACTGAGTGACAAGGTGGGGAGGGGACACAGGTTGGACTTGATGATCTTGGAGGTCTTTTCCATCCTAAATGATTCAGTGATTCTATGAAACGGCCTCACGTTGTGCCAGGGGAGGTTCAGGTTGGATATTAGGAAAGATTTCTTCCCTGAAAGACTTGTAAAGCCTGGGCACAGGCTGCCCATGGCAGTGGTGGAATCACCATTCCTGGAGGTGTTCAAAAAACAGGTGAACGTGGCACTGCAGGATAGGGGTTAGTGGGCATGAGGTTAGACTTGATGATCTTGGAGGTCTTTCCAAGCTTAATGATTCCATGATTCCTCCTGGCCAAGAGAGCCAGTGGGTTGCTGTTGGCCCTGGTGGGAGCAGCAGCAGGCACAGCCTAAGGCATGTTTTGGAAGCAGAGCAGGAGGAGGGGTGGGAGGGGAGGATGAAGGTGTCCTGGCAGCTCCCTGGAGCTGGGGCTCCTGTCACACCTCAGCACTTGAACAGCAAGGGAGAAGCTCTCCTTACCCCAGCTTCCTCAGCTGTGCCCAGAGAAGCTGTGGCTTCCCCTGGATCCCTGGAAGTGTCCAAGGCCAGGTTGGACAGGGCTTGGAGCAACCTGGGCTAATGGAAGCCAGAGGGGTGGAAGGAGATGAGCTTTAAGGTCCTTCCAACCCAAACCCTCCTGTGATTCCATGATTCAGTTGATGATTCTATGCAGTGATGCCTCAAGCTCTTCCAGGGTCTCTTTGTGCTGGAAGGTGTCTCAGGATCTCATTTCTTTCCTGCTGGACTGAAATGTTTTAGTTTCCCAGCCTGGAGGAGTCCCAGGAGCTCTGAGAGGCCCGTGCTCTGAGCACAGGGCACAGCAGGTGCACACTGATCGACCAGCAGGTCTTAATTAACTGCCTGGAGTGCTGAATGAGTTGTGACCTGTGGAGATAATGGACTGTTTAATGGTTAGCACAGCTGGCTGGTCCGTCCTGGATTCCTGGGGAGGAACGGGGCCATTTGTTACCCCTTTCAGGCAGGACATCCCTTTGTGGAGGCTCTCTTTGCTCCAGAGGGTCTGTCTCAGCACACACTGGGAATACACAGTGAGGAGGCTCAGGCTGGCACCAGCATCCCCATGTCCCCCTACCATGGTTTAGCTTGTCCATGTCCCTTGTCATTGTCTCCTCCAAGTCACAGCCCCTCGCCCCCAGGTTTGGGGTGGTCACTGCACCCCTCCGTGGTGGTGGGTGCCCAAACCCATCAGACTCCTGCAGAGCACTGGCCTGAGGTGGGATGGCACCTCCTGTCACATCCCATCCCATCCCATCCCATCCCATCCCATCCCATCCCATCCCATCCCATCCCATCCCATCCCATCCCATCCCATCCCATCCCACCTCTCTCGGCTGTGCTGCTCTGGGCAGTGATGGGGAACAGGCTGTGGGGGCCTCCTGGAGGTGTGACCCCTGCTCGTGACACAGGGAAGGTCCTGCTGTGGATAATCCCCAAGATTCATGTCTCTGCTGCCCCCTCACACCCCCCAGGGCTGTGTGACTGACTGACAGCTCTGCTTGTCCCCACATGGTCCATCCCAGCCTGGGGAGCTCATGCCTGTGGCTGCAGTGAGGTGGGACACTGCCAGACCTGACCCCTGCCTGCAGCCCTCCTTCCTGCCTACCTGCCCTCCTGCCTGCCCACCTGCCCTCATTCCTGCACACCTACCCTCCTGCCTGCCTACCTGCCCTCCTGCCTGTACTCCCACCCTTCTGCCTGCACACCTGCCTCCCCTTCCTGCTCTGCTCCCAGGAGCCAGGTCAGAGGTGGCCATGTCCCTCCAGCCCCTGTGGATGTCACAGAGCTCAGGTTCACCCACCTCAGCAGCATCACACCTTCACCTGCCCTCACCTGGCAGAGTCCTGACTGTCAGCTGGCTTGGCCTGGACCATAGGAAGTGGATGATTCCTTAACAGGATGCTCAATCCATCCCTTAGCCAGCAGCAACCCTCTCCCTCCTGGGTACAGGTGGGACATCTGGGTGGATTTATCAGCCTCACTGGGCTGTGATGCTGAAGCCCAGGGCTGTCTGTCAGGAACCTCTGGACACCTCTGACCACACCACTCCCACACCTTATCATCCCTGTTCTTACTCCTTCACCCTCCTCTCCACCACCTTCCTTCCTCCACCCCTGTTGCCTTCCAAGTAATTAAGTTGCCTGGAATTATTTTCTCCAGGTGGTCCCAGTTTTCCTCCAAATTTGGTATTCTGGACCCTTCCACACCAGCCTGATCCCTGGGTGCTGCCCTCTGCCTGTCCTTGAGTCCCTCCCTCGCTGGCACAGCACAAGAGCTTCATCCCACATCAGGATTAGTGTAACTGGGAGCAGACCTGCTCCAGAGCTTTTGGTCTTTGAATGGAGCCTCTCCATCCCCCTGGAACCATCTCAAAGGGCATGTTTTAGTGGCAGTGTGACTTTGACACAGGACAGACAGACAGACAGACAGACACCCTTCCCACTTCTCAGAATTTTCCTTGGATGCTGCTTGTGCTGCTCAGCCAACGTGCCAAGCCAAGCGTTGATAATCCAGTGCCTGAAATCCAGTTATCCAAATAGGATTTCCTCCTACTGGTGACTGGGATTTGGTGGTGAGAGCTTGGCTGTGTGTAATCCTGAGCTTGGGGCACTCAGTCTGTAATTACAGCAGTGAAAATCACCCTGAGCTCCGTGAGTGGCCACGGGGCCTGGACTCAGTGGTCCTGGGGATGGGTGGCCTGTGCCAGGCTGGGCTGTGCCATCAGCTGACACCCTGCACGAGGGCAGAACCCTCTGCCTGAGATGTTCCTGTTCCCAACTTCATTTTAGACAGCTTTTCCAGGGCAGGGGATGAACACCACCCTTTAACAAGTCATTCTCAGGATTTAGGATGTCGTATCCGCTTTTCCAGCCCAGTGTGTCCGTAAAGGCAGAGCCAAAGTCTTGCTGTGTGTCTTGGACAAAGTGGGGACCTGTGTCCCCGTGAGTTCCAAGGCAGAGCAGTGAGAACTGCTGCTGGTAGGAGAGGTGCTGTTACATTGGGATTACTGGGGTGCCAGCACTTCCCTGTTTCTCAGTCAGGATCCCTGGAGAGCAGAGCCATGTCCTGGGATCATGGCACTGCAGCAACTCACCACGATGGTTGCTTGAGCTGTTATGGATAATGCTGTGAAATGAGCCTTAGCAAATCCTGGCAGGAGCTTGGCAAGCTTGGCACAGCTCCTTTGGCAGCCAGGATACCTCATGGAGGATCACCCCAATGCCCAGGAGGAAACTGAGGTGTCCAGGACAGCACCTGGAGCATCCTTAGCATGAAAGCTGGCATGGACCTCCTCCTCTCCGAGGAGTCCTGCTGTGATAACTCACCTGTGACCTTATGGGCTGTTCTCCTGTCCCCAGGTGAGCCACCACCCCCCAGCAGCCGCCCACCACGTGTACTCCCGGCGAGGGTGGACGTTGTGGCAGGAGATCACCATCGCCAGCAAGTTCAGGGGCAAATACCTCTCCATCATGCCACTGGGTAGGTGATGGACTCGGGGAGCATCTGGGGTTGGGGTTCCTGGCACTGCTCATGCAGCCCCCAAAGGTCAAAGCAGCTGGTCCCTTGGGCTCACCTGGAGCTCAGTGAATCCCTTGGGCTCACACAGGGCTCAGTGAATTCCACCCTGAGCAATGTAAGGAGCCCAGATTTGTGCTCCTGGCTCAGTGATCCCACAATAACACATCTGCCCTGCAAGTGGAAATGATGCCAGCTGCAAAGGGAGGCCACTTTGCTTTGGAAATAATCCTTTTTGAGTGCAATAAGCTGCCTCCTTGCAGTGTTTTATTTGTCTTCTGCCTGTCCCTGGGCTGGGCATTGTGCCCAGGGCTGGTCCCAGAGTGGTGCTGGTGCCTGGCCTTGGGACACTGAGTCAGCCAGGCAGCACATTTCTGACCTGCTCTAAAATGAGTATTTTTGGCAAAGGGCAGAGGGCCTGGCAGGGGTTGAACCTCCCTTCCTGGAGCAGATGAGTGAGGGGGTGTGCAGGAAGGGGAGAGATGAATCCAGCCCCAGCCCCAGTGGGGGCAGAGGATGGGGGATGCAGGTAGAGGGGCTGGGGTGGCTCTGAGGATGAGCATGAGGTGATGGTGGGTTCTGGGGGAGCCTCTGCCCTCTCTGGACTCAGGGAACCCCTCTCTCCCCAGGTGCCATCCACCTCGAGTTCCACTCCAGTGGGAATCACTATGTGTGGAGGAAAGTCACCTCCACTGTGCACAACATCATCGTGGGCAAGCTCTGGATTGACCAGGTTGGTGGCTGTGGGGGAGGAAACAGGTCCTGCCTGGCCTCACCTGGCTGGGCATTGCCCTCCTGGGGTGCTCCTGCCATGGTGGAAAGCTCTGCTTCCCTGGCAGGGGTTGGGGGAGGCTTCCTGGAGCTCCTCCCGGCTCTTCCCCAGTCCAGCAGCTCCGTGGGGCAGGGAGGGGTGGCTGGTGCAGGAGCTCCAGCCAGCCATGGTGCTGTACCCAGTGTTGATTTGTACCTGCTCTACAACTAACAGCTGCTCTGTCTCTCCCTGCTGTGGTTCTGTCTTTTATCCAGTCTGGTGAAATAGAGATTGTTAACCATAAGTCCAAAGATAAATGCCAGCTGAAATTTACCCCCTACAGCTACTTCTCCAGGGATGTGCCCCGAAAGGTGAGTACCCACCAATGGCCCCGCTCCTCTTGCCAGCCTGGGGTGGGGTGAGACCTGGCTCTTCCCTCTGAGCTGGGCTCCCAGGCTCCCAGTACCACTGGGATGAGCCCCAGCACGGGGCTGAGGGGCCGTGCTGGCTCCTTGGATGGGGGTCACCAGGAGGGCTGGGAGGGACCTCCACGTCCTGTGTTTTTAACCTCCATGTCCCTTGTTTTGGCTCTCTGTGTGCTGGAGCTGCAGCCCTGAGACCTTGGAGGGGTTGGGTGGGCTGGAGACCCACCTGCATGGTCAGAATGGCCACATGTTCCCCTGTGCTGGATGCAGCTGATGTCTGAGGAGACACAGCACCAGATCCAGCTGCTCCAGCTGGGGCACCTGGAGGGTGTTCTGCCCCTCTGGGCACTTCCAAATGCCATCTCCCCCTGCCAGGTGACAGGGGTGGTGAGTGATGCCGATGGCAAAGCCCACTACGTCATGTCTGGCACGTGGGATGAGAAGATGGAGTGCTCCAAGATCCTGCACAGCAGCCACGGCAGCAGCAGCACGGAGGGCAAGCAGAAAACCGTGTACCAGACCCTGTCCCCAAAGGTCCTGTGGAGGAAGTACCCACTCCCGTGAGTGCCCTTGGCACAGGGTGCTGGATGGGGATGGGGATGGGGGTGGCATTCCCTGGGCCTCGTGGGATGAGGGGCTTTGTGTGCCCAGGCCTGAGGATGTGGGTGGGGACCAGGACTTCGGGGGCTGAGTGGCTCTTTCTGGGGTGGGAGGGGAGAGCAGGTCCCTGCAAGGGGAAGGTGGCTTTGGGGGACCCTTGTGGGTGGATTTGGGGCAATCAGGGGGTCTGGTTGGGTTTCTGGGGCTGTGGGCTATGGCAGGGAGGGGTGTTGGCTGCTTTGCCTTGCTGGAGAGTCCCTGGTCATCCTGTCCCACCAATCACTTTATCCCTCTGGAGATCAATCCTCCCTTGGCACTCCTGCCCCCAGCAGGGCTGTGCTCAGATCAGTCTCCAGCCTCTGGTAGCACCAACAGACCGTCCCTGATTGGGGATGTTCTGTTGGGATGGGGACTCCACCCCTGCCCTGGGCAGCTGTGCCAGGGCCTGACCACCCTTTCCAGGAAGGAATTTTCCCAATGTCCAACCTGACCCTCCCTGGCACAGCTGGAGGCCGTTCCCTCTCCTCCTGTCCCTTGTTCCCTGGGAGC
>NW_021940840.1:629391-633353 GCF_001715985.3 Manacus vitellinus
AGAAGCAGCGGGCCGTGCGCCGCAGGAGGGAGGCCGAGGCCGTGGAGGCCCTGGAGGAAGGTGAGGTGATCCGGGATGTCCCTGGGTGGGGACGGCGTGGGACAGGGAAGGGGTGGATGGATCCCACAGCTCTCTGTGGCCGTGGGAGGTGTGGGACTCACCGGATTTCAGGTGGAAAAGCGTCGCTGACCGTGTTCCTCCTGGGACAGGGAAGGACTACGAGGGGTACATCCCGCTGTGGTTCGAGCGGAAGGTGGACGCCGTGACCGGGGAGCTCATCTGCGTCTACAAGGGCGGCTACTGGGAGGCCAAGGAAAAGCAGGACTGGAGCGTGTGCCCCGACATCTTCTGAGCCCCTGCCCACGCTGGGGCCGCCCCGCAGGACACCGGGACAGCCTGGGCACAGCCCAGGGACAGCCCAGGGACAGCAGGGACAGCCCGGACGACGCGGCACCGCCCAGGGCAACCCCCGAGCCAACACATGCAGAGGTCGAAACAGGGATTCCAAACCTATTTTTTTACGCACTAATAAATAGCATCCTTTTTTTTTGTTTTCTTTTTTCTTTTTTTAAATGATGGCTTTTTCAGCGACTAATTGGGAACGAAGGACACTGGAGCCGGGTTGGGTTTGGGATATTCATTGCCTGTATCCCTCAGTGCCTCGGCTCCATCGGCCGAGACGTCGACTTCCAAAGATGCCCGGGGTGTGGGAATGCCGTGCGCTTGTGTGAGCTCTTCTCTTTGCCATGTTATTTTTCCCCTTCCATTATTTCTGTGTGGACTTGATGGAATTATTTTTTTAAAAAAAAGAATCTGCTCCTGGTTCAGGTTCCTTCAAAGACGGACACGAACAACCCTGAGTCCTGCTCGGAAAACTGTCCCCAGGGGCCGTGGCGCTTGATCCCGGAGGCTCTTGGTGGTTCCTGCAGTGCCCAGTCGTCCCAGTAACACCAATTAGGATATTTCAGCTGGTGACTTTGGTTTTTTGACCTGTTATTTTGGTTTTTTTTCAAGAGCCTTTGAGCCGCTTCCCCACCGTCTGATGTGTTCAGTCAAGGCTTGGGACTGTCTTTGACGTGATGCTCTGTGGGAGTGGTTTGAGTGAGGTTTGGTTTGGTTTTCCTGCAGCCACATCGGAGGGGGAATGGCCTTGCCGAGGTCTGGAATGCCAGGCAGACCCAGTGCAGAGGTTTGTATCCCAGCGATGCTCCAGGATCCGTGTCCCTGCCCTGTATCCCGGCATCCAGGGCCTGGCAGGAGCCTGGACCTCGGTGCCAGGCTTTCCAGCTGCATCTCCCTGCTGAGCTGGGTGGGAGAGGAGGAAAGAGATGCTGTGGTGCCGCTGGGATGGAGCCTTGGGCCTGGATCTCCTCCCCCTGTGTCTTCCCCATCCAGCCAGACAGGTCTGGCCATAGTCCCCTGGCATGGGATGAGTCCAGAGGGTCCCAGCGCCCGGCTCCTGGATCCCTTCCCTCTGCTCCCTCATGGCTGGGCTTTCCTTGGAGCAGCTTCAGGTCACTGGGGCTGAGGGAACCCCTCGTCCCCTCTCACCCCTCCTGTGTGCCACGGCCTTCCCGTGGCCCTGGACCCGCCGGGAGAAGCGGAGTGAGCGCTGCCGGTGACCGGCCCCGGAGCACCGAAGGGTGGGATCCTCTGGGCCAGAGAATATCAGGGAGAGCTGGACATCTGCACTTGCCCCGCTGGATGTCATCTTTGGTGTCCTCTTCTCCGGCTCCTCACCATATCACACCGGCGCTGCCTCCCGGCACATCCCCGGCAGAGGATAATTAGCAATAACGAACTTCGAGGCAACGATAACTGGAATATCCAGGCTGCACATGGGACACTTATGCAATCAGGTTCCTCATCCATCAGTCTCCTGGTCAGCTTCCAGCACCTCCATCCCCGTTCTCCCCCACGTGTACAGTCCCTCCAGCCCTGTACAGCGTCACCGTGGGGAGGAACAGCCCCCACTGCTCTCAAGGGACCCTTTCATCTTATTTATTTGCTTCTAATTTATACATATATATAAATATATATAAAATTATTTTGCTTAAATTTCTATGGTACACAATAGATGAAAAATGATGAAGACAGAAGTGTCTGTCTGAGTTTTTGCAGCACGAGTACGATCCCCCTCGGCTCGTCCCCGAGGTCAGGGGATGGTGATGGAGTGATTCCCAAAGCAGGGAAGTTGTGTTTTGCTCCAGAGCTGGATGCAGTAGCATTGAAAAGGTTTTCCAGAGACATTCCCCTCTGGAAACTATGTGTTTGGGGTTTGAGGGGCGGCACTCGGGATCCCTGGAAGTGGGATGCTCCAAGCTGCTTCCCAGGTCCTGGGTGTCACAGCCACTGTTCACTCCTTCCAGACCCTTCCTGGAGCTTTGCCCTGGCTCAGGAAAGCCGAGGCAGGTCTTAAATGGTCCAGACTTCATTAGAAGTGGGACTCAGCCCGTGGAGAGCTGCCGGTGTCCTGGCCCCAGGTGTCCTTCCTGGGAGAGCAGAGGATGCTCCACACCGATCCCGATGCCGCTGGGTTGGTTTGTGGCAGCACCAAAGTGTTCTGGGGGATTTATCCCACTTGAGGCCTGAATTGGGTTTGTAAAATGGGCTAAAAATTGAGCTTTTCAGAATGCCTTACTTTCCTTTTTGCTGTGTCAATGCAAGTGTCACCTGGGAGCTTGGAGAGGGGAGAAACTCCAGCACAGGCTGTTCCCAAAGCTGGATCTGGGTGTTCCTGCAGCAGAGGAGGGTGGGGAGCAGGATGTTGCCCTGTAAGTGCTGGCTCCGAGGGTCCTGCTCGGCTCTAGGGCCCTGAGAAGTCCTCTCTGATGTGCCCCCATGGCCACATCCATCTGGGAATCCCCATCACAACCCTGCACAGCTCCATGGAGCACAGGGGAGCACGAGGAGCACCCCCAACCCAGGAATCCCCCGGATTTTAGGCTAATTGAAAAAAATTGCTCCATCTTCCAGAGTTCATCTGTCAGCAGCACTTAACCAGAGCACCATCTCCTGGTCCTTCTGTTCCTCCTGGAGGATTTTAATGTCATTCCACTGTAAATGCTGTTGAATGTATTTTCTTTTTGAACAATAATATATTGTGAGTGATCCCTCTTCTCCTTCACGGAAATAAAACTTGGATTCGGGAGTTTTAAAAGCCGCGGTGCTGAGATGGTCACTGGCTCCCCAGGGCTGCAGGTGGGGGGTCCTGGAGGAGCCCCGAGGTGGGTGAGCTCTGGGGGGGTGTGGGGGGCAGAGGAGGGACCGTGGGAGGTGACCAGGGGAGGAGGAGATCCAGGGAATGTTGTTCAAAGGAGAAGGTTGCCCAGAGGATGAGGAAATCCAGGGAAGTGGTTGTTCAGGAAAGGAGAAGAATCCAGAGGGAAGTTGCCCAGGGGAGGAGATGGTCCAAGGAAGGTGGTTTGGAGGGGAGGAGATGGTCCTTGGATGGTCCAGGGAAGGTGGTTTGTGGGGCAGGAGGCCAGAAGAGGAGTTGATACAGGGGAGGATTTTCAAGGCAGGAGGCGTCCAAGGGGAGGAGGTCCAGGGAGGCAGGAGCATGAGAGGTGGCCCAGGTGTAGGTGCCCATGGAAGGAGGTTCTCTGGGAGCAACAGCTTAGAGGAGGAGAACCAGGGAAGGGGTTGCCCAGGGACGAAGGAAGCTGGGAAGGAGATCATCTGGGGACAGGGGTGTCCCAGGGGAGTTTGTCCAAGGGAGAAGATGGTGGCCCAGGGGAGAAGGAACAGGGAAGGAGCAGGAGAGGTGGCTCAGGGGAAGGTGCCTGGATATGGAGATTCCCTGGGGATGGTGGGAAGGAGCTGTCCCAGGGGACTGTGTGTGGGGCAGGAGGAGGCCCAGGGGAGCTGGGGGAGGGTCTGAGCAGGGGCTGGGGCGGGGGACGGGAATCCCAGGCAGGCTGAGACTGGTCCCTGCGGTCGTTGCCAGGAGACAGAGACAC
>NW_021940840.1:634544-636141 GCF_001715985.3 Manacus vitellinus
AAAGGAGGCTCAGGGGGGACCTTCTGGCTCTGCAAGTCCCTGACAGGATGGGGGAGCCAGGGGGGGTCGGGCTCTGCTCCCAGGGAACAAGGGACAGGAGGAGAGGGAACGGCCTCCAGCTGTGCCAGGGAGGGTCAGGTTGGATATTGGGGAAAATTTCTTTCCCAAAAGGGCTGTCCATCCCTGGCACAGCTGCCCAGGGATTTAAAAGCCCTGTGGATGTGGCACCTGGGGACATGGTCAGTGGTGGCCTTGGCAGTGCTGGGGGATGGTTGGATCCAGTGCTCTCAGAGGGCTTTTCCAACCTTGCCAATTCTGTGGTTCCATGATTCCACAGCCAATGCTGTTGATTCCAAACACACACCACAGGGACCAAACCAGCGAGTGTTTGGAGAGCAAACTGTGCCCTGGGGAACATGCAAGGGGCAGTTTGGGCCCAGGTCCCCCTGGTTTGGGATCAGGACTGTCCTGTCAGGCAGTGGCTTCCCATTTTTTGTGATAGAAGATGGGGATAGTATCCCCATCCCATGCTCTGCTGCCCTGGCACTGCCCCCCTGTTGATCTGTGCCAACCCTGGGAGCATCATCAGGGTCAAATAGACCCTGGTTTAAAAAGAAAATAAGGAGGATATTGTGGCTTTTTCCTCTGGAAGCAGTGGAGGATTTTGCTGGAGAGGATGGGATGTCTTCAGTGTCTGTGCTTTGGCGCCCACCAAATGCTCCTTGATGAGAACAGGAATTTCCAGTCCCTCCAAGGTGTTTTAGATCCAGGTCCTTCCCACCCCTGCCCAGGCACGGGGTGGGCTCATGGTCTGCTCTCCCACACAGAGCTGGAAGGACACAGTGCTGGGTGTCCCCGGGGTGACAGCAGCCCTGTCCCGTGGGAGCAGGAGCAGAGCTGGGCTCCTCTCCTGGGCTCCAGCCCGGGGGACCGGAGCAGCTCCAGCTCCATCTGCACCGAGGACTTCACTGCCAGGTTCCAGGAGGGAATGGTGCTGCCTGAGGAGGAGGAAGATGAGCTCACTGGGATTGTCCCCACTGAGGGAGCTGACCCTGGGCAGGATGAGTCCTTGTTCCCCACAGGAAGAAGTCTGGATGTCCGGAGACAGCTGGTGACAGATCCAGGCAGAAAACTCTGGGAGGACAGGTCTCCATCCCTGATGAGGAGGGGGAGCCTGGAGTCCCTGGGAGCCAGGATATCCCGGCTGAGCCAGAGCCATGTGCTGGGGGGGGCCCGGGGGGAGCCCTGCCCAGCCCCCTCTGCCCAGCCAGCCCTGGGCCAGGGGGATCCTCTCCAGGGGGGTCCAGGCTCCAGGGAAGACCTGTTGGCCTTTGCCCTGCCTGGGCATCCCCTGAGGACTCCAGGGATCTCTGCTGGCAGGAGCAGGGCCGGGGCAAGGACAGGCTCTGCCAGTTTGCCTGGGGCCAGCAGTGCCAGGACCAGGGGACATCCCTCCAGCAAGGCCCTGGGCCAGAGGCTGCAGGAGCCACCAGCTCTCCGGGGACAGAGCAGAGGGAATGTCACCCTGGCTGTGGATGACACGGAGGGGGAAGGAGCAGGCAGCAGGAACAGAGCTCCCTGCTTGGATCACCGTGAG
>NW_021940840.1:639322-641940 GCF_001715985.3 Manacus vitellinus
GTCTCGGGGGGGGGTTGGGGGCTCACTGACCTGCAGGGACCCCCAGCTCACCCCCAGAGGCTGCGTGTCCAGCACTGTTGGTGATGTGTCGGGTGATGGAGGAATCAGACGTGTGATGGCCCCGTGTGCCCACGGCTGGGCTCCAACCCCAGCCCAGGGAGGAGGGAGCTGTGTGAGGGACCCTCCCGGGCCTTCCAAACCCGGGCTGACCGTTCCCTCTCTCACACAGAGTGAACATCTGCACCCCACTCCCACCTTGTCCCTGTCCCTGAGCTCTGTCCCACCGGCACAGCCCTGGGTCCCCAGGGCTCCTGCACCATCTCCAGAACCACTTGCAGGAGCTGCAGCTGGAGAAGACACAGCACGTGGGGAACCTGAGTGTCCTGGGGGGAGAGCTGGGAAGGACAGCAAGGGGTGCAGAGACAGCCAGGGGACTCACCCTGTGCCACAACCTCAGCCCAGGGATGGATCCAAACAAGGAGGAGCTGCAGAGCTCCACGGAGGATCATGCCAAGGACAGACCTGCCTGGTGGGAACAGTCCTGCAGCAGGGCTGGGACACCAGGGCTTGTGTCTGACCTGGAGACCTGGGGCAGGTCCCACCACCACCAGCAATCTGTGCCATGGAATCAGTGACACCAGGGTTGTTCGTTGATCCTGAGGGACCTGCTGGTGGAATGGCCATGGAGGTCCCAGGGAACCTTCTCCTGAGGTTGCCTGGATGAAGCACAGGGTCCTTACACTCCCCTTCCCACTCTACACCTTCTCCTTTCCTCAGTCTCTCCTCCCCGGGACACAGCCCTGGGGTCCCTCTCAGAGCAGCTGGAGGTGGCATTCCCGTTGCTGTCCCACCACGAGGACACACATTAGGTTGGATATTGGGAAAATTTCTTCACTGAAAGGGTCGTTCAGCCCTGGCACAGCTGCCCAGGGCAGGGGTGGAATCGCCATCCCTGGGAGTGTTCAAAAATGAGCAGATGTTGAAACCGAGCAGGGGCTCTGAGATGCTGGAATTCTGTTCTGGGGAGAGGTTACAGCCCCTCACTCTGAGGATACAGCATTAATGTTAAGGGACAAGTGGTGCCCTGTTCCAGAGCTCTGCCTGTGTATGTTCTGTACTAATGAAAAGAGAACAGAAAGGTCAATTCAGTAGTCATGAATTAGGTAGAATGGACATCCAGGGAGATAAATGAGCTGCATCAGGGGGATTTTCCCAAGCTCCCAGCACGGAGTCAGGAAAAGTTGAAAAGTTCGTGACGAAGAAGAGTAGAAGAGACAACCCTCCTGAGGCTGAAGAGCAGGAACGACCCCCAGAAAACTCCCCAAAAGAACGACTCCACCTCAAGCTCCACCTAAACTCTGGCTATTATGAATATGATAATTAGATTGTGAAATTAGATGAGCATGCAAAGATGTTGTAATCACTCATGAAAACTGTATAAATTATTTGACTTTTCACTGAGAACTTTGGAGCTGGTTTGTGCAGCAAGAGCAGCCCAGCACCCAGACATTGCTCGAAATAAATACCTTTGCTGCTTAAAGACCCCAAACTGTCTCTGAGCAGTCGTATTTCTGCCTTTTTGGCATCAATGTGGCACCTGGGCACATGGTTTAGTGGGCACTGGGGGTTTTGGTCAAAGGTTGGACTTGATGAGGCCTTTTCCAGCCTTTATGATTCCATGATTCTGTGTTTTCTCCCAAGGCATCGAGGCCCCAGCAGGGGCTGCCATGAAGATGAGGTGTCACAGCCATGGAGTTCCAAGAACCTGCAATGAACAGGACAGCAAAGCTCCTGAAAATTCCTCATTATGAGCTTGTGGTGGCTCTTGGAGCTGCCAAGGGCCCTCGGGAAGGGGGATCTGCCCACGCAGTGCTGGGAGCACTGACCCTGGGACAGCTGTGGGCAGAAAGGTTTGATGGAAAAACAACGGGGAATTGTTCTGCTCAGATGCTTTAATTTAATTTTGAAAAGGAGAAACCTCTTCCTCAGTCTCTCCACAGCTCTCTGGGGCAAGGCTGGTTTTAATTCCAGGAGAACATCCAAGAGGACTTTCTGCATGTGCAAGGAGGAAGATGAGAATTTCTGTTGGTATTTTATTACTACACTTTGTTCTGGGGGAAGGGATGAGAATTGGAATATCTGTGTGCTTTCCTTCCAGTGAAAAGAAAAGTGTTTTTCATTTTGTTTCTCTGCAATGTGGGCTCGGGGAGGTTCCTGAAATCCCTTGCTGAAGTTCCTCTGTTATGATTTTCCTTCTAAGTTCCACCAGCAGAATGTGGCACAAACTGCATCTTTTCTGCAGAGCTTTTAATTAAAACCCAAATACTTGCAAAGCTCCACGAACATCTTTGCCAACATCAGGCTGAGGTTCCTGGTCATGTGAATGAAACCAGGAGAGGGAAAACTGATCCATCAGCAGAGGATTGATGGACAAATGGCTCCCAAATCTCTGAACGACCACACCAAGGTCTTTGTTATTGTCGACTCACAGGGTGGTTTGGGTTGGAAGGGACCTTAAAGATCATCCTGTTCTACCCCTGCCATGGGTTGGGACACCTTCCACTAGCCCAGGTTGCTCCAAGCCCCGTCCAACCTGGCCTTGGACACTTCCAGGGATC
>NW_021940840.1:642080-646233 GCF_001715985.3 Manacus vitellinus
AAGTGGAAGATCCCTTGTGGTGAACTTTGCTTTGGTGATGGACTTTCACAATGGAACTTTCTGGTTCTTCAACAATTCCTGGACACGTTGGGGTTTTCAACGTTTTTCACATTGGGAGAAACCTTTCCAGAAGGTGTGAGGCAGTGACTGTAACACTTTTGCTCTTTAAAATATCCAGGAATTCACTTTTCTTTTCCCATCTTTGACCTTTTTTCCATGGGATGCAGATGGGAACCTGCTCAGCACAGACACTGCAGCTCCTGCTCTGGCTGATGCTGCTGGTGGTGCAAGTGTGAAGGAATTGGGATTGCTTTGCTCCGGAGGCATCCAGAGGGTTGGGATTGTTTTGCTCTGGAGGCATCCAAAGGACTGCCACAGGAGGAAAGAGAGCTGGAGCACTCTCCAGGCAGTCCAGGCAGTTCCTCCCCTGCTATGTAGGAAAAATGTTTGCCCTGGGAATCCAGTGGGAAAGGTGCAGGTCACTTGGACAGGTGCTGTTTGGTGCTGCTGGAGCCGGATGCAAACCCTTCTGGTCTGTCCATGCTCCCATTTCTCCTCCGCTTTCTGGGATCTCACACAAACTCTTCCCTTCTCCTCCTTTTTCCTGTGCCACCTTTATCCTTTCTGACCTGCAGAAGATTTCATTTTCCCCTCAAAAATACCCCCCATGTCTTGAAAGCCACCTGTGTCTGTGCCCAAGTGGCCCCTGGGGAGCCCCCTCAGCCACCTCCATGAGTGGGAACGAGTGTGGGACTCAGAGACAACGCTGCAGGGGAGCCCTGAGGGCACAGGGAGCAGTTCACTGGGTTTGGAAGTTCAGTTGCCTGTTCCCATCCAGCTGCAGGAGGAGATGGGCTCGCAGAGCCTTTCTGGCCTTGGCATTGGTGGTTTCATGACCCCAGCAGCTCCCTGTCCAGGGGGAGCAGGAAAGTGTTACTGCTGCCTTCAGAGGGCCTAAAGTACAGCACCTCTGTCCTCCAAGCAGCTGGGAATTCCAGCTGGGAATTCCTCATCCTCTGCCTCTGCTCCGGAGACAGGCAGGGAGAGCTGGGGGTGAGGAGAAGGCTCTGGGGAGACCTGAGAGCCCTGGTCAGAACCAACCACCCTCTGGGGGAAGAGCCTTTCCCTGCTACCCAACCCAGCCCTCCCCTGGCACAGCTCCAGCCGTTCCCTGGGTCCTGTCCCTGCTCACAGGGAGCAGAGGTTGGAGCTGCAGCCCCCGAGGAGCCTCCCCCCAGTCTCCTCTTCTTCCGTGGAGGATTTCAGAGATGCCAGCCAAGGATCAAACCCCATGAGCACCACGGGGCTGTGTGGTTAGTGCTGGGTGATCTGTCCCTCCTGGACTCTTCATCCATGGGCTTGTCTCACTTTTTCAATAACCTATTTTCAATTAAAGGTTTCCAAAGCTGCCCCACGTCAAACCTGCTCAGTGCAAGGCACGTGGATGGGGAATGCCAGCACTGGCACTGAATTCCTGTGCAGGTGGGGAGAAGTCTGGATTGTGGGGAAGATGCAAGGAGGAGCTTTCAGAAATAAAGTGGTCTGGGTAACAAAAAGCCTTTTCTTCAGGAGGAGAAGTTTAACAGGAATTGCTGTAGGAATGAAAACACTTCTATTTAAACCTCCCTGGGTGAAAGGTGCCTGTCACTCACTCCTGACACCTGCCACAAAATGGCATCAGATCTTCCTGTTTTTGTGGCAGAACTCACTTTAACCAGGGGGGAGCTCTGAACTGATGAATTCTTTAGTGCTCTTTATGTTGTCAGTCTTTTAGAATGACCCAGGAAGGGGTCAGGGCTGCCTTTCCCAGGTGAACCCTCTTTTCCACATGTCCTCTGGTGAGCCAAGAATTTAAGCCTTGATGTTGGAGTAACATATGAAAACACACCCCACAACCACCTCTGCTTCATAATAAAGAGGAAATAAAGCACAAGGGACCAGCCCTGTAGCACAAGGAGAGCCCAAGGAAAATTGGTATTTGTGAGCAGGGAGGTGAATTCCAGCAGCTGTCACTGTTTTTATGTGATAATGGTGACCTGAGTGTGTGTGTGCATTTGGCTTTTCCCCTTGCCAGGGATGCTTGGGACTGATCCTTACATATGAATCAATATTTTTCCATGAAAAATGAAATAAAATTAAGCACAATGGTGGCAGGGGAAATCCAAGCTCAGCAGAGCCTGGCAGCATTCCAGACCACAGCCAGGTTTTTGAAGCATAGTTTTGTTATTTGCTTGGCTTATAAAAACAGGTTGGAGGAGAAAACACTTCCATACTTGCACACAGTCAAAACCCCAGGCAGAGATGTGAGCTCTGAAATCCTGTGCTCCTGTTTTGATTTTGGGACTGGGTCCATCTGCCCCCCTCTCGAGGGTTTGACACGTCAGAACTTTCTGCTCAACTATTTTGCTTCTTCTGCTGAGCTCCAGGTTTTCCACCCCCCTTCCACCTGATGATGCACTGAATTCCCTGATATTCCCAACAGGGAATATTCTGCATGGATACCTGCTGCAAGGATGCACATGGCACAGTGAGTTCTCCTCGTTTTCTCTGCCATTCCCTGGGATTTACCTTCTTTAGGGAGTAATTCACAGGGATTAGAAAAGGTTCCTTCATACAGCCCATATATATTTATAAATCCCAGGATGGTTTGGGTGGGAAGGGACCTTAAAGCTCATCCAGTTCCACCCCCTGCCACCAGCCCAGGTTGCTCCAAGCCCCATCCAACCTGGCCTTGGACACTTCCAGGGATCCAGGGGCAGCCACAGCTTCTCTGGGCAACCTGGGCCAGGACCTCCCCACTCATGTGTTGTATAACTTCAAATGTTATCATATAACATGGTAATATAATATAGCTCATATATTAATATATACACTGATACAAATGTAATAGCAGAGTAGCAGAAGACATCTCCAGCTCTGTGCAGGTCAGGGAAGCAGCTCTGACACCTCTGGAGGTTCCCAGAAGGAGGAGATTTGTGCTGGGTAGCCTGGGAAGGTGGGCTCAAGGCCTTGGGGACCTGTTGTTTGTGACTGTAAGGACGAGGAAATGCTTTGCTGAGGGAAAAAAGAAGGAATTATCCAAACCCAGACAGTGAAATGGGCACACTGAACCATGGAGGGTTGGGACTTTTGGTTGGAAGTCCCCAGTCCTCCTGTCTGTGGTGGTCTTGGGCCTCCAATGACCTGAAGCTGAAGATGCTCCTTCATGTCCCCACCTCATGCTGGGATGAAATGAAATGAAGTCACACTGATATTGGAAATTTGGTGTTTCCCAGTGTTGACAGAGCCACCCACCCACAGCAGAGCTGCTGAGCTGGAGATCATTTGCCTTCTTGGTGAGTGATTCTGTACATGTTCCTGGAGATCAGTCACCCCCAGCAGCTGTTCAATCCCGGAGAGCATCTCTAATGCCTGGGATTGTGGGTGCATAGCAGGAATTTGGCCTCCTCAGGGAATGGAGAATAAGGGTGTCTAATTTTATATATTGCATTTATTTGCCTTTTCCTCATTAATTACCCTGATTCTTAAGCCATGCTGGTGAATCAGAGCCATGAGGGGCTGTGGTAACAACTCCCATCATTTGTATGAATTCCAGGGACCAACTGAAGATACATTTACTTTGTGCTGGTCCAGTTTGATGCTCTGGCTGGTTGTTGGGGGAGACAATTTCTGTCATGCTTGACTGGAGCAGCTCCTGGGAAGTGCCAGGTAAGGAGACAATTCCTGCTTATGATGAGAAACACCCACAGCCCCTCGTCAGCCTCAGCTGAGTGAAAATCCACCTGCCTTGTGTTAATTCACTAATTCCCACTTTTCCTGGGCAGTAAGGGTTAATCACCTGTATTCCTTTGATTGCCATGACTAACTCCAGCCAAACCATCGGGAATGTGGAGCCTGGTGGTTTTATGGAGGGACATTTACCATCAGCTGATTAACTTCTACTCTTCCAAGGCAATATCAGCCTGTAAAAGCCATTTTTATTCTCCTGGGTTAGTGATTAGTCTCACACAGTAATGAGGGTGCAGTAGAGCTTAACTGAAGGTATATTTGCTGCCTACCACTTAATCCCAGGAATTCCTGTAGGATGCTGCTTCATCAGAGCATTTTTTGCCTGTTTTATCTCCCCCTGTTTCTGAAGTGTTTGTGATGCTTG
>NW_021940840.1:647830-649940 GCF_001715985.3 Manacus vitellinus
TTTCCTTTCCTTTCCTTTCCTTTCCTTTCTCTCCCTTTCCTTTCCCTTCCTTTCTGTTTTTTTTTTCCCCACCAGGAATATTCTTTCATCCCTTGTGGAAAGAGAACCAAGAGGGAGAAAATAAAGCCAATCCAAAGCAGCCACCCTGGAGGGAGCAAAGCAAAACCTGTTTCCACTTGGGTGAGGTGAGAAACTGGATGGAAAATTAAAGGAAAAGAAGAAAATAAGAACAAGAGGAAAACACTTCCAGGTTGTTCCACTGGAAGAATCACATGAAAAAAACAGAGATGGAAAATGATGGGAAAGAAATGAGAAAAATGAGAAGCAATATTTGCCATCATTTTGTCCATCGGGGGAAAATGATAAAAAATGAGATAAAAGGTGTTGCTGCCCTGCTGGGCTTAAGGAATTTGACAGAAAGGGAGCAGCAGTGCAAGGAAAATGCCCTGTTTTCCAATCCCAGAGTGAAGAAATAGGGGAAAAATCCCTTCATTTTGTCCCAAAGAAAAAGTAAAGCAAAAAAAGGTTCAGATCTGGGGAAAAAAGTTTCCCGTATTTGATTGAAAAATGAGAAAGTATGAAGCAGGAGAGGAAAAAATTGAAGAATCAATTAGAAAAATCACAGAAATATGAAAAAATACATTTAATGAAAGTTGATCTTTTGGTAAAAAATGAGGAAAAAATAAAGAAAAGAAATTAGGATTGTTTTAAATTAGGTATGAAAAAAATCAAGCAGATCCAAGAGAAAAAAGATGATTAATACAAACAAATATTAAATCTTTTGATCAAAACAGGGAACTGTCAGTAAAGGGAGAAGAAACAAAGAAATCAAGAGGTGCCACCTGGCCCTGCTGAGGAGGAGATCTGGAAAAATGCGACCAAAAAACTTCATCTTCCCCACAGGTGAGATGATGAAAACTGCACAAACCTCCCCTTGTGGGACAAACCAACCAAAAAACCAAAATGAGGCAAAAAATAAAAGAAAATTAAAGATAATTTGGTCCTGGCAGGAAAAAAAAGTGACTGAAAAATGGAGAGGAGAGAAAGAATGAGAAAATAAGAAAGGAATAAGAATAAATAAATAAGAAAAGATGCCCCCTTGAGTAGAAATAAACTGTTTCCCCTTGTTCCTGATGTGTGGGACCAGCCCCCTGTGCCAAGACCCCCATTCCAAACCAGCTCAGGATGGGGGAACTGAGGGACATGTGGTGACCCCATCACCACAGAACAGCCCTGGATCCCAAACCCCTTCCCATGGAAGAGAGAGAGAGATGGATCAACCCATGAAAAAAGAACATTTAGGGCCCTGGTTTGGAAGCAAAGGGATCCAGGGTGCCCCAAACCATTCCATTTGTGGGCTCCATGCCCAGGAGGGCACCAAGAACCTTCCACTCTCCCAAGCCCTCAGTGCTTGGCTCTTTATTCTGCTGAATCTCTGATTCCTCTCAGCCCTGCTCCAAACAGGTTCATGTTTAATGGCTTCACATCTGTCAGACAGAAGGTTCTGGGCCATAAAGGCTTTTTAGGGGCTCAAGAGAATGAGAACAATGGTTGTTATCAAGTGAAGAGCCTCACTGCTTAATATTCCAACACGAGCTGGTTTTTATTCTTTCAGCAACTCGAATAGAAATGTTCAAATGATTTTCAAGAGTTGTTTTTACAATAGGTGGAAGCCAGTAATGCCCTGACACCCGACATATTTCATGCTTGTGGTGCAACAAGGATTCTTTTATTCTGTTCTGCCTCGCACTTCAAACCTGCTGTTACATTTTATGGAGTGCAAACAGCCCTGAGTTTGCAGATGAGAACTTCTCTCCACTTAGTAATTCTGGATTTGTGTCAGCAAAGAAATTGTGCACAACTCCTTGGGTGACAAAATCCTGCTCTTGCTGTGGTCCTGTGGCACTTCCACCACCAAAACTCAGTGTAGTTATTCCACAGGACCAGGATAGGAGGAGGGAGACTGAGCCTGAGCCCGTTGCTGAGCTCAGAGAAGATTTTAGACTTCACAGGAAGGATGTGGAGCTGCTGGAGAGAGTCCAGAGGAGGCCCCGGAGATGCTGCCAGGGCTGGAGCCCCTCTGCTCTGGAGCCAGGCTGGGAGAGCTGGG
>NW_021940840.1:651330-665131 GCF_001715985.3 Manacus vitellinus
ACCCTTCTTGAAAACTGAGACAACAGTATTATTTTTAATGTGATATTCCAAAGGGAAGTGAGAATAATACTTGATTGACTTTCTCACTTGGTTGGGGAATGGTGCAGGAACACCAAGGTTGTGAGCTGGATCCCTGTGTGGGCCATTCACCAAAGAGCTGGATTGGATGGTCCTTGTGGGTCCCTTCCAACTCAGAATGTTCTGTGATTCCATGAACTGACAGTGCACGTGGATACAAAGCCATGGCTGAGTGAATCATCACTGGCCCAGCCTTCCTTTTCCTTGGAATGCTGCTGTTTCCTAAGCACTGCATTTTGGGGTTTTGTGGTCACCTGATGGGGGAGAGCTGAGGGACCTCTACAAGAGTGTGAAGATGTGATGTGGAGAAATGGTACCAGCCACGGTTCAAATCCCACAGGACCCTTCCCATGAACCGTCTCTAAGATCCAGACCTTGGATCCAGCACCTGAAAGTCAAGCCCTGAGCTTATGTCATAGAATCATAGAACCATGGAATCTCCTGAGCTGGAAGGGACCCACAAGAATCATCCAGTCCAACTCCTGGCCCTGCACAGACACCCCAACAATCCCACCCTGTCCCTCAGAGCGTTGTCCAAACCCTCCTGGGCTCTGGCAGCCTTGGGGCTGTGCCCACTGCCCTGGGGAGCCTGGGCAGTGCCCCACCACCTGATATATGTATTTATGCACACATGTAACCCCCAAAGGAGGGATAAGGAACAGTTATCCCTCTCCACTGATGTTGTCCATGTTTCCCTGTGCAGGTTTCTCTGGCCAGTTCCAACCAGCACAGTGTTCACCACTTGCAAGCAGAGCAGCTTTGCCCAACCTCTCAGGTGGGCTTGGGCAGAGCAAACCCACCTCCAGGCACACCCTCTATCCCAGTGAAGCTTCACACAGGTTTTACCCACACAGCCAAAGCAATATGAAGAAAAATCTCTTCCACAAACCAGCAGACTCAGGTGCCCAACCTCACCAGAGCTGATGGAATTTCAAAGCAGAACATCTTCCTCTCCTTCACGTTCATCTTGTCTCCTTGTTGGCACCCTCTCATCTGGGACCACTCCTGCCTGGACAGAGACTGTTTGAACTTGGCTCAATCCTGCTTGGAGTCAAAGTCAGTAGACAGGAGAGGCATCTGCAATAGGCTCCCCAGGGCAGGGCACAGCCCCAAGGCTGCCAGAGCTGCAGGAGGGTTTGGATGATGCTCTGGGGCACAGGGGGTGACTCTTGGGGATGGGCCTGTACAGGGCCAGGGTTGGATTGATGATCCTTGTGGGTCCCTTCCAACTCAGCACATGTTGTGATTCTGTGAAACCTTCTGTGGCCCTCATTCATTCAGCAGGTGGAAGGTGTCTCTCTGAGGCAGGACTACCCCGTTCCAGCAGCACAGGGCATTGCTGGCTCCTGGGCACCTGGACTGGCATCTGAGAGAAAAAACGGGGCTGGAAAAATCCTGCATTAAATACTCCAGTTGTGAATCATAATCATCCCTGACACTCAGGGTTTGCTGGCACAGAGCACACACAGCCCAAGGAGAAACTGGAGCTGCTTTGTCCTCCAGAGCACGGGGAGGGAAGCATTAAAAAAGCAGTGGCACCTTTAGTAGGTGGTGACACAGTGACCAGAATATTAATGCAGAGGGAACTCGCTCTCACAGGTAGGAAGTGCCTATAATAGCGAAGCAAATCCAGTTTTTGCTGGATAGAAATTCCACCGAAGAGCCAAAGCTGAAGTGAAACACTTGAAGAGGCTGTAATTGAATTAGAGCTGCTGGAGAGGCAGCAGCTCCAAACGTGAGGGGCTGGGGGGAACGTGAGCCTTGGGCCACGTGGAGAGAGATTTTGGGAGCACAGCTGAGGCTCTTGAAGAAGAGAATGGAGGAAGAATATGGAGCTGCCTGGTGAAGAGCAAGGTGATGTGGGCAAAGCTGAAGCTGTGGCTGCCCCATCCCTGGAAGTGTCAGAGGCCAGGCTGGATGGGGCTTGGAGCAGCCTGGGCTAGTGGAAGGATCACGGAATCCCAGAATGGTTTGGGTGGGAAGAGACCTTAGAGCCCAACTCATTCCACCCCCTGCCATGGGCAGGGACACCTTCCTCTAGCCCAGGTTGCTCCAAGCCCCCTCCAACCTGGCCTTGGATCCAGGGATCCAGGGGTAGCCACAGGTTCTCTGGCAACCTGGGCCAGGGCCTCACCACCCTCACAGGGAACAATTTCACCCCAACATCTAATCTAAATCTCTCCTCTTTTAGTTTAAAACCATTGCCCCTTGTCCTATCACCATCTGCCCATGGAGAAGCTGCTCACATGAGTCACCCACACAAGGATTTGGTTTCCATGCCCTGCGGGATCGTGTTGATCCCTTGGTGATGGTTGTTGTCACGGGGGAGGGAAGGCAGGCAGGCAGCAGAAGGGGGTGGCTGGTCTCATCATGGCTTCAAGTCCCTGGGTCCTCTCTAAGGAGCAGAGCTGTCTCAGGAAGGCAGGGACCCATCCCTGAGAGCAGCCCCCCAGGGCAGTCAGGGGGCTGGGAGAGGCTCCAGCAGCTCTGGCCAAGCACAGGCTGGTTTGTATCTTTCCAAAGATCATAGAATCATGGAATCATGGAATCTGCTGAGTTGGAAGGGACCCATCAGGACCATAGAATCCAACTCCTGGCCCTCCACAGGGCACCCCAAAGGTTGCACCATGTGCCTGAGAGTGTTGTCCAAATGCTTCTTGAACTCAGACAGCCTTGGTGCTGTGCCCACCACCCTGGGGAGCCTCTTCCAGACATGAGGTTTGCTGTCTCTGGGGTGAGAGAGAACTTCCCCAAATCATCATCCACACCACCCACGGGGCCATTCTCATCCCTCCAGTGCCCACTGGTAGCTCAGGTGTTACCTGCCAGTTGTATTTTCTTTCTCAAACACATCTGAGCAGAAAGCCCCAAAAATGGAGATGCAAAGCACGGACCGAGGAGGCTCAACCTGCGGCAGAGAAGCCAAGCAAAGGTTTCCTGTCAATGCCTAAGAATTTACAGGAGTCCTCAGTCTGGAAACCTTAATGGGGGACAAGTCAGAAAATGTGTCTCAAAGTGATGTTTCAGTAGATGAAGTTATAAAACAGCTTGACAAAATAAACGTTAACACTTGGGTAGTGCCGGATGGTTCTCATTCCAGAGCTCTAAAGGAATTCAAGGATGAAATAGCTACACTATTAACTGCATTAACTCTACTGTGAAACCTCTCACTTAAAATTTTCTCACCATCAGAGTCAAAGAAAGCAGTGAGACCTTGATTTGAAAAAATGTCTCTGAGCAGATCCAGGAAGAGCAGATTATTAAAAGTGATGTCCAAATGAGGTAGAACTGTACCATGGAGGGGAATTAGGGAGCATGGGAGTGAGACATATTTATGGGAAAATTCAGCCAGGCTTTTCTGAATGGCATCCCTGCCTTAGCAGAGAATCCCTCCTAGGAGGCTCTGAAGGAGTCAGCAAGGGCGGGGATCAAGTGTCCCAGAAATCCAGTTGACATAATGTACTTGACTTTCCTAAAAGGTTTTAACAACTCTCTAATCAAAGGACCTGTAACAAACCACTTCACAGACACATTTTTACAAGCACATGCAGTTTTAGGACAAGAAATGGCTTTAAGCTGAAGAAAGGTAGATTTAGTTTAGATATTATGGAGAAATTTTGTGGTGAGGCCCTGGCACAGGTTGCCCAGAGAAGCTGTGGCTGCCCCATCCTGGGAAGTGTTCAAGGCCAGGTTGGACAGGGCTTGGAACAACCTGGCACAACCTGGGCTAGTGGAAGGTGTCCCTGCCCATGGCAAGGGGTGGGACTGCTGTGGCTTTAAGGTCCCTTCCCACCCAAACCATTCTGTGATTCTATGAAATCCTGAAGGATCCCAAACTCACCATGAAATGAGAAGGAAGGTCCTGCCAGAGGAGCATCAGGTTAAAGACTTGGAAACAGAGGGAAGGAGGAGATCAGCCTTCCCAGCAATGAGCTCCATAAGGTTTGACCTTCACAGTGTTTGAAAAAAGCCAAGCTCCAGTCTGAGCCCACAGCTGAGACACAGCAAAGCTGAGACACAGCAAAGCTGAGACACAGCAAAGCTGAAAGAGAGATCAACAGTCCCACGTGTGGCCAGAAGATCCAATTCTTAGTGAGTGCCTGTGAGAAACACAGCTGAGACATCCTCAACCAAAGATGAAGCCAAGAGACATCAGGACATAAGAGAGGACAAAGCCTGGACTGGGAGCTGCTGCCCACCTGGATCCACGTGTTGGTGCTTGCACATCCCTGACCTCTCCGGTCCGTGGGCCGGGCAGATGCATCATCCTGACAGAGTCCTACCCTGGATCTGCCCACCTGGAGCCTCAAAGCACAGTGGTCAGTGCTCAGGGAAACCTTTGAGAGCAGCACCAACCTGTAGAGATGAGGTTTCCTTGGCTCCAGTGGTCTGATCCTTGGGGACTCTCTTTGACCTCTCCTTAATTGCTCTCGATCCAATAACATCTGGTTTTCCTTCCTCTTCTCAGTAAATCCCCTGACTTTGCCCTGTGCCCTCAGAAGGGATGGAGACAGGGAAGACCACAATTTACTACGTGCAGACAAACCTCAGTGTTTTTACCAGGGTGATTTCCTTTTCATTCTCCGTCTGTCGCCAACATTCAATTTTCTTATTTTTCTGACCACTGCAAAAAGCTGTGCTGACATTTTCACAGAAATGTGCATTATAACTCCAGCTCCTGTTCCTGAGTGGTAATTTCTCAGGGCCCATTATGGTATATTTGGAGTTAGGTTTTGTTTTTCCCGTGTGCATCACTTCACATTTATCTCGATTGGATTTCAGCTGCCATTGTGTCACCCACTCGCTCAACATTACGAGCTCCTCCCGGGGCTCTCTGCAGTCAGCCCCTGCCTTTACTGCCTTCAGTAACTCAGTCCTGCAAATCAGGTTATGTTTCCTTCCATTTCCTTCACAGACCATGGGTAAGTGCCCTGCCTTCAGCAGAGATCCCTTCAAAAAGCCACCTTGCATTCCAAGAACCAAACAGTTGCTCCAGTCCTTTGCTTCCTGCTTTTTTTTTTAGACATTTAGATCTTCTCTCATCATCTCAGAAGACCCACAAGGCTTTAGTGAGATCATTTTCTTGCTTCAGCAGCATCTTGCAGATTGCTGAGACCTGCTGAGGTGTTTAGCTGCCCCGGTGAATCTCCCCCAGATCCTTCTCCACTCTTCCCTTCAGCCTGTGCAAGGTTTTAGCACCTGCAGTTTTCCTTGGCAGAGTCAGCAAGTCCTTTACCTGTTGCACAAAGAACAAGGTTTTTTTTGTTTGCTTTGAGCTTGATTCCCACTGGTTTAATGTTTCTCCTTCTGCAGGAGGAGAAATGAAAAGCTGAGCCCTCCTCATCCTCTCAGAGCTCTTGTGATTTTGTTGAACTTCTTCCATAGCTTTGTTGCAGCAACCTCTTTTCTCTGCTGAAGAATCTTGTCCTCCAGTTTTCCTCATACAAAGCCATTCCAGACTTTTCACCTCTGATGTTCTCCTGGTTCTAGTGTATCATGGAATGCCTTTGGTGGGAATGGACCTTAAAGATCCCCTTGTTCCACAGATGTCTGAGGTGAGGAGATGACAACTGGATGCAGAAGGCAAGGTATGGCCAAACCAGGGATTTATACAGCACTGAAACTGCATTTCCCATCGATCAGGTAATTCACCATTTTCTACAAGGCTTTCAAAGAGGCAACACATCATGTGTTGACCTATTTGATGTTTGAGCTGCTTCCTTACAAATGATCTTCCTCCACTCTCAGTGAGTTTTGGACTCCTCTTGTCACAATGAGTCACTAACACGCTCTTCTCCTGGGTTTGCTCAGTGATTACATCCCTGTGATTTACGGGGCTCCTTTGGCTCTTCCTGCCCAAGAGCTATGCTCTGTCTCCCCCTCCTTACCTTGTGATTTTATAGTGTTTGGGCTCACATTCCTCTTCCAAAACCAATTTGCAGGGTTGTCCACTGTGCTGTTTTCCTCCCTGCTTGGGAAGCAAGCTGATTGCATTATTAATACAGTCAGTTTTTAAGGAGGGTGGTGAAGCACTAAATCACAGCAGCAGAGAGTGATGCCCACGAGTGGTGTTGTGGCTCAGCTCATTCCTCATGGGACACTCGAATGCTGCTTCATCTGGTGCCTGATGGGGTATCACAGCCTCTTCATAACATTGCAGTGGCCACCTGCTGCAGAGTGTGGTCTCTCACTGGGGCTCAAAGCAGATGAGTGCTGAGCTCTTGGCTCTGAGGAGGAGGAAGGTTCCCCACACCCACAGCGATCAGGAATATCTGATACCTCATCTGATACCTAATACTGCGAGAGATAAAAGGGACTGTGCTTGGGCTGTGCACTCTGCCACCCTTTGGAAAGTGGATTTGAGTGTTTCCATCCTCAAGGTGGTTTTTTTTCCCCTTCAAGATATTAATGTCTCCTTTGAAAGCATTGAACGGGATGTTTCTTTACCGATGATGAATTACCTGTAGGATACCTCCCTGAAAGCTTCTCCCAGAGTCAGAGAATTGATTTCCAGGTATCACAGCACTTCCTCCATCTTCTCCAAGACAGCAGTTCTCCAGAACTCCTTGTTTTTGAGATACTCCAAGTACCTGATAGCATGGAAATGCCTCTTGTCCATGAGGATGGGCAGTGATGTGAGGGAAGCCTGGAGGTTGGGTGTCATCAGAGGCAGCTTTAGGCACCAGCATCACTTTTTTAACCTTTGCCAGGTAAACTGGGGAGACACATCAGCTGTTTCTGAAGGATCTGTAACGCCCTGTCTCTTTCTAATTATGTAAATACTTGCACTGGCATCTTACATTCAACTAGTGGGGGTTTCATAAAACATTTGAATTTTACCCTTCATTGGAAAAAGAAATGATCATTTTGAGAAATGCAAAAACTTTGCAAAAATTGGAAATTATATGGAAAAAAACACGTGTTCAAACATCAACACACAAAAGATGACCATAAATGACTCAGGGTTTTCCTCCACTTTGTAGGCTTCTCTCTGAACGATGCTCTGAACTTGTCCCCTGCTCTCTGCCAAGGCTGACAGTCTCCTGCCAGAGCTCCTGCACCCTGTGGGATGCACTTGGTCTCGTGGAGCCACACAGTGGGGCTGTTCTCCCACCTCATGGAAGGATGTCTCTGTGAGCCGAAGCTCAGGCTGCCTGGGCCCCTCCTGCAGCTGCATTTGTGGCAAACACACCCTTAATTTGCAGCTCGTTGTGACCCCTCGAGGTGTGCTGAGCACTGCAGTGCCTCAGGCTCTTCCCATGGCAGAGCTGGTGACCCCTCTGGATGCCAGTTTGGGTGGAGCCAGTGGTTGAGGTTTTCCTGCTGCTCACCCCCATTTGTGGAGGAGGCAGCTGAGCCATTCATCTTTTTGGGAGGGTCTGATACTGGAAGTTGGCCTCCATGATGAGGAGATGAGGAGCATCTTCACAGTGCTTTGGGATGACCCCTGGCACGCCTGATTTGGGTTCTGAGGAGCTCAGCTCCTGTTTGATGGGATGGTGCCTGTGCACTGGCATTCTCCTGGACTCATCAGCACCACCTTGGCTTCTCCTTGGACAGCCCTGGTTGCCCATCTCTTCCCAGGCTCTATAAAACCCCAGGAGCATCCTGAGCTGAGGATCATCCCAGCAGCCCAGTGGGCAGTGCCCTAGCCCTGCATGGCTCTTGGGCTCATGGGCTGCACCACCTTTCAGAGGGGCAGAACCCAAATTTTTGGGTGATGGAGGTGCTCACCTGCACCTCTCCCCTGCCTCTGTCCCTCTGCTCCCTCCCTCCCACTGACCCCCCCGTGCTGGGGAACTGCTCCCTGAGGTGATTCCCTTGTGTGAGCCTGTGCAGGAGAAATGTCACCAACCCCATGTGTGTTTGGGTGCCACCACCCTGTGCTGCACCTTGTGGTCAGATGATTTCTCCCTCTGGTGCCTTCCTTGTTTGCCTACCAAGGGTTAATTTGCCCTTCAGTGCAAGACCCAGGGAGAAGTTTGCAGGAGCAGTTCCCAGGCCATATGCTGAGGATTTAGCTTTATAATCATCTTGGCTTTAGCAGCAAAGCTGGAAAGAGAAGCATTTTTGTGTTTATTATACATAAGAAGATCTCGGTGGTTAAGAATACACAGGGCTGAAAAGGGGGGAAAAAACCCAACCCTTTGATAAGCCTTAAAGATTTAAGAGATGGAATCTGCATCTGTGTTACCCAAAATATCCTTGTTAAAGCTCCTGGGCTGGGAGAAGCATGTGAGCCGTGACACCCCACTGTGGTGCAGCACTGCCTGGCACCACCATTAGTCAAGCAGCTGCCAAACCCCACTGTTCCTGTGCAGGAGCATCAATCCCTTCAGCCTCCAGGATCACTTTCAAGTCAAATCTAAGCCCAGTCTGTTTGTTTTCACTTGGTGTTTTTTTCTCTAAACGAATCCTTATTTTTCTCTGGGAGAATCCCCTGGAGGAGCACACAGGTGTCAAGAGCACACAAGTGTTTTCCTTCTGCAGATCGAGGAAATGAGTTTGGTGGTTGAGTTTCACTGTTCCCCACATGGTCCCACAGCCCTTCCAGCTCCTGCTCTCGCAGGGCTGCTCTGCCTTGGGGCAGCCTCACCTCAATATTGGGGCATTTTGGGCACCACAATATAAGGAAGGGATTGAGCCATTGGAGAGTGTCCAAAGGAGGGACATGGAGATGGGGAAGGGCCTTGATTTGAAGCCATGTGAGGACACTGAGGGCACTTGGTGTGTTCAGCTGGAGCAGAGGAGACTGAGGGGAGAGCTCAGTGCAGTTCCAACTGCCTGGGCAGGGGCAGAGGAGGGGCAGGGACTGAGCTCTGCTCTGGGGGGACCAGGGACAGCAGCCAGGGAATGGCTGGAGCTGTGTCAGGGCAGGCTCAGGTTGGATCTCAGGCAAAGGTTCTTCCCCCAGAGGCTGGTTGGGCACTGCCCAGGCTCCCCAGGGCAGTGGGCACAGCCCCAAGGCTGCCAGAGCTCCAGGAGGGTTTGGATGATCCTCTGGGGCACAGGGGGTGACTCTTGGGGCTGGGCCTGTGCAGGGCCAGGGGTTGGACTGGATGGTCCTTGTGGATCCCTTCCAACTCAGCATGTCCTGTGATTCTGGGATTCTGTGATGCACCTTGTGCCTGGGCAGGGCACCAATGGATGCTGCAGGTCCCAAACTCACATACTTATAGGAAAACAACACAGTGTAGATGTCCCTTGTCTCCTTCTCCATCTCTCCTCCATGACCTGGAGTCACAGAATCACAGAGCCACAGGATGGTTTGAGTGGGAAGGGACCTCAAAGCCCATCTTGTGCCACTCCCTGCCATGGGCAGGGACACCTTCCACTAGCCCAGGTTGCTCTAAGCCCCATCCAGCCTGGCCTTGGGCACTTCCAGGGATCCAGGGGCAGCCACATGCCTGGGAGATTCCAAGTCCCCCTGTGCTTCAGACCAGAGTGCCTGGAGCTGTGCTTCCAGGGATGTTCACACTCCATTAGCCTGAAGTGCTGTTTATACAGTGGCTGCTCAGGAAATCCAGGGATCCTGTTGTGTGTTTATTCAAATGTGTGTCATCAAAACAGAAAAGCTACAAATGAGAACAAACTCCTCAAACAGCGTGGCTGCTGATGGCATTGTGATGGCTTTGCTTGAGGAATTGTCCCCCTTTGTCCATGGGGATCTCCAGCAGACAGTTGAGGACTTGCCCCTTCACATCCCTGAGTGCTGGCACAAGGGGACCTGGCAAACAGTTCCTGCAAGCCACTATCCAGAAGAAAAATGGAAAAAAAGCCACACTCGTATTGAAGGTTCTTTGTAAAATTCTTCTGGGGTGGCCTGGCTCCAGCAATAACCCTCATTTTTCTTTCCCACCCTCGCTCCTCTGTCAGATTTGTCTTTCAGGGATTCAGTCAGGCCTCAGATGTGGCCTCATGCCAAGGCTCTTACAAGTTTCTGGGTTCTCTGCTGTTTAATAACTGAAACAGGATTAAAGTTCAAGGGTGAGGGTTCGGTGCTCTCTGAAAATCAGTTCCTTCTTGACTGGGCCACCCCAAACTCAGGGATGTGTGAAATTAAAAAGAACTAACCAAAGCCTGGGGGCAATTTCTCTGCTAGGCCGTGGTGGTGAATGAGAAACCAAGTGGTAGAAAGTAATTCTTGCCTATTTGCTTCAGGTTTCCATACTTCCAAGACTCATTTTTCTCAACATGGGATTGTTAGAGGCCTGTTCCTCCCATCCTTCGCTGTCCTGAAGTTGTTCACTGTGGTCTGGGACACTGAGCATGGGCAACCAATGAACCAAAATGTGTTTCCTGGTGATTATTTTTGATTTCACAAATTGTAGCTCTTCCTAAAATGCTGCCTTCAGCCTTCAAACAATTTATGACCCTGAGCTTTATGGAAAGACACATCTTTATGCTTTGCACACCTCCAGGCACCTCTCTGGAGTACTTTACTGTGGTTCCCCAGGAGGATCTGTCCCTGGAGCCACCCAGACCCCTTTGGTTACAGGTCACCTGCGCCAGCTGGTTTCCCTCAACAGCCCCAGTCACTCCCACCACTGAGGGTGTTGTGCCAGGGATGGGCACAGAGCTGCTGGGAGATGATCCATGACCATGCTGTTCCCACAGGGAGGTTCTGTTTCAGGATATTGAGCTTTCTGTGCACTGGTTAAAATATACGAACCTTTAATGTAAATTATATCCCAATATCTAATTAAATTTGGAACAGGACTTCCCTGTTAAATTTTTCAGCCTTCTCTCTTCAGTTAAGACATAGAAAAGTTTAAAATGCTTATTAGTGGCAGGTTCCCCTACTCTCTTCCCACTGTCCTCAACCAGGTCATGTTATAGTTTTCATATCTTTTATATTTAAATGGATAAATCTTTTCCTGGGGGTGCACCTGAGCAGAGCTGGGTTTTCCCCAGTTCAGAATCATCTTCCACATCATCATCCTGCTTCTCCAACCCTGGGGAAGGAGGTGTGGCTTTGCTTGAGGGTAATCAATGACTTTGGGGTGAAAATATCTGCTGTGGACACTTCCTGCAGTCACATCCCTATCCATGCCCGGGCTCTTCCTCGTGTGAACTGGCTGCACATCCCAGTTGTAACTGAATCCATTTTAGCTTTTTGGGGTCTGGGCTTAGTCTACTCCCCCATATTTTGGAGGGAGATGAACAGCTGAACAATTGCAGCTCTCACTGTCTGGTTCTGGGCTGTAACTCTTGTGATAAATCCACCACTCCTCCACTTTCTGTGCTTCCAACAAGGGGGAGCTCCCATGAGGAGAAGCTGAGCTGGTTCTGTTGTCTTTCTTGGTAGCCCTTTGACCAACCTTGATCAAAGGTGATTGTACCTCCTCTCTTTGTGCTGAAATGCCCCCCAGTAACTGGCATAAACCTCACACCAAAGTTGCTACAGAAATTTGCTGCCGAGAGATGTCAAAATGCAAACAAAGCCCCTGCATTTTGTCACTCCCAGCAAGTAAGTGCAGAGGGGTTTTCACAACTGATTTATTGCATTAAAATGTATAATGATAAACTCTACTCCAGTCATAGAATCACAGAATCACTGAGGTTGGAAAACACCTGTAAGGCCATCGAGTCCAACCCACAACCCAGCACCTCCACCGTGTTCACCACTAACCCCCATCCTCAGGTGCCACATCCACAAGCCTTTTGAACATGTCCAAGGATGGGGACTCCACTCCAGCCTGTTCCAATGCTTTACAACTCTTTCAGTGAAGAACTTTTCCCAATATCCAATCTAAACCTCCCCTGGCACAACTTGAGGTCGTTTCCTCTTCTCCCATCACTCGTTATCCAGGAGAAGTCCCACCAACAAGGGGAGGCAGGGAAAGTGTGAGGGACCAGCAAGGACCCTCCAATGGTTTTCCTCCCTGTCAGTTGTTCCAGTGGTACCTCCACATCTGCACTGTCCAAGAGTTGTCGGGTTTGCCAAGGAATTCTGCTGCTTCCCCCATGGCAACCACAACCCTTCCTCCTCCTCCTTCAGCCAGAGCAGTGCAAGCACATGAGACTGGCCAAGGCCTGCTCTGGCCAAATTCAGCTCCTGCAGCCCGGCCTGTGGCTCTCCCTGTGGGCCAGGGAGCACATCCAGCCCATCGTGGCCCTGGATCAGCTTCTCTCAGGGATTCCCACACAGAGGCTCCTTGGGCAGCACTGGCAATGCTTGGGGGCTTCTTCACCTTGGGTTGAGAGAGGACAACCACAGGAGTTGGTGGGGAGGGTACTGATGGCAGTCATGGTGTCCATGCCTTCCAGCAAGGGTGAGAAGATGGTTTGCTTTCTAACAACAGAAGCATCTGGCTCCTGGGCTGCTCTTTGTCCCTTCCCTCAGCAGGTTGTCAGTGTAGGGTACTGGAAATGTCCTTTTTGGGGTGGGTCTAACAGACATGATGGAGTAAAGAGGTCAGAAACCCTTTCCCCTTCTCTTTCTGTGGGTGTGTATCCAGATCTCAGCTGTGCCTCCAGGAGCAGGGAGAGAGGAAGGTGGATGGGGCTGGTTCCTCCTGAGCATTGACCTTCCTGCTGTGACCTTTCCATGCTGGCTTTTACTGACACCCTGCCTGTGCTCCTGGGCTCCTGGGTTGGGTCCTGCTGTGGGAAAAAGGATGCAAAATTCCCACCACCTGCCTGGGATTGCAGGATCCCCTTCCCTCCTGCAGAACTCCCACAGAGCCATGGCTGTGCCCACCCCAGACAGGGCAGTGGAGGAGGCTGATTCCAGAGTGGAATCAGGTAAAGTTTATTTTGAGACTGGCTGGGCAGCTGTTTTATTCTAAAGCAAAACTTCTGAACCAAAAAATTAATTCTTTCCATATCACATTTATTATCTCCTTTATTTTTACATAAATTCCATATTATGGTCAAGCTTGAATTCTCCACGTAGGCTCCACTGCATTGCTCTCCATTTATCATTTTACTGTACAGGACAAATTTTAAGTGGCATTCTTTTGAGAAATGTCTGTGAGGACCTAGTTCCACTCAGGATGGCTCCTCCACCATTTTGGGTCCCTCATTCTTACTGGGCAGAAGTGACAGGAGCAATTTCCATAGTCAGGCTGGGTAAGCCTTTCCCAAACTGTCTATTGCTTTCTTTTCTGGCTGACTTGATCTATAGTCCTTTGATACCTCTGAGTCTCCTCTCTGGAATAGTTTGCTGGGGATATAATGTCCCCAAAAGGTCATAAACTCCTGCAAAGTTGGTACGAGTTCCTGGGAGGGTGCTGGGAAAGTCTTAATCCTTGTCAGTGATCCCGAGCCAGCCATACATTAAATCATCCCATGAATTTTGCAGGTGACACAAAATTGGTGCCCAGGGACAAGTGGGTTTTTACAGAGTGTTCTGAGTTACCTGACAAAAGGGGCCACGGTGACCATGTATTTTAATATTTCTAAATGCAAGGCTGTATTTCTAGGAGTGAAGTGGGGGCTGTGCTCTGCAGGGAACAAAACCTGGGAGGGCTGTGAGGGTGCTGAGGACCAAAAAATGTGCAATGCAGTGACTGCAGAGCCCATGGGGTCCATAGAGGTGCTGGCTCGTGATCCAGGGAAAAATAGTGATTTTTAGGTCTCATCCAGAATGTTTTACAGGTATTTTACTTTATTGTCGGCAGCATATGAGTCCCCTCAACCAACAAAAGAGAAATAAATTGCTCATGAGTGGAAGATCATGAAATCACAGAATCCCAGAACGATTTGGGTTGGAAGGGAC
>NW_021940840.1:665317-673132 GCF_001715985.3 Manacus vitellinus
GGGCAACCTGTGCCAGAGATTTCCATTGCTGCTTTTTTTCCTTTTTTACTCTTTACAGTGACATCTGTGACACATCACTTTTTTCTTTTCATTTCTAACACAAGCTCCTCCCATGTTTGTGACTGGTTCCTCTAAATGAGTTTTCTTCTGTTGTTTTCTTAGCAGCTGAAGGTCTTTCTTTCTTCCAAGAAGTGAGCAAAACTTTCAAATTCCAAAACTGGAATTTGACTGCTGGAGGTATTTTTTCAGGTAAGTTTAATGTGAAAGTCAAAATGTTTGTGCTGCCCATTTTCTGGGGGCAAGGCTGCAGCAGCCCAGACATGTCTCTCAGTAGCTCTTTAACTCCTCGTGGGGTTGAAGGCACTTCTGTTGTCATGCCTGTGCCCCTCCTGCCTGAACATCTCCTTAAGCTGCTGCTGAGGGTCCAGATGTTGGACCAGATGACCCCACTGGTGGTCCCTTCCAACCTGAACTGTTCTGTGAGAGATGCTCCTTCTGCAGCCCTGCCTCACACCCCGCTGGCACAGGCACAGGCTCAGCTGTGTCTTAGGGAGGGGCTCCCAGAGCAGAGAGGAAAGAGGGGACACCTGGGAGTGAGAACCCCCCACACCCAGTGCAGCCCCATCACACCCCGTGTGTCTGACTGTCCTGACACCACCCACTTCATCTCCTGGGGCCCCACAGGGCAGCAGCACCCTCAGTGACATGCTGGGTGCTCTGGGAACAGTGGAAGGTGTCCCAAGTGTTCTCCAGGCAGCACCAAGGATGCACAAAACCAGGTCACAGAGCACTGGGTGAGGGCCATCTGGACACAGTCCACAGTCCAGAGACATCTGGACACAATCCTGTGCCATGTGCTCTGGGAGAATCCTGCAGGAGCAGGGAGGTGGGGCCAGATGACCCACTGTGGTCCCTTCTACTCTGGACTATTCTGTGGTTCTGTGAGAGATGATTTCTTCTTCACCCTCCTGGGTAAAGTATCTACTGCAGGTGGGTTTTGCAGGTCAGACCTTGGTGATCTCAGTGGCCTCCCCGTTCCTGAGAGCCCTGTGATGGTGGTGGAAGCACTGCCTGAAGACACAGCACACCTGAGGGCTGGTGTGGGCCTGGGGACCTCTGCACGTGTGAAGATACAGGGAGGGGTGGGAGGAGAGGAGGACTTTGGACACATCAGCCTCTTGGGTCTTTCCACTCCCATGGGACTGGTGAGGGGAAGGGCAGGCAGGGACATTGGCAAATGCAAAACCAGAGCAGGAGGGAGCATTGCACCAGAGCTACAGCTCTGCTCCGTGCTGGAAGGGCTTTGCTGAGACAGGACAAGGGGAGACCTCACCAGGAAAACCACTTCTGCAACCTTGGCCCCAGAAGCTGATGCACAGAACAGCTGTGGCTGCCCCTGGATCCCTGGAAGTGTCCAAGGCCAGGTTGGACGGGGCTTGAGCAACCTGGGCTGGTGGAAGGTGTCCCTGCCCATGGCAGGGGGTGGGACTGGATGAGCTTTAAGGTCCCTCCCAACCCATTCCATGATAATGTGATTCTAGGTGGTGACCAAAATAGGGATCAACTAAAACCACAGGTAAAATGCTGTATTTTCTACTCCATTTTGGGCAGTGAGAGTTGGTGGAAAGCTCCAGCTAAAAGCAGAGACCACCATGGAGCCTCTCCCAGACCTCTGGGCATGACACAACAGTGATGGGCCAGAGAGACACCGGGGGGTTACAGAGCTGCTGCTGTTTAAAGATCTGAAGCCATTGGAGAGTGTCCAAAGGAGGGTAGAGATGGGGAAGGGCCTTGATTTGAAGGCGTGTGAGGACACTGAGGGCACTTGGTGTGTTCAGCTGGAGCAGAGGAGACTGAGGGGAGAGCTCAGTGCAGTTCCAACTGCCTGGGCAGGGGCAGAGGAGGGGCAGGGACTGAGCTCTGCTCTGGGGGGACCAGGGACAGCAGCCAGGGAATGGCTGGAGCTGTGTCAGGGCAGGCTCAGGTTGGATCTCAGGCAAAGGTTCTTCCCCCAGAGGCTGGTTGGGCACTGCCCAGGCTCCCCAGGGCAGTGGGCACAGCCCCAAGGCTGCCAGAGCTGCAGGAGGGTTTGGATGATGCTCTGGGGCACAGGGGGTGACTCTTGGGGCTGGGGCTGTGCAGGGCCAGGGGTTGGACTGGATGATCCTTGTGGGTCCCTCCCAGCTCAGCACATCCTGTCATTCTGTGATTTGCTTTGTGCTTTCTTCTCTTCCTGACACAGACGTTGTTCTGTCCCTCCCCATCCTTCCCTCCCTCCCTTCCTCCTCCCTCCCTTCCCCCCGTGCTGCTCTATATTCATGTCCCAGAGATCCCTATCTGTGCTCGGCTGGGGGGGGGAAATAGTTTAAAATTTGCACATCAAAAGAAGGCCACGTCTGCTATCAGGAAAATTAATAAGAATTAGGACCCTTTCAAGAGCTGTGCAGCCCAATTTTTGAAATGGAACCAATTAAAAATATTCTTGAGCTGGAAATGCTCTAGTGTGCTTGGTCCAGGTTGAATAGGCCTCTTCATTGATGAAAGAAGCTCTTTCCCCAGCTCAGACAACCAGGAAAACATCTAACAACTGTTTTTTTTAGGGAAGAATAGTCATGAATTTCTGACTGGGAGCACACTTCCCATGAGCTGCAGAGAATCATCTTGTAAGAGAATAATGAGAAGAGATTGCAGGCACCAGCATGCGACAAATTAAGAAAACAATTTGTTTATAGGGTGAAAGAGCAGGAAGATAATCCTTTGTGATATGGCTTTAAGTAGGGAAAAGACTGTCAGTCTCTGAGAACTGAGGCTTTGTTTGAAACAAGAAGAATATTTTGGAAAATGCTGCACTCATAAATCATGTAATTATTTATCTTTTAGAGAAACTGAGCTGGTTACTAGAAGTGCATTTTATGATCTCTGCCTTGTTCTGCGCAGGGCAGGAATGTCTGGCAGCAGTGGCATGGGTGTGGATTGAGCTCAGGGAAGGAGGAAGACACAGCCCTGGAGCAGCACTGACATTCCTGGCTCCTGCTCTGGAAGCTCTGGGTGCTTGTTCTACCCAGGGCTGTGCTGAGCTGAGGGGTTTGGTGCTGGATTGTACCTCCCTTAAGTGGGATTTGGCTCTAAGGGAACGACATTCCAGTGTCTGTTCTGGAGGTGTCTGTGGCTGAGAGAACCCTCCTGGGGTCTTCTCGTGGGCAGAGGCCCCTCTGTGACTGTGCTCTGTGGGGTTGGGTTCACCTGAGAAGGTGAAGGATGTGCTGGGCTGCCCATCACTGGCCCACCTGGGCCATCCCATGGCCTCAGTGCCTCCAAAAGGAACCAGTGCTGGGCAGGAGGGAGGTGCCCATGTTGGAGACACCTTCACTCACCTGGAGAGATTCTGCTGCTGGTTTGGGACTGCTGGACGGGACTTTGCTGCACCTCACAGCACCAGTCCAGGATCAGAGCATGGTGTAGGATGAGATGTTTCCTCAGGCACTCCAGGGCACCACAGGAAGGTGCTGCCTTGACCTCCTGCAGATGGGCATTGCCTTCTTCTCTCTCCTCAGCATCTGAGCTATAGATCTCACCACCTCCTCCCCTTCCCATCCTGTTCCCCCCAGCTCCCTCAGCTACTCCTGCTGCTCCAGCCCCTTCCCCAGCTCCCTTCCCTTCTCTGGACATGCTCCAGCCTCTCAGTGTCCCTCTGGCAGTGACATTGTCTTTGTGCCTGGTGCTGACACCGAGTGTGGGATCTCCAAGTCCCAGGTCTGGGGCTGTGCCCACCTGGGGCCCCTCATCTCCCACCCCCTGCCCAGTTCCAGGGCTCAGCAGCGTTGCCATGAGTGGTGTCAGGGGAGTGTTGCAACCACTGCTTCCCTGGCATTAGGTCCCAAAACCCCTGCCAGCTCTTGTCACAAGTCCCCAAAACAACCAATGCAGTTTTGTACTTCTGGATCTCAGGGGCCCATTTTGGAAACGATGTTTTGGCAGCAGCTCAGCTGGAGAGGTGGCTGGGATTTCATTCCTCAGCAGCCAAGGAACAATCCCTGTTTGCAGAGGCTGCTCTCTGTACAGGTTTTCCATCCTCCCTGTGCCCACACTGTGCCTCCCAACTTCCCCCAGCCACCTGTCCTTGTTGAATCACAGAATCAGGGAATGGTTTGAGTTGGGAGGGACTTTAAAGCTCATCTCATTCCACCCCCTGCCATGGGCAGGGACACCTTCCACCAGCCCAGGTTGCTCCAAGCCCTGTCCAACCTGGGCTTGGACACTTCCAGGGATCCAGAGGCAGCCACAGCTTCTCTGGGCAACCTGTGCCAGGGCCTCCCCACCCTCACAGGAAGAATTTCATCCTAACATCAAATCTAAATCTCTCCTCTTTTAGTTTAAAACCATTGCTCCTTTTCCTGTTGCTACCTAACCCTGTAAAAAACTGCCCTTCCTCTGTTTTTTGAGCCCCTCTAAGTGCTGAAAGGCCACAATGAGGTGTCCCTGAGCTTCTGTCCTCCAGGCTCTGTCTCAGCTCTCTCAGCCTGTCTTTGCAGGAGAGGTGCTCCAGCCCTCTCATGAGTTTTGCATCCCTCCTCACAGAATTCCAGAATATCCTGAGTTGAGAAGGACCCACAAGGATCATCCAGTCCAACCCCTGGCCCTGCACAGACACCCCAACAATCCCACCCTGGCCCTCAGAGCATTTTCCAAACCCTCCTGCAGCTCTGGCAGCCTTGGGGCTGTGCCCACTGCCCTGGGGAGCCTGGGTAGTGCCCAACCAGCCTGTGGGGGAAGAACCTTTGCCTGAGATCCAACCTGAGCCTGCCCTGACACAGCTCCAGCCATTCTCTGGCTGCTGTCCCTGCTCCCCCAGAGCAGAGATCAGAGCTGCCCCTCGGGAGGAGCTGCAGGCCCTGGTGAGCTCTGCCCTCAGTCTCCTCTGGACCCTGTTCAGAGCTCCCCCCTTTCCTGGGATGTGCCCCAGTAACAGGTACTGCTCCATGGGCTGTGCTGTGTCACTGCAGGGTGGCAGGGCTGGTTGGCAAAGTATCCTGGTGTCCTTGGAAAGAAAAAGGAATTTCTTTTCCTGCCTAGAGCCTATTATGCAGTGGAAGAAGGACTAACAGCCCAGCAGAGCAATGGGAACACAGCTTTTGAATAAAATCAGCCCCAAGTAGGAATCTAAGCAGAATAGGATAGAACAGAATAGAATAGATCTTTTCCACAACAGAAAAGGGTCCATTTGCTCCTCTCCTGAAGTGCAGCTGTTAACCTTGCCCAGGACACTCGGGAAAGGGAAAAGGGAGCAGAATGGCACAGCATTTTCCTGCCTCGCTGGTCACTCCTACCCTCTGCAGCACAAAGGCTGGGCTGCAGTGCCCCAGGAGGACATTACCCCCTCTTCATCCTGGCCACACAGAGGACACAGAAATGTCACGATTCTCCCTGAGATTATTGTCTTGGTGTTGAATGGAATTTGTCTCATTTGAAACCTCTGTGAGTGGCAGCAGCCTCGGTGCTGGCTGGGCTGTGGGACCAGTGCTCCCACCCCTCGTAGGAGAGCACATAGATCAGAAAGCACAGGCAGTTTTAATAATGTGTCCACACACAGCCTGTCTTGGAGGCTCTTTGCACATTCTGTTGTTCCTGGCAGATAACACTTCACGGGAGCTATAAAAGACACATCATATCTCAGCGACACTTTGGGACAATGCAGGGTAAAATTCAATTAAATGCAAAATCCAAGAGAAGTCTGACAGAGTTTCAGGTGCTTCTCAATTCGTCACTTTTCAATATTTCTTGAAATTCCCCAGAACCAAATATCCAGAGGTCATTGCAAAAGCTACCATGAAGAATGTGCCAGAGGAGCTTTCCTTGGGGACCCAGACTTGCCTTATGACAGAAAACTCTCTCCACGAGTCTGAAATGTGGGACTGGAGAAATGTTTCGCTGTGTCATTACACCCTCTGTATCTCCTTCATGTATTTTGATTTTCCTGGAGCTGATGCTGAATCGGAACCAATGTGTTTTCTGGTGCTTATTTCAGGTTTGCTGCTCTCCCCATCTCCTGTCATTTTGTGATTCTGTGCCTTCTGCACCCAGGGAAAACCTTCACACCACAGCATGTGATGACAATTAAACTTTATAGTAACTTAAACTCCCTAATTTTGTACACACTAATGAAATCCATTTACGTTTTCCTTTGTATTTGGAATTCTATATCATGGGAAAATTGTGCTTTTCACCAAGGCAAAGCCCTAAAATCATCACAGGGAAAACTAATCCTACATTTTACATTGAAATGATTTTGAGCAAAGAGCTACTTGTTTCATAGACTACCCCAAAACCTATGGTGTGTTTAGGATGATATATCACAGCACCAACTCCATGCTGCTAACACGATCCCTACTCCAGTACCTGAAAAACCTCTATTGGCTGCAGCATTGATCATCTTCAATATTAATTCCTTCTGTTCACTGAAGAAACATTCACAGTAAAGAAGGGCAAGTTGTTAAGATGTTGTTAATCTGCAATTCTATGGAGAGTAAATACTGCACAAGGGCAGTAAACTCAATTCCACTGAGTTTTGAGTCTGTAAGTTTGATTTCACAGAGAAGCACAAAAATTTGTGGGGCAGGGAAAGAGCAGCTGGCTGAGTTTGCTGCTGAGGGGTGGAGGACAGGGATTTTGTTATGTATGGGGTTGAAATTCAGCCCCAGAAAGATTGTTAGGTTGATCATGAAAAATATCTCCCTTGAACACCACCTGCTGACTTTTTTTTTGGTCATCTCTTCCTTGGTTTCTGCTGCTCTGATGAGCTGTTCGTCTCTTCTGTACCACCCTGAGACTCATTTCTATTCCGAAAGAAAAGAAACAAACAGTTCTCACAAGCCAAATATTTACATTTAATTCATCTATGAGCTCCTCCATCCTCTCTCTGAGCCCTGTAATTTGTGTCCCTGCAATCCTGTGGGGTCACTTCCACCACAATGACTTTGATTTCCACTCGCAGCCACTGCTTTGACCCCAGAGATTTCAGTAGGTGAGAGATTTCATCACCTGGGGAAGGAGCATCCCTCCCTCCATCCCTCCCTCTGAGAGCTGCCTCTGAGACTCCCAAGAGGGAAGAGAACCCACAGTCTGAGCACAAACAAATAACTCATACCATCCATCCCAGTGGAGCCCAGGGAGTGTGGCATCCCTGCCTGTGGCAGGGGAGTGGGACAAGATGATTTTTAAGGTCCCTTCCAACCCAAACCACTCTCTGATTGTAAGATCCTTGAGAAGAGGGACAATTTAAAGCATGGAAAGCCAGAGGAGCTGCCACCACCTTGGTTCAACCACAATCAGAGTCTCTGGACCATCAAATTTGCTGCAATGCTGAATTCCCAACCAAACCCTGCAGGAATGGCCCTGCAGCCCGTGCAGAAATTTTCTACTGGCACCTGGTGATTATAAAATTACAGGGTAAAGGTGGATTTGTTTCTCAAAGGGTAGGTGACACATATTTATCTTTGGAATAAATCAGCTTTACTAATGCAGATGTTATATCACTTTGCTCCTCCAGTTGCTCACTGGTAACTGATTTAAGAATCATTCTCTGCTGATTAATGCCTGGTAATATTAGGAAGACAACCAGCTGCTGAGCTGTGTGCAGTAAATTTGCTGATTTGTTTTAATTAGTCTAAGAACCATTACTGGGTAGTTGAAAAGACGTTAATCTCTTCCTTCCCTGGTTCAGGCCTCTCTGAACCACTGAGACACAAAGGAAGAGGATGAGAGTGGTGTTTGGGAGAAGGTAAATTATTACCCACGTCTATTTTTCCTGCAAAAAAC
>NW_021940840.1:674134-677276 GCF_001715985.3 Manacus vitellinus
AGGGGTTGGACTGGATGATCCTTGTGGGTCCCTTCCAGCTCAGCATGTTCTGTGATTCTGTGATCCTGTATGATGAGTTGTAACACACTAAAATTGGTAACTTGAGCGATTTTTCTGATGTATCCCTTCTTGGCAGAGGCTGGAGAAAGTCCAACAGCTCCCTCTGAGGACAGACTTGTAAACTCCAGAGTCCTTCAGGAGCCTCCAGGCTCTTCCCCAGTGCCTTTGAGCAGTGCACGAAAGCGTGGCTGGGTGTGTGTGCTGGGGAGGTTGGGGCTTGGTGGATGTTTGGGTGCAACTCTAAGTCAAAATTCAGCTGTTGATGTTCCTCCAGTGGGACAGCTTGGAGCAGCAGGGATGTAAAAGCACCCTGACAGAAAAGACTCCATTCTTCTAATGCTCCCTCAGCCACATCACTGCTGTCCCTGGTTCATAGAATCACAGATTAATTAAGGTTGGAAAAGATGTCCAAGGTTTTGACCCAGAAATGAGCTCAGTTGGTCAGAGCATGGTGTTGATAACACCAGAGTTGTGGGTTTGAGCCCTGTATGGGCCAGTCAAGGTTGGACTTGGTGAGCTTTGTGTGTCCCTTCCAACTGAGAATATTCTGTGATTAAGTGTCTGTGATCAAGTCCAACCTTTGATCCAATACCACCATTCCCACTAAACCATATCAGGAAGAGCTTTGTCTCCTCGTTTTTTGAACACTTCCAGGGAAATCTCAGCCAAAGGTGACACATTCAGTTCTGCTGGTGGCTCCAGCCCTGCCTTTTCCATCAGTTGGGGACTTGCCCCACCCCTTGGCTCACAAGCCAGAGGCAGCCACAGCTGTTCTGGGCAACCTGTGGAGGTCATGGAGCTGCTCTCAAGCCCCATTTCAGCCACTGTACAAAGCAGGACTGTGGTTTTCCTGGGCCAGGTGGTGGCTCTGGGGACATCTAAATTCTAGTCCTGACATGGAATGTTGTACAAGAGCAGGAGGACCAATCCATCATGGCAGGGACAGGTTAATCTGATTTATCAAGTCTCAGCTGGCAGACTGAAGAGTAATTTCTTCTCACTGCAAATGTGGAGGAGTCGTGTGCTTGGACATCCAGACAGGATCCCACTTCATCACTTAAGGAGCCACTGAGCAGAGCAGCAGCTTTGGAAGGGGGCTGGCTGTGTTCCCTGGCTGCAGGAGAGACACCAGGGTGGGGAGAAACACCAGCAGAGAGCCATTCAGAGGACAGGAATCATCTCCCCTGTGCCCCTGCCCAGCAGCTCCAAGGGAGGGCCTAGATGTCCCACCCAGGAAGGGTCTACAGCCATAACTGGGGTTCAAAAGTCCCAGATGGGTCTTTCTGGTCCTCTGGGAAAAGTTGGCCACTACAAGCTCCCTCCCAGGGCTGGGCATCATTTCCCCCTCTTTCCTCCTCAACCAGAGCAGGTACAGCCAACCCTAGACCAGGAGAGACACGCAACATGAACAGTGCAATCACAGCCAAAACAGAGGACAATGCTCTCAGAGATCTGTGGCTCCTTGGTTTTCTTCCTGCTCCACCAAAGCTTTTCTTCAGGACTTCAGATGATAATGCAAAATCTTCTTCCTCAGCACCTGTGTCTTATTTTACCGAAATTTCTGCTCTCTTTGCTTCCTTGGGTAGTGAGAGCTGAAGTAAAGAAACTTTTCTGTGATATGTGGCTTGCTTGTCTAAAGCAAGGCAGCAAGCTGAGCAAGATGAGGATAAAGAAAGAGCCAACATTAGAAGAAATGTTGGGGGGATATTGTGCAAACTGGAATAGTTTAGAAGAACAGCAATAGAAATAGAGATCAGTAATAGATACGAGTAAATCCAGTCCATGTGTGTCCTGCCACTCCAGGCTCTTGTAAATAGTCTCTTGTAAATGGCTGGAGCTGTGTCAGGGCAGGCTCAGGTTGGATCTCAGGCAAAGGTTCTTCCCCCAGAGGCTGGTTGGGCACTGCCCAGGCTCCCCAGGGCAGTGGGCACAGCCCCAAGGCTGCCAGAGCTCCAGGAGGGTTTGGACAATGCTCTGAGTGACAGGGTGGGATTGTTGGGGTGTCTGTGCAGGGCCAGGAGTTGGACTGGATGATCCTTGTGGGTCCCTCCCAACTCAGTGTATCCTGTGATCCTGTGATTCTATCACCACTGTTTAAGAGTCACGTGCAGAAGCTGAGTTTTCCAAAGGCATCATCCTCCAACAGGCCTCCATCTTGTACTGAGAGGAGCAGACACGATAATTCCTACACTAGGGATGCTAATTAATCTGAATTTGGGTTTGGGGGCTGAATTCACCCATACAGCAGCTTTTTCATCAGCCCTGGCACTGAACCAGTGCATGCACAACTCCAAGTTTGCCCCCAGCAGTGGCCTGGCCAGCAAACTGCCCTTGGCTGTGGGTCTGGAGGCTGCACACAGCAGGAGCAGAATTTATGAGAGATGCAGTTCTCCTGCACACAACCAGCCCAGCAGTTCATTTCTCAGACAACTCTCTAAAAATAATCTACGTTCGATAAGTGACACAGTTTAAGGGCTGGAAGTGTGTTCATTCCGGGAGCGGGAGCTGCTGAGCCGTTTTAATTCAGTGCTCCAAGATTGCCTCGTGACTGAGGGGAATTTTGGAGCTTCCAAATGTTGGGGAATGTTGATGCTTCCAAGGGGGATGACCAGCTCCTGTGACAACTTGATTTAAATGTACAAACTTACTCTACCAAGCAAATCTCAGCACGACAAGAGAGGCGATGGCATCGCTTAACTGGGGGGACAGGACAGATTGGAATTCTGATCCAAAGAAAATTATATTACAACTTTTATATACATTTTCATTCACAGGAGCCTTGTGCAGATATTCTGGCATTTTCCAGTCACTTATTTCTGTAACTGGCTCACCAACAACACTGACATCACGCAGTGATCCCATCCTTCGTGCTTTGGGAATGTGTCTTTGCAGTGGAATGGCTCCTTGCAATAAGTGTGGAATTTTAATAGTTGATCACTTTAACCTGTTTTTGCACCATTCCTGTTCCGCCTCTGTCTGTCCCAAACCTGCCTGACCAGCAGAAAGGTCTTTGCTGTGGGATCTTCCCAAAGGGGGTTTTCTGGTGTATTAACAGTTCACTACAAAGAATCACAGAACATCC
>NW_021940840.1:677960-693585 GCF_001715985.3 Manacus vitellinus
CCAGGACCCCAGTGCCCCCAGGGGCACAGCTCTGACCCAGGTAAGAGCCCCAGGACCCCAGTGCCCCCAGGGGCACAGCTGTACCCGTGTCTGTCAGAGCCCCCGGGCTCCATCGCTGCCGTACCCGCGGGCTCTGTGCTGTTGTGCCGCTGTCCCTGTGCCCGGGACAGTGCCCTTGTTAGACAGGAGTGTGATGCTTTCAAACACTGGGAGTGAAGCATTAAAGAGCAACAGGGCCAGAGCTCTGATCTCCTCTGAGAAGTGTCTCTCTGCCCTCAGATTTGGTCCATGTGGGACCAACCAAATGCTCTCTGCTTTTCCTCTACTTTCGCTCTGAGTTGTAAGGACAGAAGATGACTCTGGTGAGAGGCTGTAGTTGAGTCCCCTGATGGGCACAGGGACCTTCTCTGAGGAGGAGGAGCAGGAGGACCCACCTGCAGCATCACTCTGTGGGGTTACTGTGGTCCCCTCTGGGTGGGAGGGCTTCTCCCTAATTGCATTTTGAAAAGAGGAAATGCTGATGTTAATCACTGTCAGATAGGGATTATTTTAAAGGAGTTGTTTAACAGCTATAGCTAAATGTGGACATTTTAAAATCAGTGTATCCAGATAATTCCATTAAAGGCTTTAAAAAGACCAGGTCAAGGAATTCTCTGAAACACTAATGGAGATCTCCAGTAAATGTGAAGCAAGGAGGAAGCTCCAGAGAGATGGGAAAAAGGCTAAATGGCTGTTACAGGTAACTCCAGCCATGAGGAAAACCACAACAGGGCAGCTGAGTAATGCAGAGTTAAAGAAGACTAATAATTGATAATTGATGCTGGTTTGAAGTTTGGTAGTGACCAAGAGCTTTTCACTTTGATGGGACGGTGCTGAGATGAGGCTCTTCTGCACAGGCCCTGACTTGCTGTAACACATGGTCTTGCAGGAGAAATGCAGGTGATGACCACCCAACTAATTGGAATGGAGGTTTCTACATGGTGATATCAAAAATCGCAGCTGCAGAAAGTGTTAAATGCATTTGCTGAACAAGTTCAGGGCTGCAGAGCTGCCCAGGAGTCTGAGCATCTCCACAGTGCAGAAGCACCACAGATGAAATATTGGAAGCAGGTGGAAAGCCCTCAAATGTCAGCAGAGATCCCCTGAGGGATCTGGTTTCCCAGGAAATCCTGTCACGTGCCAGCAATGGGACAGAGGAACATCAGCAATTGTTATCCAAGGAGAACTAGAGCTGAGCAAAGCAGCACCTGCCCCTTGTTCTCTGGGCTGAAGGATGGCAATCCCATAACTCTGAAGGGGAAGGAAGTGAGGATGGCAGGAGTCTGTCCTGCTGTTTGAAGCTGTTGGACAGGATAATTGCCACCCATTTAATGGAAATGTCACTGTTTAATGGAAAACAAGGAAATAGCTCAGTAAAGAGGTTGTGGCACCTGGTTGTGGCACTACATTCCTGAGAAGTACCTGGAGCAGGGAGTGTGGGAACCAGAGGGTGTTCAGGGAAAGGAGGAGGTGAGTTGGAGGGGGCTTTGCAGATGCTTCTGCTGAATCCTTGGCTGTTGTTTTCCCACTCACCAGGGTCAGGAGAGGAGCCACAGGAGATCACTTGGCTCTTCTTAGACAGGGCTCTGAAGGTCCTCTACCCCTCTAAGAGCAGTGGGGCTGGGTATGATGCTCAGAGGAGAACTGATTCATCAGGTGGCATGTCAGGCATGATATCCAACAGGGATTGAACATGTTCCTCAGAGGATGGTGAGATGATGGCAGGCAGGTTCACCCTCTTCATTACAGCAGGGACTTGGAGCAGTGCAGAGGTGCCTCACACAAGAATCAGATATTCATGGAATCATGGAATGGTTTGGGTTGGAAGGGACCTTAAAGCTCATCTTGTTCCACCTCCTGCTGTGGGCAGGGACACCTTCCACTAGCCCAGGTTGTTCCAAGCAATGTTGAAGAGAAAGAGCTGAGGGAAACGTGGGGTAATTCATCACCACAACCCCTTTCCAAAGGCCCTTCGGGTTCACAAAGATGGTACATTTTTAGTTTAGCCTTTGTTCTTTTCCTAAAAGAACTGGCCTGATTTTGCTGCAGATAGTAGACTTGAAGAGGAACGAGCACAGATAATACCCTGAAAAAGTGTTTATAGGTGATCATGGTGGCCTTTCTTATCTTTCTACCTGTGAGGCTCCTTTTACTTCGTGTGCTGCACTCTGACTGTGGGCGGGCAACAAAGGCAGAGCCTCCTGTAACCATCTTTAAGTCTAGTTCTGAAGCAGAAATTTGAGCAAACCTAGAGGAAGTTCACAATATGAACATCATTTGCAGATGTTATCCTGAGTGATTAATGGGTTCATTGAGAGAACTTTATCTTACAAGTGTTATCGTGTGGCCTGAAGAGAAAGGGGAATGCATCTATTTGCAAATGGCTTGCAAGAGACAACTGATAAGAGGAAGTACACTGTAAAGGTTCCTCAGCTTTTATGGATCCCTGTTTTTATGGATCAGTTCATAGGCTGAGTGGTACAGGGTCTCCAGGAAGCACTGGGAATCAGCCAGGGAAACACTGTCCGTGAGCACAGTGGGGCATCCCAGGACATCGGTACCATGAGCTTGGTGGCAAATGGGGTGATCACACAAGGCCTCAAATATTGTGTCTTTGGGACAGTCACTGGGAGGTTCACAGCTCTCCAAACAACCTTTTCATGGTCTCTGTTGGAAAAAAAATCTGGACTCTACCACAGGGTGACAACACAGTTGTACACCATGACCTGGACTGAGGAAGTGTTCGTAGAATCATAGAATGATGGAATATCCTGAGTTGGAACAGACCTACAGGGATCACTGATCCCTGTGATCCAACTCCTGGCCCTGCACAGGACAGCCCCAAGAATCCCACCATGTGCCTGCTTAGGTTGGTATCAGAAGTTCCTGAGGGCCCTCACCATGTGGTGCTAGAACACCAACATTGCCACTTCCCAGCAGTTTAAAGCTGAGTAAAGGTTGTCACAACCCCTGAAAAGAGTATTTTTCTCGACAGTTTGCTGAGAGCTTATTAAAGCCCGGGAATAGTCTTAACTGGCTGTTTTCAGAGCAAATAAGAAGTGCAGCAGCTCAGGCTCAAGGGACACTGGCACATTCAGAGCCAGGGAGAGCAGATGATGTTGTAGACACAGGAAAGGCCAATCTTTCCTCTTGCAGAGAAACAATTGGGGTGGTGGGAGGTCCAGAGAGGGGATGGTGGGAGTGTCAGAGGGTCTGGTTTGGATAAAGATCAAAGACAGGCCTATGGTATTAAATGGAAGAGTCTTTAGTGTGGAAATGCTTTCTGTGAGGACAGGCTGGGGACATAAAAGTCCCAACACACTCCAACCAGGACACCCAGTGAGTGTGTTCCTGTGCACTTCATGGAGCAAGGAACTGCCCATGAACTGGGAGATAAATATAAAGTAGTTCTGTCCAGCCACTCAGGGCCTCTCATCTCTTCATAATCCAGGATTCTGAATTTGGCAAACGAATATTCTTCTTGGCTTTTCAGTGCACAGCTCAGAACTTTAAGGGATCTGTCTCATGTGCCTCGTGATCCCTCAAACCAGTGAGCCAGGAGAGTGCAGCACTGCCTGGCTCCCCACCTCTGCTCCAGGTACTCAGGAGCCTTCTCTGTCCAAGCAGAGGTGTCGAGGTGCTTCCCTGCCCAAACAGGGCAGGTCTGGGACACCAGTTGCCATGGAAACTGAGACAGTGGGATCACAGAATACAATGGATTGGAAAGGACCCACAAGGATCATCCAGCCCAATCCCTGGCCCTGCACAGGCCCAGCACCAAGAGTCACCCCCTGTGCCCCAGAGCATCATCCAAACCCTCCTGGAGCTCTGGCAGCCTTGGGGCTGTGCCACTCCCTGGGAAAGCCTGGCATGCCCCAAGACCAGCCTCTGGGGAAGAACTTGCCTGAGATCCAACCTGAGCCTGCCCTGACACAGCTCCAGCCATTCCCTGGCTGCTGTCCACGGGATGGGCCAGAAGATGTTCACTGGTAAGGAAGGATCCTGTTAATGATCTGATCTGCTGAGATGGATTATTCACTGAACTTTGGGGTTCAGCTTCCCAGCTGCACGAGGATGGGGTGTCCTGGCAGATGCTGCTGTGCTGCTCACAGCAAGCAGAGCTTCTGCAGCAGAAATATTCATGTTCTTAGAGAAGGTGGAGAGAGGGGAAAGGTCCAGCATGAAAACAGCAGGCAGAGGTTTGTCCAGAGGATGGTGAAGTGGAAAGGTGGAGGAGAAAGAAGACTGCTGTGGGATTGGGAATCCCTGGGAAGGACTGGCACAGAGGGAAGTGGAGGAGAGGGTGGAGAGCAAGCCTTGGTGTGCAGACAGGTCTGATCCTCCTGCCAGGACAGCCGTGACAAATGGGGTGACTGAGGTATAAAAAGGCCAACCTGCCCCAGCAGCGTCGTTTGGTACCTCTTTGCTGCTCCTCCAGCCCTTCCTGGGTCATGGGGAGGGACATGATGGAATGGTCTTTGCCAACTGCTTTAAACCCCCTGACAGCTAATGTATTACACTGCCAGGGCCCAACATAACTTTTTCCAGAGTAATTACTTTCGATTTCCTCACAATAAATACTCGGCTATTTTTTCCTTTCCAATAATCGAGTGTATTTATTCTTAAGTAAGATTAACTGTCTTTTGGAGCCCAAAATGGATGGGGTTGCCTTGGGAGATCAATACAAATGCTCATAATAGTTGTCTCTGTGAAGTCCTGAGGACCCTCCAGCTGACCTTAGATGACCATTTCTCCCTTCTTCTTGAGCAACCTGGTCTAGTAGAAGGTGTCCATGGCAGGGGGTTGGAATGAGATGAGCTTTAAGGTCCCTTCCAACCCAAACCATTCCATGCTGCTTTTGATTGATGACCCCATCCACCAAATCCTCCGGGAAACCTCTGTGTAGGTTGCACCTTGTGGGTGGTGTGTCCTGCTGATGTCACCCCTGGGATAAAGCAGAGGTTTAGATTCATCTGTCATTTATTATTCTGTTCTTTCTCCTGTTTTTATAAGTCATCCTCATCTTCCCTCTCCCCTCAGGTTTGGTGGCAGTGTGGGTTCCCCACTGCCACAAGAAAGGGAAGGTGGTTCCATATTATAGAGTATCTTCTGCCTGAGGAAAACAAGAAAACAGGCAGCAGACATGGAAAGCAGGTGGAGGCCTCAGTTCTGAGGATGCGCCTACAACAAGCCAGAAGGGTGGGTTGTAACCCTAAATTTCAAGTTTGTCTTGAACTTCTCAGTAGAAAATGAGAGAATGCAGCTGAAACAGGCTTATTTGGTCTGGGAAAATCCCTTTCTTTGGTCCTGGGATGGCCCTAGTTCTGGTAGGATCTCAGCCATGACTGTCTGGGAAGATTATCACATGAGTTCGCTGGAGAGTTACTTGACAATCTATGTAAAAACTCAAAATAAAACTAAATCTTGACCTGCCCAGGCCTGCAGATGCTGAGCCTTTCCACAGCCCTGAAGGGATGCTAAAACATGGAGGTGAAAATCCCAGGGAAAACCAGCTCTGGGCAGGTCTGAGCTGTGATTCTTGACTTCAACAAAGCCAGTGGGAACAGGGGCTGTGCTGTACAAGCTGTTGGATTTGCTGCTATTATTGAATCAGCATCAACTGGCAAATGTGATCCTTGCAGGGCTCAGTTTTCCCCTCAGTGACAGGCACATGCTGATAAAACGGAAAAGGGTAATGAAGGCAGGATGATACCATGAAATATTGCACTGCAAGACAAATGACACCTCCACAAAGCCAACAGGGCCTCATTTTTCTTTCAAGGGGGATAAATTCGCTCTTTTCTCGTCTCTCCAAGGTAGCTGGAATAGTGTGTGACCCCCTCCAGCGTGTTCCCAATGTTCGGCCTTTCAGCGGCAGTTGTTGGAAGCTTGAAGTTCATGGAGTGATGTTTGAGCTTCCTGTTCCCTTCTGCACAGGGGGAAGAGCTCAACCTGCTCAGAAAATACAGGAATCAAGAGGTGGAAGAGTCTTTTGATCCACAACAAAAGTTAAGACCATAAAGAGTTGACAGAGCCAGCTGGGCTTGGCCTTAACTTCTCCACCTGCCACACACAGGGAATATCCAACAGGAGGAAGGGAGAGCTGGCAGGTGTTTTACAATGTCAGTGATGCAAACACTGATTTTGGAACATTATCTGATCTCTGCCATGGGTATTTTTAACACAGCTTTTCGAAAATGGCAAAATGTGGCAAAGAAGTCTCTGCACACCAGGAAGGACTGGGGCAAGGGGGGGAAATGGTCACCTGAGCTGGGTGTCAGAAATATTGGGAGGACCCCTGTGATATATTAGAGTGCAAAAAATAGCTCCGTGGACTTTTGCCCAACAGCATCTTGGAGGTTCCACAATTCTCACTGTGCTCGTTCAGGTATTTTTAGGACTATTATTAAATATTAACTATAAAATCATCATATGAGGATTCTTTTCACTGTAGATACTCTTAACTACCTAGTTTTGAGCTAATTGCCTTCAAAAGTTTCCAGGTTTCTAGGTCTTCAGCAGAAGTCCTCTTAAAGAGACATAGTTTGATTTCCAGTTTCTTTGCCACCCTTTTCTTTAGGTTTTTGCCCAGGGATTTTGTCCCATCCCTGGAAGTGTCCAAGGCCAGGCTGGAGGGGGTTTGGAACAATCTGCTCTAGTGGAAGGTGTCCCTGCCCATGGCAGGGGGTGGAATGAGATGTTCCCCTGCAGACCCAGATGGGAACAGAAGAAAGGGGCACAACCCAGGGGACTGTTACAGTGGTTCCTCTCCATTTGGGGCAATTTGTGACAGTTGCTAATGAAACAATTTAAGACCCCCGGGGGGAAGGGGGGGAGGGCTCTGCTCCCAGGGAACAAGGGACAGGAGGAGAGGGAACGGCCTCCAGCTGTGCCAGGGGAGGGTCAGGTTGGATACTGGGAAAAATTCCTTCATGGAAAGGGTGCCCAGCCCTGGCACAGCTGCCTGGGGAGCAGTGGAGTCCCCACCCCTGAAATGTTCTAAAAATTGTGTAGATGTGGCACTTCAGGACGTGCTTTAATGAACAGGGTGGTGCTGGGTTGATGACTGGACTCGATGGCCTCAGAAGGCTTTTCCAGTCACAGTGATTCGGTGATTCCATGATTTCCTCTGGGTTTGACTGGATCACTGCCAAGGTCAGCCGGGCCCTCCTGAGGAACAAAACTTAATAAAAGAAGTTTCTAAACCCCCGAGAGTCTGGAGGGCACCAGCAGAGGTGTCTCTCTGGTGACCCACCAGTTCTCCCGTGTCACAGATCTCTTGTCCCTTCAAGTTCACATCCCAACTTCCTCTGCAGCAACCTCAGCACTGAGGTCAGGAGAGGCCTGGAGTGACTCTCATCTCTCCAAAACTTTGTGTTTTCTATCACTTTCCTGCCTCCTCAAAGGGGAAGCTCAATGATTCCATTCCACCTATTACCAGACATTTAATAAGCATTAGTAATTACTGGACAGCATAAATTTTAATTATTATTATTATAATTCCTAATGCAATCATTAATCAATTCCTTATTATTGAGATAGCAATTACACAAAGATTAATAACTCCATTTAATACTTTTTAATTAAGTTAATTTGGAGAGGTGAGGAAGTGAAATGAAAACTCTGCATTGTTGGCTTTTCTGTGGGGGACTTTTCTGGCTGCCAGTGCCCTGCATGGGATCCTGGGACCTCAAACTGGAGATGGGAGGGAGGGGGCACTGGGTGGGAACTGTCCTGTTCTTCTTAACAGGAGACCCTGAGATGAGGATTTGTCTTGAATGATCCCACAGTTTAGGCCCCATGTCCAGACTGGAGGGAGGAGGGGGATTCATGGCCTGAGAGCCTTGAGTGGGATCATGGCTCCATGATAAATTGGATTAATGCCTGAGGAACACTGTGAATGGAATGAGTATTTACTCTTTGATAGGAAAAGTCTCTTCCCTGATTCCTGCTCTGCCATGGAAGGCTCCTTCCCAATGACCACAGAGACATTCCAAAATCCCAACTTGTTCTGCTTGGGGTGTTCTTTCCTGTGGAAAATGTGCTACTTTTCATGAAAAAAATAAGATCCAGGCACTGTGGAAGCTCAGGCTGAGCCTGTCCCACATTCCCACATCCTCACTGGGGGTGGGCAGGGTAGTCTGGCCTGGGGCCCCTGCACTGAACTCACCTTCAGGATTCAGGTATTTGAACATTTGGATGTGATCTGTGTATGCTGGAATTGGAGAATCATGGAATGGGTTGAGTGGGAAGAACCTTAAACCCATCCAGTTCCACCCCTGCCATGGGCAGGGACACCTTCCACTAGCCCAGGCTGCTCCAAGCTGTCCAACCTGCCTTGACACTTCCAGGACCAGGGCCAGCCACTGAGTTTCTTCTGCGCAACCTGGGGCCAGGCGCTCCTCACCCTCACAGGAAAGATTCCTTCCATATACCCACCTATCCCTGCCTCTGGCATTGGGAAACCATTCCCCCTTGTCCTGTCCCTCCATGCCTTGTCCCCAGTCCCTCTCCAGCTCTCCTGGAGCCCCTTTAGGCCCTGCAAGGGGCTCTCAGCTCTCCCTGGAGCCTTCTCTTCTCCAGGCTGTTTTGATGTGTCCTTTATGTTACTAAAGGACTGTGGTAGTTTGGACTTGGCTGCCTGGCCAAGCTCTCAAGATCACAGTAAAGGGCTTCCCTCCCCCTCCTTTTAGGAACACAGGGTAAAGAAAGGGAAGAAAAAGAACTACCAAAAGACTGAAATAACAGAACCAAAGCAGTATATATATATATCTTACACTTATATACAGTTACAAAAACTATACACATATAAGAAAGAGAACCCCAACACCCTAAACCCCACAAAAACAGATATACACAGCCAATAAAGAACTAGCAAACAAAATCTTAATACTTTCCTTAAGAAAGCAGAGGCCACACCACTGGATCTCTCCTCTCTAATGGGGAAGAAGCAACAGCCTCTCAAAAACTTACAGGCCTGCACTCCCACACAAGGAGTCCAGCCACAGAGAGGTTGCTTTGCTTCTTCAACTCCACCAGAAGAGATCTCCCTTCCAGCTTCCTCCCCCTTCTGTTTATATTTCTGCTTACCCAAAGAATAGAATGGAATACTGGGATATGGGGACTTCCTTAGTTTCGGCCTGATTGCCAGGAAGAGGCCTAAACCAAACCACTACAAGGGCACATCCAGGACATCCCCAGGACATTCTAATCCAGCTCCAATACCTGAGAGTTCCCTGCCCAAGTCCTGTGTTTCCCTCTGGGGCCACGTTGTCTCACTTTCAGCACCCAAGTTGGGAGCCATGAACTGCACGTGGGACGTTGGCCAGCTCTGGGCAGGAGGGAAAAGCCCAGGCAGGACGAGGGAGAGGGGGAGCTGTCCTTGGAGAACTCATTTGGTACCAGTTGGAAAGAGCCCCTTGAGGGGTTTGAGGGGCAGCATGAATGGTGGAGAAGCTGGAGCTGAGGGGCAGCACAGCAGGGGTGTTACAGGACACCATCCTGGCTGGTGGGTGGGGATCACACCAGGAGGATTCCTCACCAAGCTCTCGGCACTGATGGGGCTGGTGGGGTGACCCTGGACAGCAGCAGAGCTTTCATTGATGACCAGCCCTCTCCAGTGGAATTTCCCTTTGCTGAGGCCAAATGAGTTTTCATTGTAGCATCTGCATCCTTCCTGCTGAGCAGTCAGTCTTTAGGAATCACTTCAAAGAACCCCTCTACTGCTTCACCGGTGGATGGGGCCTCTCTGAGAAGGCCCCCAGGTTGGAAATCGTTTCAATTGATTGTCATTCTCTCCCTTATGTAGAACCCTCCTGGTCCCCTCCAGAAGCAGCCCCGTTCCCTCCTCCAGAAAATGGAACATGGCAGGTTTTTATTGGCAAACTGACATTTCTGTGGGATTTCAGGTTGAGTTAAGGTCTGATGGCAGTTTCCTTTTGTCAAGAGTAGGTGTTAGACTGGATTTGGGAGTCACAAGAGGCATCAACCCTGGGAAGGGGCTTCCAGTCTGGTCTTTTGAGAAGGGATCCTACTAAGCTTTTCATTTTGCTCCTCCAGACAAAGTTATTTAATAGAGTAACACAGGAAGATAAAATAACTGCATTCAACCCCCAAAATCTGACATTACAAATTCCACTGAGTGTGGGGTTGTTCTGGAGTTAAATTGTGCCATTTTCTGCAAATGGCACAGTTTTCCATCTGCTTGTGTTTGGGGTCTAATGACAACAGCACAGTGCAAGAGAAGAGCTTTCCTCTTCCTGCACGACTTCATGGACATTTCCAGCTCCAGCTCCAGCTAAAAACACTACCAAAAGAACTTATACAGTTAAAAATCAGGGATGTATGATGAATCCTCATGAATTTCTCCCTCTTGTTCCATAAAATACTCCCAAGTCCCAGGCTGTGATGACCCCTGAGGAGTGGGTCTGCAACAAAGAGGGTGGAGCTTGTCAAGGACGGGGACTGGGAATAGCTGAAGGGCACCAGCATTCTCACACTCACCCTGGTGTGGTACAATTCCCCTTGGCGCTCCCAGGAGAGCCTGAAGAAGCTCTTTTGGAGATGTAGGAGAGGGATATAATCCAGCATCCAATGCTGTTAGGAACAGAGAAGCCAATTCTCTACTCCTTGGTGTTGTTACCACCCTTCTGCAACTCGCCTTCCTCACAGGAGGCTCAGACTCCTCTGCAAGGATTAACTTTACGTTAAATTAGTACCCCAACACAACATGTTTGGGTGATCCTTTGGGGCACAGGGGGTGGCTCTTGGGGAGGGGCCTGTGCAGGGCCAGAGGTTGGCCTGGATGATCCTTGTGGGTCCCTTCCAGCTCAGCATGTTCTGGGATCCTGTGACTCTCTGTTCCCTCACAAAGGGGTGATTCCTTCTCCAGGAAGCTCGAGATGTTTGTTTATAGCCCACCTGTGGCATGCTCTGGAATCCATCCACAGGACAGGAATCTCCAGGGGTGGAGAACACTTCCAGCCTTTCCAGTGTAGGACCATAGAACCATGAAGGTTGGAGAAGACCTCCAAGATCATCAGGTCCAGCCTTCTGTGTCTGTATTTACTTTGTTCTCCTTCCCTTTGTGGCTTCTCCTCGTCTTTTCTCACCCCTCTGGAATCTCAGGGATGCTCCCACTGATGTTCACAGGGCTGCAGTGCCACTGCAGGAGAAGCTGCTCAGCTCTGCCCACTCAGCCTGTCCCAGCTGGGGACTAGTCTAACATCTTACATCTTCTTTTGTCTCTGTGATTTTGGGTCACGGAACCCTCCTGAGACTCACAAGTTATTTAAACAGCCTCTGTGCTGAGCAGAACAACCAGCATTTCCTTGCCTTTTTTTTTTTTTTTTAATGAACCAACTTCCTCATTTAGTATTTGCACAGGGTATCTCTGGGGTTGAGTTTCAAAGGAAAATCTGGGAGTGTTTTGCTGTTCACTTCGCTTGTGCTCCCCCTGTGCCACGGCAACTGCACAGAGACTGACTTCTAATTAGCTCCAAAGCTGTGTGATATCTTTGGGAACAGTCAATACAGCTGTTGGGCTTCCTTTAGTCGTGGAGAAAACGTGGAAAATATGCTGAATAGACTGTATAGTTTCCCTCCAGAAGGAAGGCAGAGAAACACTCCTGTTTTATGCAGCAGCAAGTTTTCTTCAAGTTTGTTTTTGCAAGCTAAAAAAAAAAAAAGGGAAAGAAAGGAAACAAAAAGAAAGAACTAGGAAAAAACGAAGCATTTATTACACTATAATGAGGTAAAACTGAGCTCACATACCAATGGGGGAGCTGACAATAATATATGGCTTTAATTAGCAATCAGGATTTGAGGAACAGATTATTATGCTAATAGTTTCAAAGCTTCCCAGTAAAAAAGTGCCTATGGAGAGATTTGCTAATGACAAGGAGATCTCCATTTTGTAATATAATCATGAAATGCTCCAGACAATAATTACACATTTCCTTGCATGTTTGTTATGAAACTCTGGACTTCAGACTCTGCGCTGTGGACTCCCAGTGGACCAAGGAAAAATATAATGACCCAAAACTTCTCTTCCTAAAGGCAGAGAAATGAGTTCTTTTGCTTGTCCTAAAGAAAATCTGCCATGCCCTGGATTGGAGTGGGAAAAGCACCAAAGTTTGAATCCGAGCTCAGTTAATTGGAAATAAAGCAATTTAAATAAAGTTGCTTTAAATAAAGCAATTAAGCTGCTGGAGCGTGTCTGTGTCGGAGCTGGAGGAAGCTCCCGGTCGGATCTGTGCTTCCAAGGCTGAGCAGGGGCTGGTGGGGAGGACACACTAACGAGGTGTTGGCTAATTAAACTCACAGCTGCAGGATTCCCAAGGGAAGTCACTCGGGGGGCCACAAAAAGGATTTGGTTATTTAGAATAAATGCTCCTGGGGGCACCAGGATTTATCCAGGCTGGAATGATGGGGGCTAAGGGGAGAGGGGCAGGGGAGGAACTCCTCAGCTGAGGACAGGAGGCACTCAGGGGGCTGGAGGAGAGAGGATGGAGCCACCAGCTCCCCTGGGAGGGTGAAAACCACCTGCCAGCTCCACTCTGTATCTGTCCCTTCCCAAAGGATAATCAGGAAAGGCCCGGGAAGCCTTTTGCATTCAGCCCAAGCCCAGGAGCTCAATGGCCAAGCTGCCAATCACCCCCTAGAGCAGTTAATTAACTGCAGGCTTTTCTCAGTCTGGTGCTTCCCCATCCACGGGCATTCAACTAAACTTGAAGTGACCCAGGAACCACAGGCAAGATATCTTAAGAACTTTTTTGTTTAGTTTTTTTGGAAGATGCCTTTTAACTGTGCTCCTGGAAGCAGCTGCTGGCAGACACTGCTGCAGCCAAACTGGAGGCACGAGGAGCAGCCTGCATACTCAGGTCTCCATTCCCATCAGGACCTTCTTCCAGGGATTTCAAGGTCCTACAGACCTTCCCTGGGACAGCAGAAAAAGAAAGACAAAGCTCCATCTTGTCCCCATTGCAGTTCACTGCATCTCTTTTTTTCCATCAAGCGTCCAAGGAAGGGGAACCTTTATGAGCATCCTCTGGCTGTGCTTGTGAAGGTCAGAAGGTCCCACCCAGACACCCCTTGGATGACTCTTCAAACAGTTTATATTTCAGATGAGAATTTCCAGAGACAGAGAAATGTCTGTGTGCTTCAAGCGTGGTGCAGCCCTAACTGGGGTATTCCTGTTTTCTGTCGTGGGATTGTCACAAAATGGATACAGGCAAAACCCATAGGAAATCCCTAAAAAACCCCTTGATTCCTAAATTAATTATATGTGGGGAAACATCCTCAAAGCAGACCCCATGGCCTCACAGTGACTCTGACTGATGAAGTACTGCAGGATCATCAGCTACTGTGAGATTTCTCTTGAGACACGGAGATCCGGGGGGGAAAAACCAGCTGAGCTGCAGCAGGTTCCTTTAGGATGGCTTGGAAGTGCATGGAACTGCTTCCCATCAGCCATCCAAAGGCACAGTGCCAAGGGAGGGGCTGGTGTGTGCAGTCCATGGCAGCAGAGCTGACCTGGCTTGCTCTGCTGTGCCCTGCTGCCCTGCTGCCCCCAGCCCTGCCCCCTCCCCTGGGCTGCCACAGTCACCATGGGACCCCACAGACCCCTCTGCCAACAGTGCACCTCCCTCAGCCCTCCCAGCTTCCACTTCCCCAGAGTTTAAGGTCTTCCTGCACTAGAGGTTGTCTCCAGCCATCCCTGGAGACTCTGGATAATCCCCTCGTTGGTCCCATCAAGAGCTGTTAACTCACCCTGCTCAGGCCAGGCCTGTCCTGGGGCACTGCAGCCCCCAAATCTGCCTTCTCTCTGGGTACAGCTTTGCCCTACAGTCCACAGAGGGGCTGAGGGAGCTGGGGGGGCTCAGCCTGGAGAAAAGGAGGTTAGGGGGGACCTTCTGGCTCTCTGCAACTCCCTGACAGCTCCCTCTCCAACTCCCTCCAGTGAAGCCAGGTGGGGATCAGGCTCTGCTCCCAGGGAACAAGGGACAAGACAAGTGGAAATGGCTTCAAGCTGTGCCAGGTTGGATATTAGGGAAAATTCCTTCTTGGAAAGGGTGGCCAGGCACTGGCACAGCTGCCCAGGGCAGTGGTGGAGTCCCCATCCCTGGAAATATTCAAAAAACATATGGATGTTGCACCTGGGGACGTGGTTTAATGGTGGGCCTGGTGGTGCTGGAGGAATGGTTGGACTTGATGATCTTGAAGGGCTTTTCCAACCTCACCAATTCTGTGATTCTGTGAAGGGGGTGGTGACCTGCTGCTGCTCTTGCCTGCAGGATCCCAGCCCCAGCACTGCAGCCTGGAAATGTTTTCTGTATTTTCCAGCCATAAACCCACAACAGGGACAGGGGACTGTGGCACATTTGAATTTTGTCTGTTTGTGGTGCTTTTTTGTGCATTAACTCATTCTCCCTGGCTTATCTCGGGTCCCTCCAGCTGCCATGAGCTGGCACATAGAGAGACCTGGGAATTTTGGCCATTCCCACCAGTCTGTTGTGTTATTCTGTCCTGAAGCTCCTGAGCCCCAGCTCTGCTCTCTGTCAAACTGTGATAATTCTGTGTGCAAATTACTTTGTGCTGTGAAAGGTGGCCCAGAAGTGTTGGATTTGTGGCTGTCCTTGGGCTTAACCTCAGCTGGGCTCTGGACAGTCCCACCCAGCTGATGTGTGACCTGTGTTTGCCAGCAGGCAGGACAGCCAAAATCCACAGGGCCTGTGGCACCTGGGGACACTCTGCCTGCTCCCAACTCCCCCTCCCAAAGAGGGAAAAATTCTTTCCTGACTTCCAGCTGGATGAGGAAACCTCGCAGGAACAGCATAAAGATTAGCTGAATAAACTGCTTGGAATTCAGAGACATTCACGGAACAGGGAGGGAAACTATTATCAAACCTTCCCCCCCAGAGTAACAAAACCAGCATCCCTGATGCTCAGGATTAGGATGTGGAGAGGAACAAAATATCAGACTGACAAAAATCTTCCAAAACCCCCAAACCCTCCCCTCCTCCACCCCAACCCCAAGGGCTGATAGAGGAATAATCCCACCTCAGCCCCCTCACTGCTGCACTGGAGGATCAGTATCTGGCACCACTTTGGCTCTTCCAAGTATAATCCCATCCTGTAAAGTCCAGGTCAGCACCTGGATCCTGAAACAATGACTCTGAGTGAAAGAAATACTCAACAAGTTGAGGCTGATTTTCATCATCTTATGTATTTTGGGCAGTAGCATAAGGATGAAATCTGGAGGGTTTTTAGGCTTCTTCAATAAAGTGATTTCGCCTTGCTCTTCCCACCCAGAAATGTCCAGAGAGTGCCCAGGAAGCAAAGTAATTATGGGATAATGTTTCATGGGAGACCAGGAGAGTGAATTGTTTCAGGAGATCAAAACAAACCTCTCTGAGCAAAGATCAAGTCCCTACAAGCAAAGTGTGTCCACTGTGAACAGAGGAGGGGTAGTGGGAAAGTTCAAAGGGGAAAATAATGCTCTTTCAAGAGGGCAGCACAGAAATATGGAATGAAAGGCAAAAGTTCAAACAAAGGAACATTTTAACCACAAAATTAGACATTAAAA
>NW_021940840.1:695639-700270 GCF_001715985.3 Manacus vitellinus
AATCCCCTCCCTGGTGCCCCAGGACAGGGATGTCCCTCCTGGCTGCCAGGGCACTGCTGACTCAGGGACAACTGGCACCACCAGCACCCCCAGGGCCCTTTCCAGCCTCTCTTTCCAGCCTCTCATTCCCACTCTGTCCGTCCATCCGGGGTTGCCCCATCCCAGGGGCAGAATCCGGCCCTTCCCCTTGTTGAACTTCCCATGGGTGGTGATTCCCAGCCCTCGGACCTGTCCAGGTCTCTCTGCAGCCCCTCCCTGCCTTCCAGGGGCTCAGCAGCTCCTCCCAGTTTTGGGTCATCTGCAAACCTGCTCAGTGACCCTTCCAGTGCTGTGTCCAAGTCATTGCTGGAGATGTTGGAGAGCACAGGGCCCAGGATGGAGCTCTGTGGAACCCCAGCAGTGACAGGTCACAGTCTGATGTCACCCCAGTCACTGTCACCCTCTGTGCCCGACCCACGAGCCAACTGCTCACACCCCACAGGATGTGTTTATCTGTCCAGGAGGATCCTGGCAGAGACAGGATTGGAGGCTTTACAGAAATCCAAAAGGATCACATCAACTGGCTTCCCTTGAGCAGCCAGGTGGGAATAATGCGGGAATTGCAATAATTGCCAAGCAAGGCCGATCATTTACTGAGGTGTCCTCTGAGGTGGCTACTGCTGCTCCAGAGAGAGACCCTGCAGTGCCCCAGGGAGCCCTCTGCCCATGCAGGCTCAGCAGGGCCTCAGAGGCTTTAGGTGGTGCCCAGATGAAGGGCTGAAGAGCACAGAAGGTGCAGCTCTATAACCCACCCTCTGGCACGGGCGTGGCTCTGATTCCCACGGCAGAAAGGCAGGAAGAGACTGGAAAAGAGGAATTTGAACAGAGAAAGGCAGCAGGAGGGACTGAGCCCTGGAATGGCCTCCACATTACAAAGGGCAGGATGTGCCCACTCAGCTTGGAACAGAGATCTGTGAGCACCTATTAAAGGTAATAATGCCAGAATGGTGTGGGAAGAGGAATTGCAGTGACCCTCCAGTGTCCCTCACAGTCTGAAAATGGGCAGCCAGCAAACAGCATGATGTGAGAGCAGATCCAGACCAGATTAAACGTAATTGTTTGGTGTTTTTTCATTCAAAATATGACTAAATTGCACAACTCTTGGCCACGGTGTTCCCGGTGTCTGGAAGCATTAGTGAATTCAGGCTGTGGGTACCGAATTTCACAGAGGAAGCCCAAGAGGAGTTTTTAAGCACAAAAATGCACCAAAAGCCCTCAGGCAGGTGAGTCCTGAGTGTGGTCACTGTGAGATACACCGAGTAAAGGAGTAAACTTGTCTTTTCCTTCATAACACTGTTCTCAAGTGGACACACAGAGATGGGAAGGTGGACCTTTGTGTTAACACAGTGTGTTGACTTCAAGTCAACAAGTGTGATTCTCTCAGGTCAGGGTGGGATTGTTGGGGTCTCCTGTGCAGGGCCAGGAGCTGGACTCAGTGACCCTTGTGGGTCCCTTCCACTCAGGATATTCCATGGTTCTGATTTTGAGTCTCTGTACAGGACACAGTGAGCAGAGATCCCTGCTGGAGGAGGTCACTTGACTGCACTGGCCATGAGTGTGACCACAGAGCTGCCCAGTCCCTCTGCTGTGAGTCATCACCCACCTTTGGAGGGATCTGACAGTTCTACATAAGACCCAACACATTTTAGTTGGCCAGAGTTCCTTCTACTGCTGCAGATGCTCCAAAAGCCTCCAGGTTACCCCTCTGCCTCCTGCTCTAACAGCTCTCCATCCCTTCAGAGAGGGTTATTTTTGATTCCTGCAGGATATTGCAATGGAAAGTTTTCACATTTCAGTTTTAAACTGTTTTCTTCCAGACTGCAGAGAATGTAACACAGTTTACAATAGAATATATTGTAATTGATTATACAATTTCAGAGTCAGAATCATGCTACCATGTGTCAAAATTAAATGCTTTCATTGGCTGCTTGTAATTTTCCCCTCAAGAATTACCCATGAAGAATATATAAATGTTTGGCTTCACAGTCCTATTGGGACTATATTTCAAAATCTCTAAAAATCTCTGTGCTAAAAAACAATTCTTCTCTTCTACACTGCTCTGGTTAAACCTACATAGAGCAGAGCTTTGTCCTTGGCAGGGAAAAAGGATCAGATACTGCCTTAAGCTCACTAGGGATTTAATTCTTGTTATTAATTTTGTAGAGAAGCTGACCAGATACTACAAAGAAAGGGCAGGAGCATGAACCCCCCAAATAGATCATCAGCAAAAAGTTATTAACAGCAACATACGTTGCAGAGAGCAGAATGGCTCTGATTCATCTGGTTTTGATTCTGCCTTGTATTTATTTGAGTCTTTGACACAGGGAAAAGACAAGTCAGTGAGATGTGGCTGCTCGTGCCTCGCTGTGTTGTGCCATTAGCGAGACATCAGCGTTGCTGCACAAGTGGCAGAGGTTTTTTCTCAGATGATTTTTTTTCCTGGTGACAGTCGAGTTTGTAACTGAAACAACGAGCCAGAGGAGCTCCAGTGAGTGTGATCATGTGGGAGTCACCCTTTGAGGGTCCTCACCCACTGGGGAGGGACCCTCACAGATGTGAGGACATGGCCTCAAGCTGCACCAGGGCAGGCTCAGGTTGGACATCAGGAGGAATTTCTTCATGGAAAAGGTTGTCAGGGACTGGAAGGGGCTGCTCAGGGAGGTGGTGGATTCCCCACCCCTGGAGGTGTCCAAGGAAGGACTGGACGTGGCACTCAGTGCTCTGGGCTGGGGGACAAGGTCCTGGGGGGCTTTTCCAACCTCAGTGATTCTGTGATGTCCATCAGGGTGCACAGAAGAAGTAGCTGTATTGAGTTAAAAGTAAGAAATCAATAAAAAATAGAATTAAAAGCAAGCAAATACGTCAAAATGTCCACGGGGGCAGAATCTTGCCATGAAAGCACTATTCCTTTGTATTGTTTGGTTTTGGGTTTTTTGGGGGGTGAAGTGTGGTGGTACCTGGGGGCTCACAGCAATATTTTTATATTGGACATGTAATGTATTGTGGGAGATCTTCCCACAGAGAAATGTCCATAAGGAACAACGTTCAGGCCTTAGATTCACATTCTTCCTTCTGAAAAACCTCTGTAACAAGTCCTCTGTGCAGAGCCCTTCCTGAGTGATGTGTCCTCTGCTCTTGGACCAGTGGAGAGTGTTACAGCCCTTAGCAGGGCTTTAGAACTAGATGATCTTCAAGATCTCTTCCAAACTGAACCATTCTATGAATGTGATGATGATTCTGTGAGTGATTCTGTGATTCTATGAGTGTGTGATGATTTTGTGATTCTTCTGTCCAGACTTTGCACCCACGTGGTCTCAGAGCAGCTGTGGGTGCACCAAGCCCTTGTCTCTGACATTGCCTCCTGTGTCAATAATTGCTCTGTAGGTGAGCACTAATGTCTGGTGGGGAGGTTGGGTGTCTCCTCAACACATGGCAGAGCTCTGGGCTCTGCCACCTCTGCCCAGAGCAGCTTCAACCAAAGTAAGACACAGGATTAGATGCTGGAGCCTGGAATGTTGTCTCCATGGTCAGCTGGCTCTGCACCAGCACCAACAGCTGCACCTGCCTTTGGGAGGAAAAATCTCGCAGCTGAACAGGGTTTTCCATGGAAAATGGAGCAAGGGGGTTGTGTCCCACATTGCCATCCTGTTGTGCTCTCACTGTCCCAGTCACCTGAAGGTGTAAACAGGGAGCTCTGAGCACTGCCCAGGGCACCACAACACACCCAGGACATGGCTGGGGGTGTCACCCCAAGCCAGGGATCCCAAAGCAAGGACAACATGTGTGTTGGTGGCAAAGGTAAGGCCAAGTCACGGAGTAGAACAACTGTGTCCTTGCCCAGAGCTGATTCCCTGGTCCAGGTCCCAACAGGATGTCACAGGATGTCACACCTCTTATTCCACAGGTCCATGGAGGGCAGGGAGGATGAGCTGGGCAGATATTCTGACATTTGAGGTTTTTTATTTTTGAGTGTGTGGATTTATTTCTTGGTATTTTTTTCCCTGTTACAGCAGCAACAGTTCATAGCAAGTTTACATGAATGATTCGTGGTTTTCAATATAATTAAACTGAACATGGAACCTTACAGCAGTATTGTGAAACCCATTAAACCATGATTGCTCTTCCAATTCCCACCTAATGATTCATTAGTTATTATCAAAACAAGTGTGGGGAGTACAGGGCTCCACTCCTCAAGTGAATCAATTTTGATGCCTTTAATTTGGTTTTTGCATGTGAGTGGAAGTTGGTCAATAGAGAGGTTTGTAAGTGGGGGTCACAGTGATGTGCCCATGGATGTTCCAAAATTGTACCTTCTCTTGAACCTTTGCAAAGTGGAAGAAAAATGTCCTTTGGTGGTTTTGTGCCTTATAGAAATGGCACAGATGTTGTGGGAAAACAGAGACTTGGGTCTCAGGGTCCTAAAGACAAAAAGATGCAACAAACAATGAGTTCTTCCAACCTCCAGGGACTGGTTCAAATCTGTATTTTGGGAATTTGAGCTTGGTCTGGATTTACAGGGAGGGCTGATGTGCTGTGAGTGCTGGTGGGGTGTGGGGGGATGGTCCCTGCTGGCCTTCAGATCAGAGCTGTGT
>NW_021940840.1:701660-704759 GCF_001715985.3 Manacus vitellinus
GAGGGTGGGGAGGCCCTGGCACAGGTTGCCCAGAGAAGCTGTGGCTGCCCCTGGATCCCTGGAAGTGTCCAAGGCCAGGTTGGACGGGGCTTGGAGCAACCTGGGCTGGTGGGAGGTGTCCCTGCCCATGGCAGGGGTTGGGACTGGATGAGCTTTAAGGTCCTTCCAACCCAAACCATTCCATCATTTCCTGAATCAGCAGCTAATCCTAAAAGCACATTTCCTAAGCCCAAACCTTTCCTGACTGGAGTTTTCCTGCACGTGCAGTGCTGGGATCTGTCCCTGGGAGGGCAGGTTCTGTCCCTGAGCTGTGTCACAAGGACACTGTGAATGGAGAAAGGATGTGACACCTCGTTGGCAGCTCTAAGCACAACAATCACTTCTTATTCCTCCCAAACCAGGGGGGTCATGTTGCTGATAGTCACAAAAATGAGCTTTTTCGAGTCAGCAGCTTTGCCTGATCTGTCAAAAATGCCACAACTTGCTTGTAAATATTCCAAACACCACAAGGCTTTGTTTCCAAAGCCAATTACGGGGGCTGAGTGACAGTAAAGTACCTACTTACACAGCACCTGAAACACCTGGCCACTTAAAAGCAACAAAGGGAATGGTTTGGGACATCCCAAACCTCACAGTGCCCACACAACAACCAAAATTATTCTTATTAAGCATAAAATTTTACCACAGTACAAGGACCCTCATTTCTGACCCAAATGGAATTGTTCCACCCACAAATTCAAAATGCAAGCACAACACAAAGTCATTTTACAACAGGGACATAAAAATTATAGTTGTGTAGTTTTGTGACATATCCACGTAGCAGTTCCTGGTTCCAGTGCAAATCAACATAAAACATGAAGTTTGAGGCACAGAACAGATTTTTGAATATGGTTAAAGAAAATTCTGAGAGACATTACAGCTACATCTGAAACTCAGTGTTTTAAAACACCTTCAGCAAAATGAAAGAGCGAAATTTTAGAGGAGAAAGAGTAAATAATGGAGTAAATAAACATTTAATGCATCCCCAGAGGTGTCCCTGGGTGTAAGGCTGACTAATGCTCTCAGGGACAGGGTGGGATTGTTGGGGTGTCTTGTGCAGGGCCTGGAGTCAGACTGATGAACCTGTGGGTCCCTTCCCACTCAGGATATTCCATGATTCTATGAGAACCATGTTGCTAAAGGCATAAATTCTTGCTTTACTGAGATATTCCTAAGTGACTTAGGAATTCCTAGGAAGCCCACAGGATCAAGAAGGGAGATCTCCAGAGAAGATCCCGAAAGAGGAGTTACCAGGCCTGATCCTCTATTACCAAAGGAAAAGAGGGCAAGTGCTGGGTTGAAGTTGTAAAGAGAGATACAGAACCTTATAAAGCTTTAGACTGGATATTGGGAAGGAATTGTTGGCTGTGAGGGTGGGGAGGCCCTGGCACAGGTTGCCCAGAGAAGCTGTGGCTGCCCCTGGATCCCTGGAAGTGTCCAAGGCCAGGTTGGAGTAACCTGGTTGGTGGAAGGTGTCCCTGCCCATGGCAGGGGTGGCACTGGATGAGCTTTGAGGTCCCTTCCCACCCACACCAGTCCATGATTCTGTGATTTACAAAAATTTTACTAAGTCCCTTTCTAGAATTGAGGTGAAGGCTGAAGCACCCATGGGCTCCCTTTGCAGTCCAGGAGCAAACAGACACTGCAAAAAACTCTTTCCAAGCACAGCCTGGATGTGTTGAAGAGCATCCCAGCACGGAGTCAGCAGGAAGTTCGATGGTCTGAGCATGGAATCCCAGGATCCCAGAACATGCTGAGTTGGGAGGGACCCACAAGGATCATCAGTCCAACCCCTGGCCCTGCACAGGCCCAGCCCCAAGAGTCACCCCCTGTGCCCCAGAGCATCATCCAAACCCTCCTGCAGCTCTGGCAGCCTTGGGGCTGTGCCCACTGCCCTGGGGAGCCTGGGCAGTGCCCAAGCAGCCTCTGGGGGAAGAACCTTTGCCTGAGATCCAACCTGAGCCTGCCCTGACACAGCTCCAGCCATTCCCTGGCTGCTGTCCCTGGTCCCCATGGAGAAGAAGATGGGGATCCTGCAAGTGCAGAGGAAGGGGGGCAGTTCTTAATAATGAAGTAAAAAATGGAATCAAATCCCAAGGAGATGTGGGGATGTTGTGGAACCTCACAGAGTCCCGTGGGGTCGGTGTGAGCAAGGTTCAGGGAGTACAGGGGCTGCCCAGGGCTCTGCAGATGTGCTGCCTGGTGCTGCCACATCTGGAGGAAATTGTGGGATGGGGCAGGAGGAGGGATCTGAAACACTCTGGTTGCTGCAAAAAGGAAGAAAAGCAAACAAATCAGCTTGTTGGTAAGTTCAGCTGGAGGTCAGTGAGTGAAAAGTCAAGTTTGGGGTGCTCTGCTTTGTAAAGGGTGAGCATGGACCTTCAGGTTGATGGGGGAGTTAAGAAAAGCAGGACATTTCTCCCTTGTGCAGGAGAAGGAGAGCAGTGGGTCCTCCCTGGCATGGATGTGGAGCCATGTGAGCTCCATCTGTGGGGTGGCAGGTGGGGCTGATGTTTGGGGTGGGGGTGAATTCCTCAAGAGCCTCCTGGTGCTCCCAGGAGCGATGCCTGGGCAGCCCCTGAGCCTGGGCAGCCCCTGAGCCTGGGCAGTGCAGGGCACAGGCTGGGCAGGGCTGACCATGCCCGGGGGATCAGAGCCCTGAATCCCCACTGGGTCTGAGCACCAGCTCTGATGTGTGAACAGATCCTCACCATGGGCTGATTGGAACCTCCCCCCACGCTGAGACGAGCTCATCAGGTGGTCTGAGCACACTCCAAGGCACCGAATTACACAGCCAAGGCTGTAATTGCCTTGTTATCCAATTAGCAAACCCCAAATGATTTCTCTGTGTCACAGACAAATCCTCGCCTGTATCCTCCTCCTCCTGTTCCCATCACAGCAAGGCTCTGGCAGGGCTTGGGATGCTCTGCCTGGAGCTGGCACTGGCACAGAAGGATTCTGGGCATGGTGTGGTGGGCACGTGCCCTGCTCTGGTGAGAGCTCAGTGGGTGTTTTCAGGGACACAAGACACTGAGCTTTGGAGTGAATCCAGAGGAGGCC
>NW_021940840.1:705209-708752 GCF_001715985.3 Manacus vitellinus
ACCCAAACCATTCCATGATTCCATGACTTTATGAAAGGAAGAAGAGGCAATGGCCCCTTTCCCTGCTCGTAGAGACAACAAAACCAAAATACAAATCAAAATAAATCTTTCAGCACGACATGATCTGTGATTCAAGTGCACTGCCCTCTGTCCTGTGAGGTGCTGTGGGACTCTGGGATGGACACCCCCCCTCATCCCCGGGATCCCTGAGCCCCCTCCAGCACAGTGCAGTGCTCAGGGACTGGCTCAGGGACAAGGTCTGTGGTGGGTGGTGGCCACTGCCACCCTGCCAGGAGGTACAGATGCCCCAGAGCCCTCTGCTCCCCAGACCCACTGCCTGGGCCCTGTCCCTCTGCTCAGACTCTCCTGCTCCCCCCCACACAAATGCCCTGCCCGGACCCACCTCGGCTTCCTTCCTCTGGGGCATCATCAGACAGGGCAGGAGCAAAACGAATCTGTGCTGCTACCCCAGGGCTTGGTGCCAAAGGACATCCTGTGGGAAGTGTGTCCCTGGGCCAGATCCCCCTTTCCTTGAGCTTCCATCACCTGTGCAGTGCTGCATCCTGACGTGTTAAACCCCCGAGCTCAGAGAGGGCTTGTTTGGGATGAAGATAACTGGGGAGGAGACCACTTGTATTGTCAGAGGGTCCCCACAGGGCACCTCTGCTCTCTCCCTGCTCTCATTCCCACAGGAACATTACCTTTCCCTAAGGTAAAGTGTTGCCAACCAATGTTAAAAATCCAAACATGTCCCTGGGCACGTTTTTTGCAACCACAACCCTCTTTCCCATCAGCTCCTTAAGCCCTAATAAAACTGGATAATCCACAAGGAGATTTCTTCTATGACTAATTATTCCACACACAGTTATGATTGTGTTTATGGCCTTCTTGGGGGTGTGTTCCCTTCCCATCACAGCTGGGAAAGGACACGTTTGTGTGAAATAAAGAGTAGAAGTGGGACAGGGCTGTTCACAGGCATCAGCCACACAGACATTGCTCTGCCTCAGGACTCAGGGGAGATTTAAGGCAATTCCCTGCTTTTGATGCTGCCAGACAACATTGGGAAGGCTTTTTCTCTTTTTTCCCTAATCTGTGAGACGGTGAGAAGCCATTAGGTGGTGCACAAAAGCAAGGAGGACACAGGATTAGAATCTGTCTGTGCTGGCAGAGGCTCTGCCTCGGCTCTGGGAGGGAGAGCACAAAGCCATGTCTGTGGCAGGGGGAACACAGCCAAAGGTTCATCCCAAGCGTTTGTACCAGAAGGTGATTTGATTCCCACAAGATCTTCCTTCCCATTAGTGCTTCATTTGCCATTTTGTGTCACTAACAAGTGTCTGAAACTGGGAAAAAAACCCCTTCTGCAGATCTATTTAATAAGGGCACAAATGGCATTACAAGATAATTCTTTCATATGTGAAAATTAAATCTGATTGAGAATTTATGCCATTGAATCACTTCTTTATTTAGATGTTCCAAGCACCTCTCCATAACAGAGAGGAAAATAAAAATACAGGGATAATCCCACAGGATCAAGCCAATATTAATCCCTCAGCCTCTTGCTGGAGACAGGCTCTGAAAGGGTTTTCCTTTTCTCAAGGATTCTGGCTCTGTTTGATCCCCATTTTGTGAGAGGCAAACGTTCAGTATTTCTATTAAATCGCTGTTATTAAACCACAACCCCTCTGTTGTGAAGCTCAGCCCTGGAACTACACAAGGAGCTTTGGTTTCCTCCTCTGGCCGTGGGGGAGCAGGGACAGCTCTGGGGAGTGAAATGCAAAGTTTTTAACTAGAGGGCTTCTCTCTTTGCCTGGCATTACCACAGCTGAAGGAGAAGGAGAGAGCTGCAGGCTCCACACCAGACTCTGTGTCTATAGGAACGCAGCCCTTTTGCTTATTTCCTCTAAAATGGAATTAAATATGATTAATTCTATTTTTTTATTATTATTCCCGCACTGATGCCACTTCATTATCCCAGCTAGGTAGGCAAGCAGCCCATTCCAGAGAAGGAGGAAGAGAAAGGCTCAGCAAAGAAGTTTTAAATGACACCTGTAGGCAAATTGCAATTTTCCCCTCCAAGTGCTAATCTTTTTTTATTGCTGTACTGGCACTGTGCTTGTTGTTCACAGCAAATACTGCTATGTTTATTTAAAAACCAAGCATCTAAAACCCTGAAGTGCTTCTGGTAAAAAAAGCAAACCAACGAACCAAATATTTTATTCATTCAGAAATGTTTGCTGGGAGTCTCAGAGAGCCTGTGATTAAGATGCTGCTCCTCGTGGCTGCAGGGTTTGCTGCCCCCTCATGCTTCCTGCAGCACCTTCAGCACAGGTCCCTGAATTCAAGACTCCTCTAAAAGAGGGAGATAAAGCCTGGAGAGATTTGCTGTCAGCCCAGCAAGAACCATCCAACAGATACTTCATAATTCTGCAGAGCCAAGGTCCCATTAAGGACTGAGGTGGTGGCAGCAGAATCCAGGTTGGAGGGTCCTCAGGAGCTCTCCAGACTGACCTCCTGCTCAGAGCAGGAGGAGCCTGAGGTTGCTCAGGGCTTTTATTCAATCTGACCTTGAAAGCTCCGAGGCTGGAGGCTGCCCAGCCTCACAGAGCCCTGCCTTGCACAGGCACACACGAGGGTTGATGTCTTAATGCAGAGCTGGCACTGGGGTTTCCTTTCTGCCTTCACTGGCCACGTTAGCACAGAGCCCTGGGAGGAGGCAGGTCCTGCTTGAAAGCTTTGCTCTCTTAAAGGCTCCACAAAGACCTGAAATAATCAGGCTCTGTATAAATGGCTCTTAATTCAATTACTTCTTATAATTGATTTAATTAAGAGCACAGACTAGATGGGATTACTGCTCTCACAAGGAAGAGTTTGGACTCATAGCAGTGTCAGCACTTCTTTTTGAGCTTTTTCCTCTGCATCCCCTTTCACTGTCAGGGGACAGAAACTGGAATTCCAGAATGGAAACAACCTGGTCCCTGCCCAGGGCCTAATGCAGGAAAATCCATCCATGTGGTTTTCCTGTTGAGGACACAGAAACGTTGGTGGTGCTCAGCCCAAAACACCTTTGCACTCCTTATTGCCCCGAGATCTGGGGAGAGAAATCCCCCATCACCATCCCTGCAGATCCTCCTGATGCCTCAGTGGCACAGCAGGAGCTGAAGGTCTCACTGAGGTTTGTGGGCAGCCTCTCTGGGTCAGGAGAGAGGTGACTGAGTGGCACCACCCCAGAACATCCCCTTGACCATCACCCAGGGGCTGCCATGAGCTGTGGGCACCCAGAAACCCCCCAAACCCTGGGCTTATCCTATGCAGGGCAGGGGGGGATTCTCTCCCTCTGCCCTGCCCAGGTGAGACCCCACCTGCAGAGCTGACAGGGGACAGAGGAAGCTTTGCTGGTAACTCTGGAGGAAAAGCTGAGCTGAGTTCACCTACAGCCTGGAATTTAAAGTCCTGCAGCCACAAGAGCCACCTCAGTCCCTCCCAGCAGCAAAGCCAGGCTTTTCCTGCCCACTCTCAGGGTTGAGCTCTCAGGCAAAGGATTCT
>NW_021940840.1:710667-729602 GCF_001715985.3 Manacus vitellinus
TCCTGGGATTCTGTGATCCTGTGAACTTGAGATCCTGCAGGAATGACTCTCCATCCCAACCTGTGTCTGTGCATGCAGATGTGCGACCAAACCGTGGGGAGGATAATTTGGTCATCCTTGTTGTCCCCCACAGTCCCCTTGGCTTCCTGTTCTCTTCACACCCGCCCAGTCCTTGTTTTTCCTTTTCACTGTGACAATGCCAAGGTTTTCCAGCCACTGTTTCTGTTCCCTCATAATTAGTTCTGTTACCCTCTGCTCCTCCTTCTGGCTCCAGCAGACCCCTCCTTGCAACATCCCCTATTTCCCATCAATCCTTATTTACTAGAAATGCACGCATTTATTGCTTTTTATCTTGTTTAATCTATCAGGTCTCACAGTCCCTATTCATTGTTGCTGCTTCCCTTCTAACTCCCACCCATTTATCTTCCTCTGCTGTTGCATCTGCTCGAGCACAATTTGATTATCTCCATCCAGTCCTTGTGCCAACCCCGTGCTCTGTGCTGGGACTCAGCTCTGTGAACAGTTGGTCTCCCAAAATCATCATTACCTGAGTTATGGTGGAGACAGGAAGAGATTCCCTCCATGGATCTGGTGTCCTCCCTTCCCTATTTAGGAGGCAAATGGGGTTAAGGTTTAATGGATTGTTTGTCTTTGAGGTCTAAAAAAACCCAGATATTTTGTTTCTCAGCTCCACACACCCAACTAACAAACAGCCCTGAAAGGTCCATGTGAACTGGTGTCTCCAGCAGTAACTCCAGGAAAATCTTTAGGGAAACTTATAAGAAAAGTCAGATGTAGAAAATGAATTCCCAAAATAAATTCCTCTGCAGTTATTCCTTTGCATCCTGAGGGAACTTCACTGCACTTGCCCTTGGGGAGCTCTTGGCTGTGGTCAGTTCTTGCTCTGATTTAGAAGTGGCTTCTCTCTCTCTGCCAGGTTTCAGGAGCCCCAGTTTGCTACCCCAGAGCTGCTGTCAGTGCTCTTGGGGCCTCAGGGGCAGAGCCCCGTCCTGCACATCCAGTGTGAGTGTGACCCCACCAGATCAGCTCTTCCTCAAGGGAGCTCTGGGGGAAACTTCTCTGCTGAGGGGCTGCCCAAGGCCAAGCAGGACTCAGTTCTGAGCATGTGAACAAGCTGCTCTTTCCTTAGACATCCCTGCCTTTCTCACCAAAGGCAGAGCACAAAGCAGTGCCAGGAAAGGCTCCTGGTGGTGCCAGTTGTCCCTGAGTCAGCAGTGCCCTGGCAACCAGGAGGGACATCCCTGTCCTGGGGCACCAGGGAGGGGATTGTCCCGCTCTGCTCTGCCCTGGGGCGACCTCACCTCAACATTGGGGCAGTTTGGGGGGACACAATGGAAGGAAGGGATTGAGCCATTGGAGAGTGTCCAAAGGAGGGACACAAGGATGGGGAAGGGCCTTGATTTGAAGGCGTGTGAGGACACTGAGGGCACTTGGTGTGTTCAGCTGGAGCAGAGAAGACTGAGGGGAGAGCTCAGTGCAGTTCCAAGTGCCTGGGCAGGGGCAGAGGAGGGGCAGGGACTGAGCTCTGCTCTGGGGGGACCAGGGACAGCAGCCAGGGAATGGCTGGAGCTGTGTCAGGGCAGGCTCAGGTTGGATCTCAGGCAAAGGTTCTTCCCCCAGAGGCTGGTTGGGCACTGCCCAGGCTCCCCAGGGCAGTGGGCACAGCCCCAAGGCTGCCAGAGCTGCAGGAGGGTTTGGCTGATCCTCTGGGGCACAGGGGGTGACTCTTGGGGCTGGGCCTGTGCAGTGCCAGCATGATCCTTGTGGGTCCCTTCTGACTTGGAATATCCTGTGATTCTGTAATTCTGTGACTGGAAGTGGGGCCATGACTCTTCTGTGGGAAAAAAAGGAATCATGAGGCACCTGGGACTCAGGGAAAATCATGGCCTTCTTTCTGAGCTACAGATGGTCCTCAGTGGAAAGAGAGATCAGAAATGCATCTGCAAGGACTGGCACAGGCTTTGGAACTGCACCACTCTGGTTCCAGGCCCTCAGCTGAGGCCCCTTCTGCATCCTCCTCTGTAGCACAGAGTGAGGACACCACTGTGCACACACTGATGTGTCCAAAGCCATAGCAAATGTCTGACAGTGAGTCAGGTGCCAGCCTGGCCTTTTGACCAGCTTTGCCTTCCCAGGTGGTTTGTTCAAGGTCTATGGCTGCTCTCCTGACTCCTGCCAGGTCATGGTGGAAAAGACACAAAGCTATTCCATCATGTAATGAGCCCCTAATGGATGGAATGTTTGTGTGATGCAGATGGATATCAGGTCACAGCTCTGGGGGCAAAGGCAAAGGAACCAAGAACTTCTGCTCAGAGGAGCTGGGCTGGGACAGGGGAGAGCTGCTGGAGCATTGCTGGCTGTGGCCCACAGCCATGGCAGAGGTGAGGGGTGGATGTGTGATATCCCCCTGCAGCTCTCCTGTGCTCGGGCTGCGCGTTGGACTCATCCCCAGGAATTCCCTAGACTTAGTTCTGCTGAACTGGGAGGCTCTGGGATACACTGGGGGGAGCCAGTGCCATCCTGAAGGGGCCTTGGATCCCTTGCAGACCTCTTCTCTCCTGGACCACTGACATGCAGCCACTTGTGCTGTGGGGTTTGGCTGCCAGCCAACAGCTCCCAACGAGCACATGGAGATGGGAGATGGGAGAGCAGATGAAGAAAAATCATGTGTTGGATTGGAGTTAAGGAGAGGGAGGGCCATGCTCGGATCCTGTCAGCAAATGGTTGGGCAGGAAGCTCTGAAATGGGATGTCTAATTAGGGGAACCCTCTTGGAGATGTCAGAGTGATGGATGGCAGGCTCTGTGCTGCACATCACTGCAAATCCAGCCATAATCTGCTCCTTCGGTGCCCAGAGGAAACATCATTCTAAAAAATCCTTATTCCTGAGTGACTGTAACTTCTGCTAAGTCTCTCTGCTCCAAGTCCTCCACAAAACTGCCTCCCTTGCTGCTATTGGGGTGCACCCTCCACCTCCTGCCCTGGTGCTCCCCTTTCCATGGGTCACAGTGTCCTTGGAGGCTGTGAACTGGAACACAGAGCAGCTCCTCTCCCTTTCCCAGACTCAGAAAGTAGGTCAGACTCAGAAAGTGAGAGATCATCGTGTTTCCTTTCATCTTGATGGCCGTGCACAGCACTGGGGGATAGAGGAAAAGCAAACACCATCCTTCTCTTTCTCTTCCAGGAGCAGGGCAGGTGGAGTTTAGAAGGAAAAATACAGTAGGACAATAATTAGGTGGCTTGTATTTCAGTGCTTTGTGGTCACCATGGACTTCAAAGTTTGGTGCTCTCCTCAGGGAGGCAGCTCAGTGCTGGCAAAGGGAAAAGATGAAAGTCATGGAGTGAAGGAGAGCAGAGACTTCACTGCACAGTGAGGCAGTTTTGGGCACCACAACATAAGAAAGACACGAAGCCATTAGAGAGTGTCCAAAGGAGGGCAAAGAGATGGGGAAGGACCTTGATTTGAAGCCGTGTGAGGACACTGAGGGCACTTGGTGTGTTCAGCTGGAGCAGAGGAGACTGAGGGGAGAGCTCAGTGCAGTTCCACCTTCCTGGGCAGGGGCAGAGGAGGGGCAGGGACTGAGCTCTGCTCTGGGGGGACCAGGGACAGCAGCCAGGGAATGGCTGGAGCTGTGTCAGGGCAGGCTCAGGTTGGATCTCAGGCAAAGGTTCTTCCCCCAGAGGCTGGTTGGGCACTGCCCAGGCTCCCCAGGGCAGTGGGCACAGCCCCAAGGCTGCCAGAGCTGCAGGAGGGTTGGGATGATGCTCTGGGGCACAGGGGGTGACTCTTGGGGCTGGGGCTGTGCAGGGCCAGGGGTTGGACTGGATGATCCTTGTGGGTCCCTTCCAACTCAGCATGTTCTGTGATTCTGTGATGGCAAATGTGGCCCTCGAGGCTCCAGGTCACCTCCAGCACAGCCCCTTCCACCCAGGACACCAACAGCACCAGGTAGGTTCCTCCTTTCCTGAACCCCTGAGAAGGGGTCACTGCAGAGGAGAAGTTCCCCCATCTGGTACAGGAGAAACCTCAGGGGTGTGAAGTGATCCTTTGAAGTTCACTTGGATTTTGGATTTGGGGTAAAATACATTTTAAGTTATAAACAAGTGCACTGAGAGCAGGAGGCAGCTGAGAGCAAACTCCTGGCCCTGTCCAGGCTGAAGGGTCCAGGTTGGCAGCACCACCTGCAGCCCAGCAGGGACAGATGCTGAAGGAGATGCTGGAAAAACCTGTCTTGTCCTGTTGGGTAGGGATGTGGTGCTTCTAGGAGTGGAAGTGACCCAGAAATCAGGCCTGGAGCAATCCTCACCCCCTGCACCTCATGGAATGGGATACCAGGGTCAGGTGTGATGGGCTTTGCTGAGTCCACAGCGTATCACAGAGTCAGGGAATGGTTTGGGTGGGAAGGGACCTTAGAGCTCATCCTGTTCCACCCCTGCCATGGGCAGGGACACCTCCCACTAGCCCAGGTTGCTCCAAGCCCCGTCCAACCTGGCCTTGGACACTTCCAGGGATCCAGGGGCAGCCACAGCTTCTCTGGGCAACCTGGGCCAGGGCCTCCCCACCCTCACAGCCAACAATTCCTTCCCAGTCTCCCGTCTATCCCTGCCCTCTGGCAGTGGGAAGCCATTCCCTGTGTCCTATCCTTCCAGACTCTTGTCCCAAGTCCCTCTCCAGCTCATCCCTGGGGCAGTGGTGACAACAGGTACCACCTTGTCAAGGACATTCCTGAGTCACTGACTCTGGAGTAGAAGGATCTCTGGTCTGGGAGGCTCTCCTGGAAGACTTTGTCTCCTTGTTGGGGTGTTCCCAACCCACCCTGCTCCTGCTGAGCCGTGCTCTGAGAGGACACAGGAAGGGATGATTAATGACTATAATAAATATGTTAATCTACAGCAATGAAATTTTCCTAATTAAGAATCATCTTCTGGGGCTTTTGCTTCTCCTTTCCCGAGTTGTTGTGTGTGCACAGAGCATCTCCATCCACTCTGGAATGATGAACAGTGGCACCAGTGGTGTCAATCACACCCCATTCATCCCAATTCAACAAAGGAGAATTATTCCCAGCTCCTTCTTCTCAGCAGAAAGGATGAATGTGCTCCTGCACCAGTGACTCCTTTCTCCTTGCAACAGCATTGACTGTGCTGGAGAAAAGCAGGATTTAGGCTAATGAAAGGATTAGAATAATCTCTGTGTAACCCAGGGCTCTGTGGCTGCTCAGATCCCAAATGCAGAGCCAGGCACAGCCACAGCCCCTCTGGGAACCTCCCCCACCCCAATCCAGCCCCTTCTCCGGGCGCCACGTCCCTGTCCAGGACAGGAGCTGGATCGACAAAGCCCCTGTGCTTGGCAGGGATGTCCCCAGGGCCCTTCAGTCCTGATCCTGCTCAGCTCTCCATCCATGGAGTGCCCATGGATTTGGATCCACGCAGTGCAGGCTCCTGCCCACGTGGCAGAGAGCTCAGGTCATTCCCTCCTGCCAGTGGAGGATCCTGAGGGTTTGCTCAACACTTCCCACTCCCACCCACAGACCTGGAGGGACAATAGGAAGGTCCTGGATTTGAAGGCAGATGGGACAAATAAGGATGGTTTTAAACCAACAGAGGTGAGATTTAGATGGGAGATTGGGAAGGAATTGTTCCCTGTGAGGGTGGGGAGGCCCTGGCACAGGTTGCCCAGAGAAGCTGTGGCTGCCCCTGGATCCCTGGGAGTGTCCAAGGCCAGGTTGGAGCAACCTGGGCTAGTGGGGAGTGTCCCTGCCCATGGCAGGAAATGAGATGGGCTTTAAGGTCCCTTCCAAGACAAATCATTCCATGGTTCCATGAGATGCCCATGGCTGGCTAGAGGGACCTTTTCCTGATGGTCAGGCCAGACAGTCCCCCCTGGTGCCTCCTGCACAGAGCCCATCGCTCCCAGGCTGGAGTGCTCCTTGCACAACTAGTGCTGGGATTGAGTTCATTCCAGGGATGGACTCCAGGGGTTCACCCCGTGAGTCCTGCAGTGTCCATCCCACCCAGGTGCATCTCCTGCAGCTTCCAGCTCGTGGGTGGCTGCAGTGACACGTCTGGCTCTGGGCAGAAATGGCTTTGCTGGTGGTTCCCCAGGAGCTGCAGCCACATCATTCCCTGTTCTCACAGAAAGGCCAGTCTGGATTGGCAGAGCCCTCTTTGTTTTCTGTGAAGGTGCCAAAGCTCCTCCAGCAACTGAAGCTCCTTGACCGGGTCTGTCTCACTTGGCTGCTCAGAGAGAACATTCCAACCTGATCCCAGTGCCTTTCCTCTGCCTAAAAACCACAGATCACATTCTGACCTTTTGCTGAAAGGTGTATTTTCTGATCCTCTAATAACTTGTGCAGGTCACTCCTCAATTCTTGGATGCTTCTGAAATAGGACTTTGGAACAGGGCTTTATATCACAGTCACTGTCACATGGGACTGACGTGGATAAATTGGAGGGTGATGGAGGGGTGGAAGGGATATTTATGGCAAGGAAAAGAAGGCTCTGTTGGATCAAAGGAGAAGAGTCTGCTCACTGTTGCTCTTTCTTCTTGAATGTTGGACCACCTTTCTTGCTTTGAGGCCAGAACTACCAAGGTAAAAGCCTCTCACAGATAATTTCAACCTGAAAAAGAAAAAAATTCTATGCCTTTCCCTTTTTTCCTTCCTCTCTTTTGAACATATTTTCTACCGGAAGCCCCCAGATTCCCAAATTAAAAATAACCAGAATTTCAAAACAACAAATGTTCTGGGATGAAAAATGTGACATCACTTTTGTGAAGTCTTAGGTAAGGGCATAAGTGGCTGACTGGAAAGATGCACGAGATTAAACTCTCAAGAACAGGAACCAAGAAAAAATGATTGGAAGTGAAAAGATGAAAGACAAGGAGAGAAATCTCATTGAAAATAAAAATTCTGTCTGTGTTAGGAATGTTGTGAATGTGGTTATAATCAAGTAAGAAAACCTGCTTTCTAAAGTGGACGAGTTTAATGAAAAGTCAGAATTAAAATTAGATCTTGGGATCAGAGCTCAGCATGGCTTGGAGGTGCCTTTCTGATTAACTTTCATTCCCAGCAGAAATTATTGCCAAATTTTCTGGAAGGAGATGTATTTCCAGCTCCCTGATTACTTCACATTTGTAAAGCTGCTGTTAAGCTGCATTTCCTATCAGAAGAAATCACTTCTGACAAACAATGAAGCAGCCCATTAATTAGTTGTCTGTAATTCTCTTAAGCTTGTTGCTGTAATTAATGTCTAACTTTGTGAACCATCCTTAAACTGGAATTGTTCCATGTTTAATGGCTGAAATGTCCCATTACACGGAGTTAATGCAACTGTCTGGGAATGGCAAATAGAGACCACGAGCCCTTCCTTTAAGGGGCATATAAATAAACTTAATAGAACACACACAGGCTGAACTGTGCATGGAATAATGTCAACAGCATTAAAACCAGCCTTTCATAGGCTTGTGTGAACATTAATTGTTGGGCTTAATGGCTAATTACAGAGCCAGACACATTCCTGCTCATCATTCCTGGACCTGAGCAGGTCCAGCTGCTCCTCCCTTCACCCCCCTGCTGAGGGAACAGGATCAGCACCATCCCCCCAAACCCAGCGGGGCACAGAGGGGGCTCCCAAAGCCTCAGAGGGACTTGGGCTGTGGGACAGATCCTGCTCTGCCAGGCCTGGCTTAGAGCATCTCTTCCTAAACCCAGCCCCAGTCCTCTTCCAGCCAGGGAGCATCTTCCCCTGGATCAGAGTGGTGGGAATGGCTTCCCACTGCCAGAGGGCAGGGTTAGATGGGAGACTGGGGAGAAATTTTTCCCTGTGAGGTGGGACGCCCTGGCACATGGAGTTGCCCCAGAAAGCTGTGGCTGCCCCTGGATCCCTGCAGTGTCCAAGGCCAGGGTGGACCACCTGGGCTAGAGAAGGTGTCCCGCCCGTTGCAGGGGTGGAGTGAGATGGGCTTTAAGTTCCCTTCCCACCCAAACCATTCCATGATTCTGTGGCTCTGTGATCTTGCCATGCAGGTGTTGAGAGATTTCTTCAAGCAACACAAATAATTATTCCACAGAATCACAGAATATTCAGAGCTGGAAGGGACCCACAAGGACCAAGTCCAACTTTAAGGTGAACAGGGATCAAACCCACAACCTTGGCATTATTAGCACCATGCTCCAAGCTTTTTATTATTTAAATTACAACAAGCATATCAAAGTCCTCCTCTATGTTGATTCCCAGGTGTATTTTTTAATACATTTATGAAAATACCCCCCCCAGTTTTATGAAGCATAAAGAGATGAAGGGTGAAGCCTCCAAAGCAACCTCAGAGCTTGGAAAAGGAAAACCTGGCAGGTAACTCTGGGGACTCACTTGGGCTTAATCATTGTTTTGGGGGTTTCCTCTCTCTAGGAAAGCTTTAAGGAACACAACATTTGATGGGTCTCATCAGGCAGTTTCCTGGACATGAAGGAATGGGGCACTTGGCTGAACGTGGATCTGCAGCACCACCAAGAGCAACTGGAATAGCAGGAGGGGTGTTGTCAGAGGTCACAGCCAGCAGAGACAGCCCAGGATGCCTCTTTTGCATCCCTTCATTATTTGGATTGCTGTGCTCCTGGGGAAGAGCTGGAAGAGTCAAAAAACACATTTAAATTTTTGATATTCAATTTATTTCAAATCTCCTGTCTGGTGCCCGTAATCTGATTTAGTAACACCCAGAAAGCGATTTGTTGCAGGCAGTGTGACCTCTGTGCCATCCTTCCTGCACCCAGCCCTGAGTCAGGGGGTTTGTTTCCATGTGGGAAATAAAGATAAATAAGCAGCAGAAGGAAAGGTGTCACCAGGCTCTGTTCTCAGCGTTTCTAGGAAAAAAGATTCTTCCCTGAATTGAAATTCAGGCCAGAAGGGTGTTTGCTTTTCCATGTGTGTGTTGAATAATTGTTCTGCATATGCAGGAAAAATCCCAAGGGAGGCATTGCTGGGAGTGCAGGGAAAAGTCCCTTATCCCGGGAATCCCTCTGGGTGTGCAGGTCCAAGGGCTGGACTCAGGCTGGTCCCTCACCCCGCTGACTTTGCCCTTTGCTGGGGAAAATTATGTTGATTTTGGGGTTCAGATTCCACAATCCTGCTCAAATAAAAGGAATATTTATGCTGTTGCTCCCGAGCTCAGTGTTTGTGTGGAAGTTAATGGGATTCTGCAAGTCAGAGTCGTTATTTCAAGCATGTCTCTCCAAATGAGAATAATTATTTCAAGTATCTTCTGTGGGGTTTAATAATACAATAAACTGTAACAACATAATTACTTAAAGTTTGATGTGGCTCCCTGGGAGAACATTCCTGGGAATCCCTAATCACTTTTGATCATTTTTGGATCTGCTCTGCTGCTTCCAGCTCAAGCAGCTGACTTTGAGCACCTGGGAAAAGTGTGATGGGATGTAAAGGGAGAAATACTGGAGATATTCACAGCCCAGCTGGACACTGACCCTGCTAGAGCAGGAGGGTTGGGGATCTCTGGGAATATCCTCAAATATTCCGTGATTCTGTGATTTGAGCCTTCTTTTTATTTTCTTGGAACTGTGTTTAGTTCCAAAGGACACAGAACCAGACAGGGGATGGGGCTCTTCCCATATCCTGGCACTCTGCTGCTGCTGCTAATTAATTAATTATTAAGGAACAGCATCTTATATTGGATGTTTCTTAGTGAGGAGTGAAACAGGCACCACCTCCAGCAAGGCAAGGCTGTCAGTACCTGTTACATTAATTAACATGTTTACATTATGTAACATTAACATGGTGCATTTTTAATTCCATCCCACGCCAGCGATCCCTGCTCACCACTGTAATGTATCATCAGCTGAACCCGCTGCCTTGGCAGCATTTTAATCTCTTTTCTCCCATTTTCATCCAGGTTTTTGTGTATTTGTATACCTGTTACCCAGTGGAGGAGCCACCCCCCTCTCACAGCCCCTGCCAGACTCTGAGCATCTGCAAATTCTGCAAAACACCTGCTATTCCAGGGAAAAAACTCCTGCTGAGCTGGGCAGGGCACTGGCAGCAAGGCAAATCTGTTCAGTGGGGCAGGGCAATGTCCCTGCACGTGGCAGAGAGGTGCTGGCCACCCAACAAGCCCAAATGCCACAACATCAGCTGGGCCCCAGCAGCACTGATGGAAATGGAAACCCTTTGGAGCACGAGCAGAAAGACATCACCTGAGCTCAGTCACGGCTCAGCACTCCCTGATTATGTCCTTGGCAGTCCCCAAGAGTCACCCCTGTGCCCCAGAGCATCATCCCAACCCTCCTGCAGCTCTGGCAGCCTTGGGGCTGTGCCCACTGCCCTGGGGAGCCTGGGCAGTGCCCAACCAGCCTCTGGGGGAAGAACCTTTGCCCTGAGTCCACCCTGAGCCTGCCCTGACACAGCTCCAGCCATTCCCTGGCTGCTGCCCCTGGTCCCCACAAGCTGAACCAGGAGAGGTTCAGATCAGATCTGAGAATCAAAATGTTTCACTGAAAGAGTGGCCAGGCCCTGGGAGGGGGTGGATTCCCTGCCTCTGGAAGTGGTCAGGAGGAGCCTGGATGTGGCACTTGGGGATGTGGTTTGGGATGATTTTGGTGGTACTGGGTTGACACTTGGACCTGATGATTTTGAAGGTCTCTTCCAACTGTGATGACTCTGTGATCAGAATCCATGTCCATCTCCAGACATTCCAGAAAGTCAAACTGGGAATCACAGCCGGGTTTTTCAAGGCAGAGTGTGCTCTCTGGAGGAGAGACTTTCCATTTGTGGTAGAAGGAATCACAGATCAGGATTCTCACACCTCAGGTTGCCCAGAGAAGCTGTGGCTGCCCCTGGATCCCTGGAAGTGTCCAAGGCCAGGCTGGACGGGGCTTGGAGCAACCTGGGCTGGTGGAAGGTGTCCCTGCCCGTGGCAGGGGGTGGGACTGGATGGAACTTTAAGGTCCTTCCCAACCCAAACCATTCCATGATTTCATGATTCTTATCTAAAAGAGCTGAAAGGCAGGAGATCAGCCCATGGGAAAGGCTCCATTTCCCAATAACTGCTGGATTTCCCAAGCACCACCACTCCTGGTCTCTGCTGTTCATTGGTACAGACCAGAAAAAGATCAGAACACACAGAAAAATCCTATATTGGCCCTAAATGCCATACTGCAGTGGGCAGAAACCTTCAATTTTTATTTCCAATTCCATTTTGAGGGTCTGAATAAGCATTATCTAACCCCCTGTTTTCATGATCCAGATTTTTAGAGCACAAATTTTCATTTTTCACGTCAGAGAATAATTGTTAGGATCCAAATTTAAGGCCCAAAGCCTCACAGAAGGGTTCACAATTGTAATTTTAGGCTCTCACCCCTCATTTCTAGCAATAAAAATCTCAGTTTTAAGGTCCAAAACTGATTACAGAGCCAAATTTCTCTTTTCAAGGGCCCAAAGCCACATTTTTAAGATTCGGCCCTCATTTTATGGTCCAAATGCTCATTTTAAGAACCAAAGCTTCAATCAAAAAGTTCAAACCCTCATTGTAGGATCCAAATCCTAATTTTTAGGACCAAACCCCACATTTTTAGGGCCCAAAGCCCCATTTTGAGGGTCCAAAAACTCCATTTTCAGTTTGCAAAGCCCCCTTTTTAGAATCCAAATCAGCCTTTTTGCAGTCCAAAGCCTCATTTTCAGCCTCCAGAGGGGCATTTTTAGGATACTGCAGGGAATTTTTGGGATCCAAGCAACACTTTGAGTGTCCAAACCCTCATTTAAACATTCGAAATCCCTGTTTATGGGCCCAAATTCTCAATTCTAGAGTCCAAAATTTTGCTTCTTGGCTTGAAATCCTCCCTTTTATGGTCCAAACCCTCATTTTAGGGTACAAACCCTTCACTTAGTGTTCAAAGCCTGATTTTTTAATGTCCAAATCCTCACTTTGAGCATCCAAAGACCCATTTTAGGTGTTGACAGAGCAGTTTACATGAACAGTTGACACGTGTGGACGGGATTGGCACCGTGAGGTGCTGCAGGACTGGGCACCAGTTAAACCCAACACCAACCCCAAAGTGTTCATCACCTTCCAGAAACCCAGATGGACATTGTGGGAGTGCTCTCATGAATTTTAATAATCAAAGAGGCCTCAAAACCTGCCTAAACTTGCTCTGATTTGTTCTTTTTTTGGGCCAGTGGCTTCACCAGTGATGATGTGGGGACTTAACCATGATCTCTGTGTATTTATGGCTTGGAAGATCATGTTTCCTAATCCTCCTGGTGATCAGAAGGATAAGAGTTGGCTGAAAAAAATCCACTTCAAATGTTGAAATGACTCTGTTGTTGTTTGTTGTTTGTTTGGTTTTTTTTAAAGAAAGTATTTCTTGTCATGCTGAAATTGTGAGAATTGGTAACCTCCAAACTTTGGAAGCTCCAAGGAATTTATGGGAGTGCTGAGTCCATTTGCTCATCCAGAGGGAAACCAGGCAGTTCAGCCTCCTCTGGAGCTGTGATGGGGTCTGAGAGGATTGTTTCCCCCTAAATATCTAATTCCATTCCACTGGGAAAAGAAAGATGTGACAAATATCCTTCTTCCACTTCCCCAATTCCATATCTCCCACCTCAGTCCTACCACGTGTCACTGGGGATGCTCCTGTGGGAAGCACAGACTCACTTTTGCACTGTGGGGGCAAAACTAAGGAATTACAGAGCCCAAAGAACCAGAGCAGGTCAGTGGGTGACCAAGAAGTCTGGGATGGCCTCCTCTGTCCTGGAAATCATTTTTAAGGAGGATGATTGAGAGGACATTGGTGACATCCAAAAATATTTAAGAGGCTTTCTGAGCTGAGGATTAAACCAGTGAAGGCACAGGAATGGCTCCAAACAGCACAGCAAGGCTGCAGAGAACTTCAGGAGTGGGTGGTGAAGGGAACAAGAGCTGTGGGGGAGAGTTTAGGAAAAAAAAGGGCTGACATTAGAGAGGCAAAGCAATAAAGCCCAGCAGTCACTGCCAATCCTCTTCTCAGTTAAAGGGTTTAGATTTTCATGAACTTCATTTCACTTCCTTTTGCTTCGCTTCTTTGCGTTTGGTTGTTTTTTGAGTAAGCAAAGGATTTTGTTTGAGAAAGTTCTCAGCTTCTAAACCCCCAGATCTCTGCAGGTTTGATTTAATTTCTTTAACTCCAGCCTCCCCTCCTTTGGGTAGGAGAGGGAATCATTTCAGTTCCACGGGGTGAGACGTGTCAGGGAAGGAAAGCAGGTCAGGAGGAGTTCAGGAAGGCAGGAGGAGATCACTGAGAGGAGGGGGTGTGGATGGTGGAGATCAACACCAACCCACTCCTGAAGTTGTCTTGGGCTTTGGGATGGACAACTTTGGGATGGATCATGTGCTTTAGTTCCCACCAAGCATGTGTGGGATGGAGCAGGAAACCATCACCAACCCGGATTTCTGTTTTGTTTCTTGGGAAGAGATCGTTGGCAGGTTTAAAAAACCTTTCAGACCAAGGGACTGAAAGCACAGGAGGTGAAAGAAAACAGGCTCTTACATTGGATTACACTATTGTGTTACATTTTCTTTTAACAAATTTTGGCAAAGTTGTCAATGAAAACTGTTTCTGAAGTGTGGAAAACAGGGAGTGTGTTTGTGAGAACATTTTTAGACCTGACAAGGCCATCTCCATTGCCCCATTGTTGATTGTTTAACTGTTGTTAAAATATAATGATAATAATAATAAAATAATAAAAGTAATAATTATAAAGAATAAAGAATAGCAAAATGGGTAAAATACAGCAATAATAAAATAATAAATAATAAAATAAAAATAATTAAAATAAAAGTAATTGTTAATAGTTAGATTGGTTAATTATTTAATGATGTCCCTTTTCCTGATGGGGAAGTCATTTCTCAGAGTTATGTGAGAAGCAAAACAGGCATCCACACATAAAACTTTCCATATATGCAAATGTCTTCAGGGCAAGAAGACAGGGCCAGAATTTTTAGTGCTGTGACATGACAAGGGGCAATGGGCACAAACTGGAACTCAAGGAATTCCATTTGAATCTGAGGAAAACCTTTTTCTCTGAGGGTGACTGAGCACTGGAATGGGCTGCCAGAGAGTCTGAGGAGTTCCCTTCTCTGGGCATATTCAAAACCTGCCTGGTGTCATCCTGTGTAACCTCCCCTGGGTGACCCTGCTTGAGCAGGGGGTTGGACCAGATGATCTCCAGAGGTCCCTCCAGCCCCAGCCATTCTGTGAGTCTGTGATTCCATGAATCCAGAGTGATGCTGTCATTCCATGGGATCCTCAGCAGACCTTTCCACTGCCGTTTTGGGTGAATTACCTTTAAAATAGGCTTTTGTTCCTAACCTAGGGTGTACCTGAGCTCTGCATATTTGCCAGGCTCCCCCAGGAGAACTGAAGTGTGAAGGGATTGGGAAGGAGCATCCTGAGAGGAGCTCATTTTCTCAGAGCATGGCACTGACAATGGCAAGGGTGTGGGTTTGATCCCTGCACGGGCCATTCACTGAACAGTTGGACCTGATGGTCCTTGTGGGTCCCTTCCAGCTCAGAATATTCTGTGATCCTGGTCAGCCCTGGGCTGGCTTTGCTGCCACATCCACCTTTTTATGGGATCTGGGGAGTGAATCACCATTTCCTTGGAGTGGGAGCAACCCCTGCACAGCCCCTGACCCTGCTGAGCCTGACACTGCTGTGACACTGATCTTGGGGACATCAGAGAAGCTCCCAAAGCCTGTCCAGGACATGTTATGGGAGAGTAGAAAAGCTTCTCAGTGTGGCAGAAGAGTGATGGGAAGTTCAGAGAGGCTCCTGCAGGGCTGTCCCTCACACCCTCGTGGGGGGGGTTGACCCCAAGCAGCCCCCGGAGCTGCTCCCTCACTGCTCCATCAGTGGGACTGGGAGGCAACTGGAAGGGTAAAAGCCAGATAACTCATGGGTTGAGATAAAGACAGTTTAATAGGGAAAGCAAAAGCCACACAGGCAAGGAAAGCAAAGCCATGGATTCATTCCCTGCCTCCCATGGGCAGGTGTTCAGCCCCTCCAGGAGAGCAGGACTTGGGAAGACAAACCCCATCACTCCAAACATCCTCCCCTTCCTCCTTCTTCCCCCCACTCTACACACTGAGCATGATTCTGTGTGGTCTGGAATATCCCTGGGGACAGTTGGGGTCACCTGTCCTGGCTGTGTCCCCTCCCAACCTCCCACCCCCCCAGCCCCTCCCCGGAGTGGCCGAGCGAGGGGCAGGAGAGGCCTTGGCTCTGCTGAGCTCAGCACTACCAAAACCATCCCTGTGTTCTCATCCCTGAGTTCAGCACCAACCCAAACCCAGCCCCACACCAGTCCCTGGGGAGAAAATTCTCTCCACCCCAGCCCAAACAACCCCCCTGGCTTTGCAGGTGTCACAGAACCACAGAATGGCCTGAACTGGAAGAGACCCAAGAGGATCATCCAGTCCAACCCCTGGCCCTGCACAGACACCCCAACAATCCCACCCTGTCCCTCAGAGCGTTGTCCAAACCCTCCTGGAGCTCTGGCAGCTTTGGGGCTGTGCCCACTGCCCTGGGGAGCCTGGGCAGTGCCAACCAGCCCCTGGGGGAAGAACCTTTTCCTAAAATCCAACCTAAATCTCCCTGACACAGCTCCAACCTTTCCCTCTGGTCAAAACATTCAAACTGGGGTCCCAAAGAGCATCAGCCAACCCAGTCCAGACTATCTGTGCACGGGAACAGTGAGGGAACAGCCCGTTTCTGACAGACTCACTTTAGAAATGAGGTGCAAAATTAGGGCTGTGTGTGGAGACAGAAGTCAGACAGGGCAAAGAGCTCCACACAAGTCACCTACACTGCTTTTAGAAGTAGAGTAATACCTGGTACACTTAACATGCATTTTTTATATGATGGCTCTTTCCCTGTAATGTTCATATTCAAACATATTGTTTGGGCTGTGGGAAAGGCAACCAGACATTAATTAACCCAGTAACATCCATGAGCAAAAGCAGAGATATGCAGGTATCAAATTAATTTTGGATCTGTTGGGAGAATCATAATGAACTGCATGCCTTGGATCTGCCAGGGCAGGAGGAACATTAATATTCACTTTGTAAAAGGCAGCAGGGGCTGGAGGAGGCTTTGGAGGAAGGCACTGCCAGGCTGTCAGTGTGGGACATGGGGCTGGACCTCCCAGGGACAGGAGCCCCCAGCACAGTCACAGCAAGCAGGGAAGTTTGTAAATCTTGTGTTTTCACCCATCTTGATTCGTCTGCTCTTCACCAGTGCTGGGTGCAATTAAAAAAAAAAAAAAGTAATTAATGTTGCTGTTGTTTTATTTGACAGAAGGGACAAGAAAGATGGAGAGAGACTGTTTATGGGGGTTTGGAATGCCAGGACAAGAGAGGATGGCTTCAAAGTGACAGAGAGCAGGTTTAGATTGGATATTAGGAAGACAATCTTCCCTGTGAGGGTGGGGAGGCCCTGGCACAGGTTGCCCAGAGAAGCTGTGGCTGCCCCTGGATCCCTGCAAGTGTCCAAGGCCAGGTTGGACAGGGCTTGGAGCAACCTAGGCTAGTGGAAGGTGTCCCTGCCCATGGCAGGGTGGTGGAACCTTTAAGGGACCTCTAAAGTCTCTCCCAACCCAACCCATTCCATGATTCTGTGATTTGTTCAGTATTTCAGGTTGTCCAGACCATGTTGCAAAGGGAAGAGGTTTGGACTGGCGTGGGCAGAAGGGAGGGGAGATGCCCCATCCCACTGCAGCATCCGTGGGGTCAGCACACTCCAGGAGGAACAGGTGGATAAAAGTAGGACCCTCCACAGGCTGATTGCATCTGGAAATCCAGGGAGGAATTCCACCTCCTTCCCAGCTGTTCCCTCCCAGCTACCCCATCAAGTGATCTTCTGGGAAATACCTCTTCTGGTGCTCAGGGAGCCCGTGTATTACAGAGCAGGATGAGGAGTTTTCCTGCCAATTACCTGCTCTCCTTTGTAATATTTAAATTTTTTTTCTAAAATTATAATGTCCTGAGGGAAGAAGAGAAACTGTGTTCCACTAACATCTTATTAATCAGCTTCTCTATGGCACTGAATGAACGACTGAAATCAAGGATCATGAATGTCAGATAAGCTCAGTAATTATGGAAAGGCTCAGTCATACACTTCTTGAATGAAACATGGAAAATTACTTTTCTTCCTTTTAATCAGAGCCTTGTGAGGGCTTTTTAGAGAGTGATGCCTTGAGATGGGCTTGTTTTGTTTGCAAGTCTGGACTGAGACAGCTCAGCAGCCCCATTTAGGCAGCACATTTGGAGCCCCAAACTGCTCTGGAGGTGCAGGAGATGAAAACAGGGGAGCTCAGATGGGGCACAGGAGCAGGACTTGAGGGACAGGCTGGCAGGGGATGCTCTGAGGCAGAAGCAGAGCAGAGAGATCTGAGCAGGAGGGTTGGTGCTTTCAAAGTGCCCATCAGGGAGGACTCATCCATTTGTTCTTCAGGCAGAGACTTTGATCTGTGGCTCTGGCTTTGGCTCGTCTCTAGACAAATGTCAGCACAGCCAGGTGCAGCCTGGTAACATCAGTGGGCTCTGAAATCAATTTTTGTCATAGCCAGATTTGGGAAAAATAGCTGGACTTTTACATCAAATTAAATTTTAAAAAATCAGTCTGAAAGAACTTGAAAATGCTTTGAGGTTTGGTGTGAAAAGGAAGAACTGATGTGATGCCTTGCTGAATTTTGTGCATTTGGTACTTGGAAATGCAGAGGCTGACAAGTCATTGTTTTGAAAGGAATAAGTAAAACGTATCATGAGGAAATGTTCCACTTTTCAGAGCAGATTAGAGCCTCAGCTAAAGAAATCATTCACTTGGGTCTGGTTCTGCAAAAGGTTTCAACAAACAGAGAAATGCAGGTTCCTCTCTGCTCAGAGGGTTTGATGCTGCCCCAAGGAAAGCACATGTCTTCCAGGAGTGCTGGGCTGTGCCCCCTGACTGTATTTTAATGGGCCTGGGCTCTCCCAGCCTCGGGAAGAGCAGCAGAGCTGTGCAGTGTGTTGACTCTACCAGTGGCACTTGAGGAGTTCAGATGGAGAATCCATGAAAATGAAAAAACCTGAGTTTCCTGCCAACACAGGGGCCCCAATCCAGTGACATTTATGTTGGACCTTGGACCCTCCCAGCTGCACAGACCTGACAGGGATGCTTGGAGGGAACCAGGGCCAGGCCACCACTGTCTGTGACACACAACACTGGTCACTACTCAGGGCCCTCATGTCAATGCAGGCAAACTGAGCCAGCAGGTGAAGAGGCTTCCAGTGAAATGATCTCCAGGTTAGACCAGAAAGATTCCAGGAAAGAAGTGGAAATGCAGATGTCAGGATGATCCCACTGGATTCTAGCTCAGACAAATGGGTTTTCATTGACATAAAAAGCATAATGTTTCTGACCATGGCAGGTGTCCTCCAAACCAAGTGCTTGAGGGAGAGTAAAGACTATGCCAAGGCAAAGTTCTTATTCCCAGGAGGTCAAATAGTGGAGAACAGTGATCCCCTTGCAGGGTCTTCCCCAGAACGAGTCTTCCTGTTGGATTCTGGGGCACATCCAAGCTGGACCACCTTAAATATTGGGGCAGTTCTGGGCACCACAATATAAGAAAGATCTGAAGCCATTGGAGAGTGTCCAAAGGAGGGACACAAGGATGGGGAAGGGCCTTGATTTGAAGCCGTGTGAGGACACTGAGGGCACTTGGTGTGTTCAGCTGGAGCAGAGGAGACTGAGGGGAGAGCTCAGGGCAGTTCCAAGTGCCTGGGCAGGGGCAGAGGAGGGGCAGGGACTGAGCTCTGCTCTGGGGGGACCAGGGACAGCAGGCAGGGAATGGCTGGAGCTGTGTCAGGGCAGGCTCAGGTTGGATCTCAGGCAA
>NW_021940840.1:729685-733895 GCF_001715985.3 Manacus vitellinus
AGGGCAGTGGGCACAGCCCCAAGGCTGCCAGAGCTGCAGGAGGGTTGGGATGATGCTCTGGGGCACAGGGGGTGACTCTTGGGGATGGGCCTGGGCAGGGCCAGGGGTTGGACTGGATGATCCTTGTGGGTCCCTTCAAACTCAGCATATCCTGGGATTCTGGGATTGCCAGGACTCACTTTTTCTTGAAAGCCTCTCTTCATCTTGCCAACTGCTGTCACAGCCTGGACCAGTCACAGCTGGGTCCCCCCCTGTCCCTGCAGAGAGGGGAGACTCAGAGATGTCCCCTTCAGCAAAGAGGTGAATTTTCCTGGTGCCCACCATGAGCCCTGGGTATCCAGACTGCCAAGCTGGGGCTGGAGAAAGCTGCACCCTGGGCAGAACCTGTGCTGTGCCCGTGGGATCTGCATGGGGATGGACCCCCCCACCTGCAGCCACCACTGCCAGGCAGCTCCAGAGCAAACAGCAGCAGCAGAACCCCCACCCTCTCTCTTCATGCAGGAGAATGGGAAGGATCAGAAAAGTGAGTGTGAACAGGTCTTCACTCTTTTAATTAATTCTCACCAACCGTATTGAAATTGTGCCTCAGAGTGTTTATCATTAAGACAATTATTTTAGGGTGACCTACTTTTGTCTGTCTCTTTAATAACATGGGCCACCTCATTAGATGAGTACATGGGCAACAAAGCAAGGGAGCTAATTGGTAGCAGCCTCTTTAAGAACTAAAGCAGCCTAATCGTTTGCCTCCTCACGTTCCTCCATTACAGCTGAGGAACTGCAGAAGATGTTCCCTGATTAGTCTGTTGAATTATGAATTAGGCTTCTGGTCCCAGTGCAGCTGTTTTCTCCATGTCATTCCTAGCACTTCATTTCCCCATCTGCTTATAAAACCAGGAGCTTGATCCTGCAATAAACACTTCAAATGCTTTTTTTAGAGGCTAATTAATTGTGTTGCATTTCTTGAGCTCATATAGGTGCCCTGGCTTGCAGTAAATTAACAATGCTAATTTCTCCACTGCTCGGTGCCCAAACAATCCCTCCTACAGATGAGCTGGAAAATAAAGAGCATTATATCAAACCATCCCTGTGTTTCAGGTTTCTCCCCATTTTCATCATTTCCGTGCACGGTGCAGGAAGGGTCTCATCACAGGAGCTGCATTTGCAAACCAGGTTTGCCACTCCCACAGCTGCTTGGACACTGATCTCTCCCTGGCACATGGATCTCTTCTCCCCAGGACCAGGGACAGCAGCCAGGGAATGGCTGGAGCTGTGTCAGGGCAGGCTCAGGTTGGATCTCAGGCAAAGGTTCTTCCCCCAGAGGCTGGTTGGGCACTGCCCAGGCTCCCCAGGGCAGTGGGCACAGCCCCAAGGCTGCCAGAGCTGCAGGAGGGTTGGGATGATGCTCTGGGGCACAGGGGGTGACTCTTGGGGCTGGGCCTGTGCAGGGCCAGGGGTTGGACTGGTTGATCCTTGTGTGTCTCTTCCAACTTGGGCTATTCTGTGATCCTGTGGATTGATCCTTCCTTGCAGGAGCCAGAACAGCAGAGTGACATTTGCAACTGGCTCGTTCCTAGTGTTCAGTCCTAATCTCCAGTTGGTGCCTTGGCTGTGGGAGCTGGAAAAGGGCCCTGCTTGGCACCTGGGTGTGCAGCTCCAGCTGACAACACTGTGCTGCTGGGGGGGCTGAGGCCTGACTGAGTGATGAGTGAGGCTGCACAAAAGTAACAGCTAAATAAGAGCCTGGTTTAAATTAATGAGCCCTTTAAAGAATACAAGGCATTACAGCCCCCTGTAATTAGATGACAAATCGCAGTTTATCGTCCATAGCCTGGATCAGCTCCATGTGCATGCTTGGGCTGATGGACAAGGACACCCTGAGCAAGCCAGACCCCATTCAGCAGCTGTGGTTTGGATTCCAAGGGTATCCTGTGTGTGCAAGCAAATGTGTGGCTTTCCAAGCTCACTTGGAGCTCTCAGGGACCCCCAGGGACCCCCAGGAGACAACTGGCTGGGCTGGGGTCTCTCTGTGGAGGGGGAAACTGGAGGGTGAGGAAAACAAGAACACAGAGCATGGATTAGTCCCTTTCTGAGGGGACAGAGTCTCTTATTTGCTCCTTAATGGAGGGAAAATCCATTCCTACGAGATGTTCTACAAGCACTTCTTCCTCACTTTAGTGCCTTGGCTTTGGCATCTGTAAGGAAGATGTTTTGTTTGGAGGCTGAGCTGGCATTGAAGGTCCACCCTCTCTCAGACAGCAAGTTTGCAGCTTTTGGTGATGGGGGAGTGGAAAGAAGAGAATTGTGTGTTTGGGAGATGGTGTGGAGGAGGCAGCCAGGGCAGAACCCCCAGCCCCAGCTTTATATCCCAGTGGCTGTGTTTTGGGGCAGGAGTGGGGACTGTCTCCTCACGGTCACCAGAGTGAGAAGAGTCCCAAGAGACCTTGGTCTGAGCCAGATCAGACATTTCCTTTAGGAGGGACTGAATGATATCCCAAGTGTGCCAGTTCTCAGGTGTCAATGAGGAACTTGGACAGGCCAGCTCAGAGTGGAGGCGTAAAATAACAGGTGAAATGAGCTCTGCTCCTTCTGCTTGACCCACTACTCAGCATAAGGGTCATTTTTTCTTTGCCCATCCACCTGATATTTCTTTTCCCTTTCTCCTGCTCTTTTGAACATGACCAGTGTAAAATGAAAAGCCCAAATCCACTTTTTTTTCCACCATTAGGCAGTCGAGGATGGGAAAAGGTTACCCATGGAGGATGTGGAGTCTCCACACCTGCAGGTTCTTAAGACAGACCTTGAGAAAGCTCTAAGTAATCTCTCATATCTCATCTCATCTCATCTCATCTCATCTCATCTCAGTTGACCGTACTGTGAGGAAGAGGTTGGACTCTAAACCTCCTGAGGCTCCTTCCAAGCTGAATTATTTGATGATTTTTTTTTATATTCCAGAAAGTTTCCTAATTTGTTTTTCAGGTGAAACCACGTGCCAAATCCCAGTGACTTTGGTGACGTCCCTCTCTCCCTCTGAGGTCACACATCCCAGAGAGTTTGGTAATTAATGTGTCTTTGCCCTGGTCTAGCTGGTCCCTGCTCTGGGGGCAGCCCTGCAAACAGGGGCTTTGCTGTGACCTATAACACCTGCTGAGCTGGACATCAACCTTCTTCAGTGCCCACCTCGCTCATGGTTGAGCCTGTCACCACCTTGGTCCTCCAGGTGTGGTGACACTGAGGTCACACAAGCAAAGGCCACCTGAAAAAGGACCCAGCATGGAAAGAAGAGAGACAACTGGGATTTTTGGCTTCTAGCTGGGACTATTTTCTCCTGCTTGGTGCTGCAGGTGTCTTTTTGATTTTATTGCTGAATTCTGGTTGGTTTTGGAGCATTAATACATTCAGAGCTGGTCTCCTCGAAGGTTGGGGGTGGTTTCTTTTAATATATGTTTTTTAATGATCTCCATGTAACTCAATCAAGCAGTTAAGCTCAAGGATGAAGGCAAAGTCCTGGCTGACATCAGTCTTAGCTCCATTTGTGCTCTTTAGCTAAGGCTACAAAGCCTCAGCTTTACGGTTTTAGATTTGTAAATACGTCTTCTAAACCCCATAAATTAAAGTAGCCCCTGGTGTATCCTCGGTGTTTGAGACTGAACAAGCCCAATTAGCCTGTGAAGAGCTGTTCCCTGCAGAATAATTTCAGGGTTTGGGCCAGTCCATTGTGAAAATCATTTACTGCTCTCCCTGTCATTGATGGTTTCTCGTTCAACACAAGAAGCTCCAAAGGTGACTTGGTTTCTTGCCAGACCCTCTTTGTTCATTAACTCCTGTTCTCTCTCTCTTTCATCATCGGCTTCGATTCTTCCAGGGCAAGGCAAAGGATAAATGGAGTTTTTAAGGAAGGCAGATACTTATTTTGCTGCTTTCTGTGCTATTCCTCATGCTTGCTTTGTGTTCGTGTGATGTTTTGGGTGTGCCTGGGCACAGCCAGCCCAGGGCAGGGGTGACAACAACCCCCTGCACCAGCACCGGGTCTGGCTGTTAAAACATGGGATGGAACCTCCCTGGGATTTGTGCCCCACGTGCTCCCTCCTGCTCTGCTGTGGGACTGGGACTGTGGACCTTGGAAATACATCAGGTGAGATAAAGCCTTGAGAGGGAAGATCAAAGACCCACAGGATGGTTTGGGATGGGAGGGGTCTTTAGGGACATCTAC
>NW_021940840.1:734408-735842 GCF_001715985.3 Manacus vitellinus
GGGGCAGAGGGGCAGAATCACCTCCCTCAGCCTGTTGGCCACAGGATATTTATTCCTTGCAGGGCTTTGCAGGATGGAGGGAGCAGTGGCTCCCTGTCACCTCCTGGGAGCTCAGATGGAGCTGAAGGGGATGATCTGCTGACACAGCAGATCCCACCCGGGTCCCTCTGCAGGGGAGAATTGCTTTGTCAACAGCTGTGAGGAGAATCCTTTGCCTGAGAGCTCAACCCTGAGAGTGGGCAGGAAAAGCCTGGCTTTGCTGCTGGGAGGGGCTGAGGTGGCTCTTGTGGCTGCAGGACTTTAAATTCCAGGCTGTAGGTGAACTCAGCTCAGCTTTTCCTCCAGAGTTACCAGCAAAGCTTCCTCTGTCCCCTGCCAGTGATGGATCTGCTCTTAAACTGTGTATAGTAACAGAAGACCTTCCCAATGCGGATGCTGACACTTGTCAAAAATAAGGCTGATAACCCATAAATTCCTTTATTATGTTTTTCTGGTGGGAAATATTGTCTATTTTTTAAAAAAAACTATGGAAAATTGAAAAACGTTTCAGATGCAAACTCTCCTCCCTCATTTTCTCACAAAAGTTGGGGCTTGGTTTTCACAGAGTCACAGGTCACACATCCTGTTGGATCACAGAGCACATCCTCCTTCCCTGGAGATATTTCAAAGTCATCTGGACTTGGGACCCAGCTTGATCAGGGATGTTGGACTAAAAGACCTTCAGAGGTGCCTTCCAACCCCAAGCACTCCTGGCTGTGTGTGATTCTGTGCTCTGTGTGAAGGGTGCTCAGCCTGTCCTAAGAACGGGGTGGCTCAGGGTCAAATGAGGAGCTCCAGGCACAGATAGTTTTGTGGAATTTTGAAGGTGAGAGGGACAAAAATAGCCTGTGATATTTCGACAGCGGCAACTTTGTGAGAGCGGCCAAACCACTCATGTCTGGTGTTGAGTCAGCCCCAAATTGTGTTTGTGCTGCTCCCTGCAGGGCCCTCTGACTAAACCTGCTCTGAGGCCCGAGGAAGGAGCAGTGGCAAACGTCAGGAGGCCACACCAGGTCATCCATGTCCCTGTCCCACCCCAGGCAGGAGCACACGGGACCTGCTGCCAGGGGCTGTCAGAAGCCTCTTGACCAAAATGCTGAGAAATGGTCCAAGTGTTTCAGAGGAGAGCAACATGTCCCAGCACTTGCAGCCTGGGAACTGCAGTGCCCAGAGGCCACGGCAGCCAAGGACATTGTGTCCAAGGGACATGCAAAGACAAGGATTTATTGGCTCATTATATCACTTCCAAGTGATAAAGATTTGCAGGCAGGTGTGACTTTGAGCAGACTTTATGGAAAAATCAAGGATTACAAACCATGCTGGTATTTATTAGGTGCATCACAACTGCCTCAGAGCCCTCAGCCTTCTCTTTACTCCTTTCCTGCTGATCCCTGG
>NW_021940840.1:737437-743074 GCF_001715985.3 Manacus vitellinus
CACGAACAAATGGACAAATACCTGAAAGCAGAAACCTCATCTGGTGCCCCTGCCCAGAGCACTCGTGAGGGAGGAGCTCCCCAAATGCCACAGCAGGGAGAAAACCTGTGTCAGGTCTCAGGAGGTTCCCTGCCAGCCCACGATCTGCACATCTCCTCTCAGCACTCGCCTGCTGCTCTGCACACAGGACCAGCCACCCCTGGGAGAGCAGAAGGTGTCTGCAAGGGCTCATCAGCTTGGGGTTGTGACTCCTGGGGTGTCTGTGCAGGGCCAGCAGTTGGACTCGATGATCCTTGTGGGTCCCTTCCAGCTCAGGGGATTCCCTGGTTCTGTGACCTGTGTGCTCACAGCACATTGTGTTGGGTGCTGGCAGCGAGTATTCCAATGTGGTTTGTTTGTGTCCAGAGGGTGGAACTGCAGCAGGATCTGCTCTGACATGTTTAAGGTGAGTCTAAAGATGACTGTGTGTGTGAGCTCTTCCTTCAGCAAAGGACATATTCGGACCAGAACAAGTTTATGTTCAAGTAAACCGTGTCTGGACTGGAAGCCACAGGAAATCAGAGTCACAGAGGATCATCCAAACACTCCTGGAGCTCTGGCAGCCTTGGTGCTGGAAGGTTCTGCTTAACACCCATGAAAAAATCCCCTGCTGCCATCAGGAAATAAGATGAAACCCAATTCTTTTGGGGGTGTTTTGCTGGGATTCTGGAGGAACTCGTGGCAGTTACAACTCCTCCACAGGTTTTTTTTTTTGTTCCATGACAGCCTTTCACCTCCACAGTGAGTTATATGAGCCATTAATTGTGCAGTTCCCATTTCAGGAGGGTGAAGTCCCATATCCACAAAAACCAGCCAGATCTGAGATATTTTGCTGAAGAGACATTTAAAGGTAAGACAATTACTGCTCCAGCAGCAGCAAGAAGTTTCCCAAGCACATTCCCATCCCATAATACACAGATCAGAGCGAGAAGGGTCTCATGAATACCCATCACTCATCACAATAACCCTAACAAAATAATTTGCCAGGAGTAATGGGATGAAAATGAGAGGGAAGATGGTTAAGTTGACTGTCAGGGAAACTCTCCCTGGAGATCAATTTTACAGGGGAAGAAGTCCTGGGAGGGAGATGATTGAAACTTCAGTTGTTCAGATATGATCTGGGAGAATAATAGAGTTCTCATGTCTGTGTCCAAGCCTAAAGATCCAGTGAAGTTTGTTTTGGAAGGAATTTTCAGCATTTTTGTTGAAAGCACAGAATTTGAAGAAAAAAGAAACACCCTCAATTCATTTTGGGTCCACCTGGGATTTTTCCATTGAGAGGCAGATAAACACTGGGCTTTATTTTGGGGCTTCTTGCCTGATTTATGTAAGTCTTGCTCTTTCGATGCTGTTACTTTGACACAGAAAAGATGCAATTTAGTTAGAAAAACCCCAAACAAGAAACCTCTTCTTGCATTTCCATAGCACAGAACTTTTGATTTGAAAGTGTCTAAATGGGACAATTGTACATTCTCAAGTTTCTCCATTTCTTTATGCCCACCACACTGAATTTAGTCAACAGAAAATGTAGTCCCATTCCCTCTAAATCTAAGTTTTGGAATAGTTTGCTTATTAATTGCATCCCTTTTTTTAAGTCTTGTTCTACTTGAGGTGCTTAAATCAAGCTGAGATGCAGTGGAGTGGGACAATGGTGACCTTAGAGCCTAAAGGGGCTCCAGGAGAGTGGAGAGGGATTTGGGACAAGGGGGAATGGATTCCCACTGCCAGAGGGCAGGGATAGATGGGATATTGGGAAGAAATCCTTGGCTGTGAGGGTGGCGAGGCCCTGGCACAGGTTGCCCAGAGAAGCTGTGGCTGCCTCTGGATCCCTGGAAGTGTCCAAGGCCTGGTTGGAGCAACCTGGGCTGGTGGAAGGTGTCCCTGCCCATGGCAGGGGGTGGAACAAGGTGAGCTTTAAAGTCCCTTCGCACCCAAACCATTCCCTGATTCTGAGAAGCAAAGAGAAAGCTCCAGACTGCCAAAATAAAAAAGGGAAAAAGGAAAACAGAATCAAAAAACTGAGATGGGGTTTTCTTCCTCTCACCTCTGAGCACAGGCTGTAACCTGGAGCAGCGTGAGAAGAGTCAGGTGCCAGCAGCAGGAACAAGGAATGTTTTCCAGGCCACTGTCCCAACCATGGTGACACTGCTGGGAATGAGGAGCCTCTTTGATGACCAAATGTCAATCAAATGACAGCAAAACTTATCCCACCTTCTTTTAGCTGCCTAAAAATTCCATGTCCAATCTACACAACCAGTCATTGATAATGAGAGATCCACACCTCTGACAGGTCACACAGCACATGCTGAGCTGGAAGGGACCCCCAAGGATCATCCAGTCCAACCCCTGGCCCTGCACAGGCCCAGCCCCAAGAGTCACCCCCTGTGCCCCAGAGGATCATCCAAACCCTCCTGGAGCTCTGGCAGCCTTGGGGCTGTGCCCACTGCCCTGGGGAGCCTGGGCAGTGCCCAACCAGCCTGTGGGGGAAGAACCTTTGCCTGAGATCCAACCTGAGCCTGCCCTGACACAACTTCCCCTGCACTGGCTCCCCGTGCTGAGGGTGTGCAGGGTGTCCCACCCATCCTGTCTATCTCAAATCAAACATCTTGGCTCAGCCTGCAGCAAGCTGGGAGCACTCAGCCCCCTGCAATCACCACAGCAGACACATGCTAATTACTTTTCTTGAGATATATATTTTTCATAAATTTCATTTTCTCTGTTTGCAGCTTCGGCTCGTTCCCAAACAAAGCAGGCAGTGATTGAGCCTGGGTTTATTGCTTCCACAACCCAAATTACAGCTATTATCCACATCTACAACCTGCAATTATCCCCAGCCTGCCTATTTCATCTCTTTATCGAGACATTCTCTGTGCTGATGGAAGGTGACGGACTGGCAGCCACAGAGAGCAGCATCTTCTCCCTGAGCAGCAGCTGCAGAGGGAGGGAGCAGGAGCTGCAGCTCCGTGTTGTTCCCAGCACCCAGGGACAGGGAACGTCAGGCTGCTGAGAGGTGGCCTCAGTGCTGCACCTCAGCTGTTCCTCCAAGGATCAGCTCTCCCTGATTCTTCTGCCTTATCCTGCCCTTCCCCAGGCTGGGCTGGGGGAAACCTCAACATCAGGAACATGGTTCTGATGTTTCATCCAACCAGATGTTTTTTCCCTCTACCATGGGCCTTGATTTCTCCTCCACGATAGAAAAGCTCTCCAGAGGACCCACTTTGAAACTTCTGTATTTGCTGCCTCTGACATTTTGAGAATCTTTTGCCTGAAGACTTTGGTAGAGACATGAAGCACAGGTGCAAACCCCAGATCTGCCACCCGACTTGTGGCAAAACTCTTCACAATGTTCTGATCCTTTTCAGCTGCCTTGAAATCAGAGAATCACTGAATGCTTTGGTTTGGAAGGGACATTAAATCTCATCTCCTTCCACCCCCTGCCATGGGCAGGGACACCTTCCACTAGCCCAGGTTGCTCCAAATCCCATCCAACCTCTTGGTTTTCTACCCTGAGGTTCTCCTTGAACACTGTTTTCTTTCACTTCCCTTGAAGGGTGACCCAACCACTAACTGGGGGCAGTTCCTCAGTGTGGGGCATCTTCCCAACTGTCAGACTGGTTCTTTTGTAGAACTATCAAGATTTGGTGACTCCAGAGCTGGAATATAACTCAGGTTAGGTCAGTTCCAGTGGGATGGGAGTGTCCTGGCCCCATGTCCTGTGATATGAAGTGCCCATTGCTAGTGCAAAAGTGCCTCCCCAAACATTCACCTCTACTGAGGCAAACTCAGTCTCATCCCACAGCCTAAATTCTGAGCTATTTTAGGGGTTCAGCTGCCACAAAATAGGAGGGAAGTCCCTATTCCTTCCCTTCCAGCTATATTGTTCCAAGCATCTGCTTGAGAAGCAGGGAGAGCCTTCTCTGGGAAGGAGGAGATGTGCCTTGGGACATCCTGAAGCAGAAGAGGAAATAAATACTTCAGTTCTTGCAGCCTGGGTGAGTGTTTTTGGTTTAAGATAAAAGGTTGGGTGGTATAATGTTTCTGTTTACACTCTCCCTGCTTTTTCCCCACATCCCTTTCTTTCAAAGGTGGTCAAGAAGGACTTTCTTTTGGATAATACAATTCCCCTGCCTGAAACAAGAGAGATACTTGAGTCCTGTCTTCTGGAACAAGGTGGATCAGTGAAGCTGCTCTGCCTTTCTTGACAGCACCATTAGTGGTATCTGCTACTGCTGGAGGTGAATTAAAACTTAACAATAACAATTCTGGGCTCTGGGCCAGTTTCCAAATGGAAAAGGCAAAGAGACCTGACAGACTGTCTTCTTGAGGTTCATTGGCAACTCAGGTAAGGGAACTTCAGCGTTGGAATGAACTGATTTAAAACATTTTGCTCTGATCTGCATTTCAAAGTAACTATTCTGTAAAATGTCCAGCCTGTTAAGAGTGAACAAATAGTTTCAAGAAGATAAACCACTTTATTTCCTTCAATTAGCAGCTTAAATTGTTCACTCCAATTGAAATCCATTTCTTGCTTAATTCAAAGTAAACCTCTGAGTTGCTGCGTGATCCAACTCTCTGCTGAATTCCTCTACCTGCAGCTGGATTTTGGTGTGATATCCTCATTATTCCACCTAAGATAAAATACTTGATTTGGGGACTAAGATGATCCTGCACCTCAGAGAGGTGTGGGAGTGGAGGACACACCTGCTTTCCTTTTTTGTTGCAGTGAGAAAAGCACAGGTGGAACAGATTCTCCACGAAATGTGGGGACATTGTCCCCTGTGTGGAGGTGGAGAGACAGCTCCAGGCTATGCTAGTGCTGAATGTTGAGTGGAAAAAGATGCTGTAACTTTGGTTTCCAAGCTGCAGGTGCGTTTTCCTCAGAAAGGCCCAAGCCAGAATAAAACTTCTTTGTTTTTAATCACTGAAGTGGAATTGTTTCATTTTTCTTTTTGGCAAGGAAACTTGAAAACATCTGCTTTAGTTTGGATCAAATGGATTTTTTTTTTCACTTTTTAACTTGGTGGTTGAACTGAAAAATCAATTATTCACCCAGCCTTACTCCCAGCACATGTCTAGGAGCAGAAACTCTTGTTTTTATTCAATAGCAGGTGCTCAGCAATTTGAGCAAATGAATTCAGGGGTAACAGGCTGCCCTGTTTCCTTCCCTGACTCTTCCTGTCTCGCCTACAAAACCCAACCAGGGTTTCAGGGAGAGACCCAGAAGAGTTTCATTTCCTTGATGTCGTGTCAAGGCTGTGCCAGCTGAGCCAGTTTGGCTGGAAATACAACACAGGGCCTTGGTTTGATCCCAATGGCTGCAGTTGTTGGTTTTCCAGCCTGTTTTAACATTAACAGAAGTTTCTTTGGACAAGATGAGGAGCAGCTGAGGGCACTTGGTGTGTTCAGCTGGAGCAGAGGAGACTGAGGGGAGAGCTCAGTGCAGTTCCAATTCCTGGGCAGGGGCAGAGGAGGGGCAGGGACTGAGCTCTGCTCTGGGGGGACCAGGGACAGCAGGCAGGGAATGGCTGGAGCTGTGTCAGGGCAGGCTCAGGTTGGATCTCAGGCAAAGGTTCTTCCCCCAGAGGCTGGTTGGGCACT
>NW_021940840.1:744563-781620 GCF_001715985.3 Manacus vitellinus
AGTGGGCACAGCCCCAAGGCTGCCAGAGCTGCAGGAGGGTTGGGATGATGCTCTGGGGCACAGCGGGTGACTCTTGGGGCTGGGCCTGTGCAGGGTCAGGGGTTGGACTGGATGATCCTTGTGGGTCCCTTCCAGCTCAGCATGTTCTGTGACTTTGTGACTCTGGGATGGATCCTGCAGAGTCCCTGCACCTGAGGGAAGGGTTGGTGTCATTCCTCTGTGACCACAAGGCCAACCTGCACCAACATAGGCCAGCAGGTCCTGCTGATCTGGGCATGACTTTCCTCCTGATGTCCCATTCCCAGTAGGAAGGGGAGTTAGTCCTGGCCAGGCTGGCTGCTGGAGGGCTCTCTCCTTCTGCTGTCTCACTGCCTTCACCCTCCAAAGGAAAGAACCTGCCAGAGCTGCCCAACCCCAGCCAGAGGCACAGCCTCAGGAGTGCTCCCACCTTCTCTCCTCCTCTGCCTCCAGCTCCTCCATCGCTGCTGTTGAGCTATGAGAGGGGCCAGGTTGTGCTGCAGCTGCTCCAGGTTGGGATGTCATCTCTGTCCCTCTGCTTCCGCTGTGGGAGGGGTCTGGTGAGGAGCTGAGAGCCAATCCATCACATGGCAGTGGCAGCAGGAGCTGACAGGTAGGTCTAAGGAGAACATAAAGCATCCTAACTGCAGCCTGCAATTCCTGCCTCCTCCTTTGACCTCCTCTAACCCTGTCCCTGCTTGACGCTTCCTGGGCTTTAACCAAAATGAAAAGTCTGGCTCATAAAGCAGCTGGAAAAAAAGCTGACAGCAAAATAATAAACACATCAAGAGGTGAGAGCAGGGCTGTGCCAGCAAAGCAGGGGCTGTGGAACACCCCACGGGCAGGGCGAGTGTCTGTGGCTCTCGTGTGGTATTAAACCTGTCCATCTTCGCGACGGACGCCTGGAGTTCCTGTCTCCCTGGTTCTCCAGGGAATGACTGAGGGCTCCTTTTTCCATTTTCTCCTCACAGCTGCCTAAGGGGGCTGCACAAATGATAAATCCAGCACTGGCAGGGCAAAGAATTCCCCTGTGGCTCAGGGGGCTGAGTATGGTCAGATGACTTTATCTGGGATGGGGACAGGCTGGGGACACCAGAGGGGAGCTCTCCCTTCCTATTGCATCTTGTGGAGCTTTTAGTTGATGTCTCAAGCCCCCAGACAGATCAAAAACATCAGGGGTAGTAAATCTGCCCTGGCTCTGGAGGTGTTCAGTGCCACAGTCTTTGCCTCCTCTGCTGTGGCTGCAGCTCCTCCTGCCCATGTGCCCACGGCCGTGGGAGCAGGAGGGGCAGGAGGATGGGTATGGGATGGCAGCACCCTCTGTACAGAGAGAGGCTGTGAGAGCTGGGACTGTTGAGCCTGGAGAAGAGATGGCTCAGAGGGCCTTGTCCATGTCTATTAATACCTGATATGATGTGGAGAAGTTGGATCCAGGCCCTTCTTGGTGGTGCCTGGTGGCAGGAAGAGAAGCAACGGCCAAACACTGAAATACAGGAGATTCCACTCACACCTGAGAAGAAAGATTTTTGTTTTAAGGATGGTCAAGCACTGAAAGAGGTTTTCCAGAATTTCTGTGAAGTCTCCATACTTGGAAATATTCAAAACTCTGCTGGACATGGTCCTGGACAACCTGCCCCAGGTGACCCTCCTTGAGCAGAGGACTTGGACTTGATGATCTCCAGAGGTGCCTCCAACCTCAGCAGTTCTGTGGTTCTCTGAAAATGAGGAACAGCCAGCTGGAAATGGGGAAATCATGTCCTAAGCTGTGACATTTGGAAAACCACTGTTTACCTTTGTCATAGGTTTATTTTTCTTTCCACTTGATGTTACTGCCGCTCTCATAAATAATTCACATTTTGTGAACCGGAGTATATTATTTAAAATGGTACAAATTAATCACCTTTAGTGCATTCCAGAGCTCCCACGTTATTTTTAATGAATTTGTAAAACACTCTTTACATGTACGAACAGGATTAACTTTCCAGCCTGAGCAGAATCAATATTTCATAGATTTCTGCAGCTTATTCATATTTAGTTATTCAAGGAAACTTCTTTTTCTCAGTGATATGTGGACAACATGTATTCCTGGTGTAAGAATTGGAAGGAAATATTTGAAGGTGGAGTTTCAGGGCTCCTGGACCATTGACACACAAACTGGTCTGACTCTTTCTCCAGCAGCCCTCAGACAAGCAGCAAAATCAACTTAAAACCTCCCAAACACCTCTTTGTGATCCCAAGATGCCATGGAATGAAACTTCTTGGCTTCTTTCCTACTTTGCTCATGTCTGTCTTTTAAATAGGAGCCGTATTTGTGGCCAAATAATGTCACCTGTTTCTTTCTTTTTGTAGCTCACACTTTAATGTCTGCAATACCTCATAAACAGAACATGAGCTGAGTCTGTTTTAATTAGCTGTGGCATAAAACTCCCTCATTTTTTATGTCCTGGGAAATAAAGAAATAAATATCTACACATTACTGTATAAAAAAGAGGATCTCTGCACCACTAGCTTGATTTCTGGTCATTAACATAAAAAATTCCACGTGGAAAATCCTCTCTCAGTGTGCAGAAGTGACCTATAATAACTGGAAATCATTTAATGATCCTTTTAACTGCACAGTACAGAGAAAGAAGAGGCTTCTGGGGGTACACCTCAAGATCTCTCCGTGGTTAAGGCTGCCAAAATAAACATCTCTGTCCTGCTGGGACAACTTCCATTGGTTAAGAAGAATGATTAAAATTGCTTATGTATAGAATGCCAGGATCATTAGGTTGGAAAAGCCCTCCCAGCCCATGGATCCCCCCTGTGCCCCATGCCCAGCTCGTCCCCCTGCCCAGAGCACTGAGTGCCACAGGTACAGAGCCCCTCAGCCCTGCTTTGTGCTGGGGATCAGCTGGTAGTTCATGTGGGACACAGATCCCCTCGCTCCTCCTGTTCATTTGAAGTGAATGGTATCTGCCAAAATTAATAAGAGCATAGAAACTCCAAATGATGATAAACAGGCAAAAAGCTCAAAATGTTTGATTTCTTTTTATTCTGAACTAATCACTCTGTCACCCTTCTTATCTTGGAAATAATCAAGCAGATGATAACAATGTTGTATTTCAAATCAGCAGGTTTTGTTATTTTCACAGCATGAAGCATCGACAGCAAAGAAAACCATGTCCAGCCTTTATTAATAATTTTCCTCAGATGAAGGAGAACTAATATGCTGTTGGTAATATCCACACTGCTTTTGTCCTACGAAGATTTGCCATTTTACCACTGAGTGAAGCCTGAAAAAGTGTTGCATTTGCTATTGCACTCACCAAAATCTATATTAATGATTACTGATATGCTGTGACACACTTGATTTTTCTGCAGCAGATACTTTCTCATTTTCTATATTTTCATTTCCCTCACGCAAACCTTTCAAGAGTTCTTCTCTTACAAGTTGCCTAATAATTATATCAAAATAATTATATCAAAATAATGATATACAAAATATTTTGTAATTATATTCTCTAAAATTCTAATGCCACAATTTTAGCATTTGCACTTGTCCCATTTGCATACTGACTTATATCTGATTAACCACCCCGAGCAACTGAGGACCTACTTCCATATAAACTCCAGCAAAATGTATGGAAATTACTGTTATATTTAGTGATCTATGGGAGTGATTCTCAGTTGGGAAAACAGAAAGTTTCTGGCTTTTTAGGGGCATATTTTGCTTTGCTGCAGTCCCAGGCATGGTCACGATCCACGAGGGACACAGAGATTGCTCTTGGCACCTGCCCACCTTCCAGCCCAGGGCCAGGGGGCTCAGAGACCTGCCTTGGGTGGCAGTGCTCAACAACCACATAGTTATGGAGTTAAAAAAACACTTTTAATGAGAAAAAAAATTGACCACGTAGTGTTATCTCAGCTGTAGGATATCTAAACACACATTGCCAGCAGGTCAGTGGAAATGGGAATTATTTCTGGAAACTGCCCTCTGAGTAACGTGGCAGCCCCTTGGCTCTCCAGATGCTGCATCTGAGGTCATGGAATCACAGAATCATGGAATCTCCTGAGTGGGAAGGGACCCACAAGGACCATCAGTCCAACTCCTGGACCTGCACAGACACCCAACAATCCCACCCTGTCCCTCAGAGCATTGTCCAAACCCTCCTGCAGCTCTGGCAGCCTTGGGGCTGTGCCCACTGTCCTGGGGAGCCTGGGCAGTGCCCAACCAGCCTCTGGGGGAAGAACCTTTTGCTGAGATCCAACCTGAGCCTGCCCTGACACAGCTCCAGCCATTCCCTGGCTGCTGTCCCTGCTCACAGAGGGCAGAGATGGAGCTGCCCCTCGGGAGGAGCTGCAGCCCCCGCTGAGCTCTGCCCTCAGTCTCCTCCAGCTGAACAGACCAAATACCCTCAGCCCCTCCTCATATGGCTTTGCAGACCCTTCACCATCTTTGTAGGACTGTATGAAGCTTGATCCCAAAGTTTTGGGAAACAAGACTGCTTTCAAGGATGACAACCACAGTCTCCCCCTGTTGTGGTGTTACTTGGGTCCAGTTTTTTTCAACCCCCCCCCCAATTGCTACAAGTTGAGAGAGGTTTTACACAGGCAAAACAGACTAGATGTGGGGGAATAACATTAAATTTATTGCTAACAGAATAGAAACTAAAGAGTAATACAATACACAGTATAAACACACTTTTACCACCCCTCGACCCCCCAAAAATGGTGCCCAACCTGGGGCCACCTTCAGCCCCAGGGGCAGTCAAACCACGACACCCTCCCAGACAGAGATGGAGATTTTTGGAGTGCCAGGCTCTAACATTCAGGTCCTACCAGTGAGAGATTACCTTCTGTGATGTCTCAAAGGCCTGTCCTAACCTTTGGACTCGCTAAATCCTTGCAATAAAACCTCAGTGTGCAGGTGGGTGTTGTGGTTTAACCTCATTTGGCAACTGAGCACAGCACACCTACTCACTCCCTGCCCTGCACTGGGATGGGGCAGTGAGAAAACTCATGGGCTGAGACAAAGACAGTTTAATGGGACAGAAAAGGAAGAACATAATGATGCTGATAATGGAAGAATTAGAATACACAGAACAAGTGAGGCACAAGGCAGTTGTTCAATTTTTTAGTGCATGAGGAACACCATCTTTGGCCACACAAAAGCAGAAACTCCTTTCCCCCCTAACTTTATGATTAGTTTCTGTTAAAAGAGAAGGTTCCTCCAGGCTGAATTCCACACCAAGAGCCAGGTTTAATCAGTGGTGGGACTGCCTGCTCTCCAGGCTTTGACTGATTGATATGGCCTTCCTATAACTCATGTAGCAAATGAAATAAGGGTCATCTCCTGTAAGAAGCAATAAAAAATCACCTCGAGGAACAAATCAAACCTATCAGGGATCTGCCTTTAAAATAAGGGACAAGAAGCCAGCATAACTCTGGCTGTCTCTGGAGCAGTGCATGGTGCTTCCTGGGAGGACTGGCCAGTGTGGACATGTTTTCTGCTCCCTTCTCTCCCCCCTGGCTCCCCTTTCTCACACTGCAGTGTCTGGCAGAGACACAGTTTCAGGTCTCACTTCTTCCCAGCTGTCACGTGGGCATCGCTGGGGTGGTCCTTGGGCGACCTGACCACCTGCAGTGTGGGGGCAAAAGGGCTTTCCCCGGGGACAGGCCAGCAGAGCCACATCTCTGCAGCCTTCCTGCCACCCCAAATCCCTCTGGCTCCTGCCCTCAGGAGGACCAAAACATCTGGTGTCACCTGGACTCACCTCCAGCCCCAGAAAAGTTGAAAGAAGCAGCTTTGACAGGTTTATTCAAGCAAAGCAAAGCAGTGAGAGAGATGCTGCAGCAGCTCAGCTTGGTCAGAGCTGGCACTCACCTCACTGGAGTGGGAGGAACATGGATAAATACCCTGCAGGTGGGTTTCTGGGTATGGAGGGCCCTTGTCATGACCAGGGCAGCCACCTGGTCATGATGAATGTCTGGGTTTGCTGGGCATGGTGGTGTTTGGCCAAAGGTGGGGCTTGATCTTGGAGGCTTTTTCCAACCTTCATGATCCTGTGATTCTATGGATGCCCCAGCAAGATGATCCTGAGTCAAAGCTGGTGCAGGGAGCTCACCCATGTTGAAGCCATATCCTTAAACACCAAGATCCATTGGGAATCTCCCACCCAGTCCAACATCCAGCTCAGGACCCCAACCTGAGAGACCCCTCTGTCACACACAGCGAGGGAACAGCAGCCGAGGAGAGACCTCTTTCTACTGACAGCACAGAAGCTGAAACATGAATTACAATGATCTCATTGAGGTGTTTCCAGGTGGATTTTGCCTGATTCCCACTGAAAAATAAGATTCCAAGAGCTGTTTTGCCCCAGCTCCTGCTCATGGTGTGTTGTGACTGAACCAAACAGTTGTTTCAGTCACTCCTTGCTCTGACCCCTCTGGGCTGTGAGAGAGGATGACTCTGATTTCCCATCTCAGCTCCAGAGCATGTGTTGCTCTGCTCTCGGGTCCATGTCTGAGCAGCCCCACTCCTGCCCTGCTCACCAGCTTCCTGACGAATTTGGTTGCTGTCTCTGGACTTTCCTCCTGATGTCTTGTCTGGAATCAAGTGGCCTCTGGATGCCTGTGCTGGCCAGTTTGGGGACAGTGATGATGGTTCACAGATGGCCCAGAAACCCTGGGCAGCACAGAAAGAAGGAATGGAAGGGAAAGCAAATGTGTTCAGGTTCACAGAGGGGCAGTGAATTATGCTCTACATGAAATAACTGGAGCAGCTTCTCAGAAAGATCTAACTCATTTTCCTAACAGCCTTTCTCCTGCCTTGCTGGAAAGACATTCCACATTTCCATCACTCTGTGCTGGGTTATGTTCCAGGCAATAAATTGAGCTCCTCCCTGTCCTCTCTGGCCACCTGAGCTGCTGCTCAGCTCTGTTCTCATGGAGAGCAGGCTGTGAGAAGAAACATGCCCTGCCATTTTTGCCCCGTGTAAAATTGCTTTGAAGCTGACTGCAATATGTTCCAGGACAGAAAGGGTCCTGCAGAGCGTGACTCCTTCCACATGTTCCTGCAGAAGGAGGTAAAGGCAGAGAAACGAGCTCTGAAGCCTTTTCTGATACCATGTCGTGCCAGATGGATCCCAAACGGGCACTGGAGTCACTCAGGATGGCACGTAGCTGCCCCACTACCTATGGAACAGGGGGCTCCAGACCTGGGAATATCTGTGGGATGGCACTTCTTTGCTCGCCAGGTTTCCCTCAGGTAAAAAGGACTTGTTCCTGTGCCCTGAATTCAGACACTGCAAACTTTGCCCACTCAGGGTTCCCTGGCCCACATTTTACCACCCACCAGCACTCCCCATATCTCAGTTAATGCATTAATGAATAGATTAATGAATGCATCTCAAGGAATACAATAATGCCTTAGAAATGGACTGAAACCCCCCCGAAACTGTCACTAAAATTGGGTCTCATGCTGTTAGCCAGATTTGTGATACCACCCCCAAGAGGGTCCCCAGTTGCCCCGAGATAGAAACACAGACTGAGCTGTGTCCCAGGGCACAGGATTGGCACAGACCAGTGTTCACACTGCAAAAAGGTGGATGGGCAACTTCCCCTGGCCCTGCCAGTGCTGGTGTCACGGTGCCAGTTCACAGTTCACTTGGATGAACATGCAAGTCATGCATGAACACGCCAGAACATGACAGACAAGGGATGAACACCTGTAGGGACAGACTTGGCAGTGTTTGTGTCTTCTGCCATGACTTTTTTGGAGTGAACTTACCCAGGGATCAATGCTGATGCCCAGATACATGGTAAGGAATTCACTGGGGGATTTATTCCTCCTAATTTTTAATGCCTGTGTCTGATCACATCTCTGTGGGCTCCCTTTCTGGTATCTGGAGGGAAAGTGAGACTTTCAGGTGCTGTTCACTGACCTATTTTAGGCTTTAGGACAAGATTAATGGTGGCTTGGGCTCTGTTGCTTATCCTGATGAGAGCTGCAGAGACTGCAGAGGGACACGTGGAGCCAGATGAATCCCACCCCAGTAATCCTGGGATACAGGGGACGTTACACCCTGACAAATAGCTGGGCAGCCCGTTAGATTTCCCCCATTTTCTCAGAGTTATTACTTCATATTTTCAGCGGACAGCGCAGGTTACACCTGCTTCACATTGGAGTGGCTTGTTTACAGCCATAATGGATTAAATTTTAGCTCCAAATCTGTTGTGTAAGAGCTACATCATGGCAGCAGCCAGGAAATATTACAGAGCCATCAGCTGCATTGTGGCCACGGTTGAAATTCAGCCATGCCTGGAGCCTGACTGTTTGACACAGTACAAAGCTGTGTTGTAGAAAGCAAATTAAGAAACAATTATAGCTTAATAATGTCTTCAGTTGAGGCTCTGGAGGCTCTTAGGTAAGCTCAGTGTAATTACCTTCAGTGGAATCTGACCAGCCCTTTCTTTTAGGGCAGGAAAGCTCATTTGTACAGAAAGCAAGACATGAGGTTTGTGTTTCATTCCAAATGAAAGAGCCGAGATCCCATCTCTGCTGCTGCCAGGAGAAACAGGAGCAGGGTTTGCTCCCAGAATGTCCAGACTGTGAACACCAAGAGGGCAGCTCTGCAGAGCTGGGGACACAAATACCCAGCTCAGATCACATCTGGGGGGCTGAGAGCCCAAGGCACTGGGTGAGACTGGACGTTAATGGTTAATGACTTATAATAATTGAGGAGCAACAAGGTGCTGTGCTGGGGCCAAGTTTGCATCCCCCCAGGGGGCAGGGGTGAGGTTTTGGGTGTGGAATAGTGAGACTGATCTGCATAAGACAGAGGGGGAGCCTAAAAGCTGGGCTTTGAGCCAGCTAAGAGGCAGAACCTGTGGAGATGGGGGGGTGCTTTTTATCCCGACAGCAGATATATTTACAAGCATCAGTCATTCAGTGCTCCTCACTCCAATCCCCCTCGAGGGATTTGATAACAAGAGTTCCTCTTGCCTTCAGGGATGGGCTGGTGCACAGGGAGGGGCTGTGGGACTCCCCAGGGTGCCCAGCAGGAGCAGTTGGGGCAGGGCTATACTGGATATAGATGGTGCCGAGGGTCCTCAAACAGTGGGACAGGCACCCAGAGAGCCTGTAGGATTGCACCTTAGAAGAAATGTCCTCACTGAAAGGGTTGTCAAGCACTGGCACAGGCTGCCCAGGGAAGGATGGAATCACTGCCCCTGGAAGTGTTCAGAAATGTGTAGATGTGGTGCTGGGGACATGGGTTGGTGGTGGACCTGGGAGAGCTGGTTAATGGTTGGACTTAATGATCTTAAAGGGCTTTTCCAGCCTTAATGGTTCAATGATTCTGTGGATCTCCATAGAATCATCAAGGTTGGGAAAGACTTTCAAGGTCATCCAACCATTCAGCCACCCCCACAGTAACTCCTGAAGCAGCTCACCCATCCCTGGAGGGATCCAGACAACAACAGCACAAAGCCCTGAGCAACTCAGTTTGAGACTCTCAGAAGTCTCTCCTGAGCTCAGCCCCTGCCTCCTGCTCTGAGGTGGGATCTGGGAAGGGCCATGAGCCCTCCCCAGCTGGAGGATCAGAGCAGTGGGGCAAAGAGGACCCTGCAGCCACGAGGGCAGGGGATGCATCCCCCAGGGATGCAGAGGTTGTCAACCCTGAGAGCCAAGTGTGTGGTGACAGGCACCCACTCCATCACCAGCAGGGCAGAGAGGAACATGATGAAAAGGTCACTGGCTGTGAGCAGCCAGGAATATCAGACTGCTCAAAGATCATGATTTCACTCTCTGTTGGGTCGGGCAGCTCAGCTGCTCTTTGCCCTTTTCCTGAGAGATCCCTCTGCCAGCACTGCCTCCTGACCACCCCTGCAAGAGGAAACAAATGTGCAAAACTCCCTTGGTTTGCTATTTAATCCTTGTTTGTCCTTGGAAGGCTGCCAGCCTGCCTGGACTGTGTGTGGTCGAAATCTGTGATCCCCTGTTTAAAGCCTGTCATCTTCCAGCAGGCTTGGAACTAAAGACTAAATAACAGACAATGCCCATCTTTATTAATGTCTCTCAGGCCTCTTTCACCAAGGGTCAGAATCCAGGGAATTATGTCTGTCATTGCTGAAAACCATCAGTGTCAGAAGAGAGAACACATCTTGTTTTGATTGAGTCCACACTGCAGTTGTGGCAGGAACTCCCAACGGCCCAACACCAGCTCAGGGTCACCCTGTGCCTCACAGGCTCCAAGATTCCATGGAGACCCAGTTTTCTGCTGTCCCATTGCCCAGCTGACCCAGCTCTGTGGAATGAATTCCAGCTGAGAGACCTTCCTGCACAGTTCCACAATACTTTGCATGGAATCACAGAATCATTAAGGCTGGAAAAGACCTCCAAGGTCATCCAGGCCAAATTTTGACTGAATCCCACCATTCCCACTAAATCATATCATCTGGTCGTTTTTGAACCCCTCCAGGGATGGTGACTCCACCACTGCCCAGGGCAGCCTGTGCCAGGGCTTAATCAGTGTTTCAGTGAAGAAATCTTCCCTGATATCCAATCTAAGCCTCCCCTGGTGCAACTTGAGGCTCTTTGCTCTTGTCCCATCATTATTACCTGGGAGAAGAGGCCAATTCCCACCTGGCTCCACTCACCTGTCAGGGAGGTGTAGAGAGCACCAAAAGAAAACCCCAGGGCTCAGTGCATTGCTTTGCTCTAAAGGTGGTTTGTCCACCCCCTCCATGTGTGTGGAGTACAGCTGCCCCTCAGCACACAACCATCTGCTGTCAGAGAGAGGCCTCACTGCCAGGCTGTGCCCAGGAGAGCCTGGGGGCAGAGCTCCAGCCCTGTTTATCACAGGCAAAAGCTTCATTTCCCTGCTGAATGAGGGCACACACTTATTGCTGACTGAGCTCTCTGATGAGGGGCTGTGGGTGTTGGCAGAGCTGTGTTTGCTGGACACTCACACTCTCACTTCTCTCACTTCCCCAGGGATCACCAAGAGCCTCTTTGCTGCATTAGTAGGAAAAGGGAGAAGAGCAAGAGAGAAGAGGCCTTCATGAAGTCACACAGAATCCCAGAGCATGCTGAGCTGGAAGGGACCCACAAGGATCATCCAGTCCAACCCCTGGCCCTGCACAGGCCCAGCCCCAGGAGTCACCCCCTGTGCCCCAGAGGATCATCCAAACCCTCCTGGAGCTCTGGCAGCCTTGGGGCTGTGCCCACTGCCCTGGGGAGCCTGGGCAGTGCCCAACCAGCCTCTGGGGGAAGAACCTTTGCCTGAGATCCAACCTGAGCCTGCCCTGACACAGCTCCAGCCATTCCCTGGCTGCTGTCCCTGGTCCCCCCAGAGCAGAGCTCAGTCCCTGCCCCTCCTCTGCCCCTGCCCAGGCAGTTGGAACTGCACTGAGCTCTCCCCTCAGTCTCCTCTGCTCCAGCTGAACACACCAAGTGTCCTCAGTGTCCTCACACGCCTTCAAATCAAGGCCCTTCCCCACCTTCATTCCCTCCTTTGGACACTCTCCATCTGCCCTGACATTCCACCTCCCAACAGCAACCACCCAGGCTGGGAGGAGATCCCTATCCTGACCTCTGCACTCTCCCATGGGCTGGTTGGAAAAAAACCCAGCTAATTCTTATTGTGTCTTGGTGCTTTCCAAGAGACATTCCTGACCCTACCGTCTGTCTCCGGTGCTCCCCTTTTGTGCCTCTGAGCCTGGCACCTTCACACCCTTCTGGTTTTCCTATTTATTAAAGTCACCTCTATTCTCTGAAATCTCCTGAATTGCTTCTTATACAGGAATCCTTCCATGACCTTCTTCACCCTGTTGTGCTTCTCTCTACCTTTCTCATCTCACCTTATTCCTGTTGCAGAAGGGAGGGACCAGAACCACCCACAGTATCCAGGTGAAGGTTTACCATGGATTTACCCCTATCACGTACATATTTTTATATGTTTGTCCTCTTTTGTCCTAAATATTCTATAATTTGATTTGCTTTTTTGTGTGTGTGCTGAGCTGATGTATTCATGGAACTGTTATAATCTCCCTCCCTCCCTCCTGAATGACAGTGATCAACTCAGAGTCCCTTGCTGGAGATGCCCGATTAGTATTTTCCCCCTTGCACTTGATTTTACATTTATTTACATTAAACTTCACCTTCCATTTCATCACACTGAAAATTCTTTCATCACACTGAAAATTCTATAATTCTTTCTCCTTGATCCCCCGAGCAGCAAAGTGATCCCTGAGCACTCGTGCTCTTCTCCAGGCTGTTCATTTCAGGATCACAGGATGGTTTGGGTTGGAAGGGACCTTAAAATCCATCCAGTATCACACCCTCTCATGGGCAGGGACACCTTCCACTAGCCCAGGTTGTTCCAAGTCTGGTCCAACTTGGCCTTGGACACTTCCAGAGATGGGGCAGCCACTGCTGCACCAAGCTTTTTTGGGAGAGCTGAGCAGCACAGCACTGACCCTCCCTCTGTTCACCCCTAACCCCTTTCCTTCCTTTCACCCCGGTGAGAACCTTCACCTTTCTTCCTAAGGCAGCACAATTTCTCTAAAACCCCCTGGTGAGGGACCTTCCTGTGTGGAGCAGATGGAACCCCCAGTTCTCCTCTGGGATGTGGCTGTATCTCCTTTTGTGCTGCTCAGCAGGATTGGCTTCCCTGGGAAAGCTGCTCTGACTCTTTCCCAGTACATTCCCTTTTGCCACTTCCCTACAAATGCCTGAAGTATTTTAGACTTGTTGTTGGGGAAACCACAAATCTGAAAAACATCCTCTGGTCCTGTGATGGTTTTAAACCAGGGGTTTCCTGCAGCAGCTGTTTTGTCCTTGAGTTCCCCCAGGGCTGGGGTGTGAATGCTCTCATTCTGGGGAGGGTTCCTGCCATTTTATCATTTTGTCCTCTAACCTTCCTGCTGGAGTTTCAGTTTAAGCCACATCCTCTGATAAACAGATCCAGCTGAGGGGCTGATTTATTCTAAGACAACACCAGGGTCTCTTCAAATTCTCCTTGCCCTTTGCAGTTGATTAGCAGAGCACATCCTCCTGCAGGTATCAAAATGCAGGGCCAGACCTCCAGCACACTCTCTGTTCTCTAAACTTTGATGCAGTAAAACCAGAGATTCAGGGCCTGAAAATTACATTGACTTGGGGTTCAGGGCTTACAAGCCCCTGCACAAGGGATCTGACAGAATGGCACAGCCAGGCTCTGAGAGAGGCAATGAAACCTTGATGGTGCTTTATCTCATAATTCACCAGCACCAGACACAAATACCTGAACCTGGGAAAAAGCTCAGCTTCCATTTTCTCCCCTTTGCCTCCAAGTCCTGGTAGATTAAGAGTTGCCAGGCTGATAAATGACCATTGTATTAATTTAATATTATGTGGAGATTCATAAACACCTGACTCCCACTATGGAGTCCATGTATCTCTCTGATGAATGGCGAGTTTCTGCTTCAAAAAACTTGCTGTTAAATCAGATGCATTGAGAATGTAAATGAGCACTAATGCAGCAGGATGGCCATGATCAGTGGGTTTGTGACTGTCACAGCACTGGTGGCTTTGGAAGAGGGTTCATAATATCTTCTGAGAGGGTGTGATGGGGTTTAATAATATTCAGTGACAGAAGGGTTAATTCATGGAGTAGTTAAATCCTAGAGGGATTTCAAAGCCCTGTGGATGTGGCACTTGGGGACACAGTCAGTGGTGGCCTTGGCAGTGCTGGGGAAGGGTTGGACTTGATGGTCTCAGAGGGCTTTTCCATCCTAAATGACTCTGTGGTTGTAAAGAAGAGCTCTGAACAGGCCAAGCTGCAGGGAATTAAAGAATGGGATAAGAAAAGGAGTGATGGAGATGTTCAAAGATGCCCTGGTGCTGCTGTGACTACAGACAAGGAGCTCACAGAACTGGTAGGGCTGAGCTTGTGGAACTGGGGACTTCCAGTGGCCACCTGGTGACAGAATTCCCTGGGTAGGTCCCTCAGTGGGTTATGAGATGATGGGTGAGGTGTCTGCTGGGCAGAGACTGAGCAAGAGGAAAGGCTGGACCCACCCGAGGAAACAGGGAAGTGCAGCAGTGGGAGGTGGAGGTGTGAGGACAAGGTGAACTCCCCAGGTACAGCCCCCAGAAGGCAGCAGGATGAGCTTCAGCCTGTGGAGTTGTGGAAAAGGGCTGAGAACAGGGAAGAGCATTCCCATGTCTGTCTTCCTCATGCACCATTTGCACCATGCCATGAGCTGCACTTGCCAGCCCAGGACAGCAGAGTGCAGTATCTTGGATGACTAAACCCCTCTTGTCTCACTCTCAGCCCCCTCCTCACCTCAAGTTTCCTTATCCTCTGTGTCTTGCATTTCCCTGTTTCAGTCTGTGCTGCTCAGGCTCAATGTCAGGCGAGTCAGGAGGTGCAGACCCAGCTCTGATGTCACAGTTAAGGAGGGTAACACTCCCCCTGCGTTAGGAGTTCGCTCCCTGCTTTTATTAATTACCTTTGCCAACTCAGAGACATCCCGGGAGAAGCCAAGAGTAATTGGACTGTTTCATTTGCTTTCCAGGAACTGCTTATTAATGGTAAAACTCCCCCAAATCTTCTAAACCTCTGGATCAGAACAGAAGTTTCCTTGGCAGACACAGCTGAGTTCCAGCAGCCCCTCTGCCAGTTCCCAGGCCTGGATCTCTGTGGGCTGGAGCCACAGCAAGTGTGGAAGCCTTTTGGTGACATGGTGGGGCCAAGCAGAGCTGTGCCTTGCTAAAGGAGACATTGAACTGCCCTTGGAAGCACTAAACAATGCTCTGACTCATTTGTCTCATCCCTTTTGTTCCCATTCCATGTGTGGAATACCTAAATACAGGTATGGAAAGAGAAGGGAACAACTGAGATGCCAGCAAAGAAAAACAAATGGAGGCCATTAGGAATTTATAACAATAAAGAGCAGTCTCTGAAAGGTAACATTTGAAATTGCTGACTCTGCAATTTGCCATCAAGGATATAACATCCTCATCCAACCAAAATGCTGCTTTGGAAATGTCAGAACAAGCACCAACAAACATGATGAGAGGAATCCTGAACTGCTCAGGGGAGCAGAGGGAGAGCAAGAAGCAGCTGAGGAGCAGTGGGAGGTTTGTGCTCTTGCACAAAAGAAGGAAGGAAGAGAAGAAGGAAGAAAATAAGGAAGAAAGGAAAGAATGAAGGAAAGAGAGAAAGAGAAGACAGAAAAGAAAGAAAAAGAAAAAAAGAAAGGAAGAAAGAAAGAAAGAGAAAGAAAGAAAGAAGAAAGGAAGAGGAAAAGGAAAAAAAAGGGAGAAAACCCCCAAACTCTCTTGTTTCCAAAGACTTTTCCATCCTTGTGACTCCCTCAGCCTCGTGCTGTCCTGCCAAGTCATGGCTGTTGAAGGTGACAGGAGGTCTCTCCTTGCTGTTCCCTTTGTCCTGGCGTGGAGTTTCACAAAGGCAGGGGAAAGCCCAGCTCCCTCCCCACCCCCGGGGGTACTGTGATGCTGGAAGTGCTGCAAGGGGTGCAGGGGTCCCAGTGCAAAGGCTGCTCCACCCCCACACGAGGAGACCTGGTGCTTAACATTAAATAGGGACACAAGAGAAAGGACAGGTATAAGGTGACAAGGAACCAATGAGGGAGAGACTCCCAAAGCCTCATAGGGTGGGGAGTCAGCTTTCCAGCTTGGCCACCTGCTTTGCCATTGCCAGAACAGGATTCCCTGTCAGACAAGGCATGGAGTGAGCTGTGGGACCTGCTTAGAAAAAGGTCCTTCCCCCACAGGCTGCTTGGGCACTGCCCAGGCTCCCCAGGGCAGTGGGCACAGCCCCAAGGCTGCCAGAGCTGCAGGAGGGTTGGGATGATCCTCTGGGGCACAGGGGGTGACTCTTGGGGCTGGGCCTGTGCAGGGCCAGGGGTTGGACTGGATGATCCTTGTGGGTCCCTTCCAGCTTAGCATGTTCTGGGATTCTACCTGAGACAGACACACCTGCCTGACATGGGCAGGGCTGCACTGGGTGACTGCTGGAGCCAAGGCAAACAGGGGGGATCTTCTTCCCAAGTGCATCTTTACCCCTCCTCTCGACTCTCAGCAGGCATTTGGGAGACAGCAGTGTCCTGCAGCTGCTCTGTCATCTCCATATCACAGGATGGGTCAGGTTGGAAGGCCCCACAGTGTCCCACCTGGTCCCACCTCCCTGCCCAGCAGGGCCATCCCAGAGCACATGGCACAGGATTGTGTCCAGAGGGATCTGGAATATCCCCAGGGAGGAGACTCCAGCCCCTCCCTGGGCAGCCTGTTCAGGGCTGGGTCACTGCCCAGCAAAGAAGTTCTTCCTCCTGTCCAGGGGGAACTTCCTGGGCATCAGTTCCTGCCCGTTCCTCTTGGGCCATTGCTGGGCCCCCCCAGCAGAGCCTGGGCCCTCCTCTGCCCCCTCCCTGCAGCCCCTGACACCCCCTGGGCAGGGCCCCTCTCAGGCTCTGCTCTGGAGGCTGAACAGCCCCAGCTCCCTCAGCCTTTGCTGCTCCCAGAGCTGCTCCAGCCCTTGGGCATCTCCGCAGCCTGCGCTGGCCCCGCTGCAGGAGCTCCCTGGCCCTGCTGTGCTGAGGAGCCCGAGCTGGGCCAGCCCTGCAGATGTGCCTGCCCAGGGCTGGGCTGAGGGGCAGGATCCCCTCCCTGCCCTGCTCCAATGCTCTTCCTGATGCCCCCCCAGGATCCCATTGCCCTCCTGGCCCCCAGGACTCACTGCTGGTCAGGGACAGCTCCTTTTTCCCCTGACCCTGATGACCCAGAGGATTCCTGATTGCTTGTGTCTGTGTTTTATTTCTTATGATTTGTGCAATACAGAGGTAGAGCCTATCTCCCGTTTTTTTTTTTTTTTGCAAATACAGAAATCTAACAGGCTGAGGAAGGGTTGTATATGCCTGAAAAAAAATCCTGATGATTTTAACTGCAGTGGAATTAAGGGGAACTCAGGAGTTCAGGTGATTAGCACGCAGGTAATAATCAGCAGGAGCAATGATGGTAATCCCTCAAAGGGCAACCAAGAGGTACAAAAGGCACCTGAGGTATTGCCTGGGGACAGATAAGCAGGACAGAAAACACCCAAATATATCTAGTAAAATTAACTGCAATGTTGGTGTGTTCGGGTGTGGGGAAAGTGAACCAATTAAAAAGGGCGTGACGACCCTTTTTGGATGATAACGACCCATGACGGACCATAACGACCCTTGGGAATGTGAAATTCAGGGTGTCTCTGCATGGACCTGGGCTGCTGAGGTCTCACTGTCTCTGCTCACATACCAGGGGTGGGGAGCACTGGGAGCCATCCTGTTGGGATTGGAGCTGGCTGGGCTCCAAAGGTTGTGTCCCAGAACACAAACAGCTTCTTTCAGGCCGCAGGTTTGAATGTTTGGGATTAGAGACCCCCAGATCAGCACCAGCCTGGCAGCACAGGCACTGCTGGGACTCCTTCTGGAGAACATTGCCAGGGACCAGTGGAGGGGCTGCAGCTCCAGGCACCAGGCACTGCCCTGCTCTGCCCGGTTCCTTTAGCATGGGAATGTATTCCTTTGCACTCCAGGATCTTGTTGTGCAGTCTGGGAGCATGCCTTGCTGGTTGTGAGTAATTTATGTATTTATTATGTCCCCTGGCAGTGCTGTTTTACTAAAACTGTCCCTTTTTTTATGGTGCTCTTTTATCCCCCTGGGAATGGAGCTTATATATCTTTAAAGAAAACAGAGTTATTTCATATTTCTGAAATGGCATTTTAAGTGGAGTAATGCAGATGAAGGGCAGCACACAAACACAATCATGCTTTGTATCTTAAATAAAAAATACCTTTCTCGGGAAGGCACGAAGTGGGGATTTTTCTCCCGGGCTTTCCGCAGAAAGTGTTGGCTGTTAAAGGACTCCTCTCTGCGTCTCTAACCAATTCAGAGCACATTTTTCCTACACAGTTCTGCTCTGTGCTAAAGAGGAAGGCTTTTATCAAGTGTCTTTTGTGTATCCCTGTGGTTCCTCGAGGTGCTAAGCGGGGCTTAAGAAGATGCCAGAGTCTTTTCAGATGCAAAGAGGGGAGTGTGGGTGCTCCCAAACACGGGTTCTGAGGAAATCGGAGAGTAAATGAGCTCCACCTTACCCTTGGCAAGGATCTTGCTGCCCCTGGGTCACTCAGCTGCCTGGCCCTGCTCCTTCTCCCCAGACTCAGCCCGAGAAAGGGTTTCAAGCCTTTCCCAGTGGTGCCAGGAGCCTGTCAGGAATACTGCAGGAATTGTGCTGTTGCTGCTCTTTATCATGCCTGTGTAAGGAAGGGGCTGCAGGTGGCTTTGCAGAGTCTAAAATCATAAAATCGCTGCCATTGTGTGCAAAGCAAGGGGAGACAGATTTACAGTCTGCCCTGAGGAGCTGAGGGTGCAGCAGGGCTTGGAGCCCCTGTGACCCCCCTCCTCTGCCAGCTCTGCTGGGTGGGGAACAGCTCAGGCTGGAAAACTGGGAGGGGACTGGCAAGTGAAGTGCAGGAAGAGGAGAAAATCTTTGACTGATTTGGCTGTGGTGGATTTAGAGAAGGGGCAGTGGCTATGAAGGAAGTTGCATTTGCAGGGAAGAATCCCGGAATCCCAGAATATACTGGGTTGGAAGGGACCCACAAGGATCATCAATCCAACCCTGACCCTGCACAGGCCCAGCCCCAAGAGTCACCCCCTGTGCCCCAGAGCATCATCCAAACCCTCCTGCAGCTCTGGCAGCCTTGGGGCTGTGCCCACTGCCCTGGGGAGCCTGGGCAGTGCCCAACCAGCCTCTGGGGGAAGAACCTTTGCCTGAGATCCAACCTGAGCCTGCCCTGACACAGCTCCAGCCATTCCCTGGCTGCTGTCCCTGGTCCCCCCAGAGCAGAGCTCAGTCCCTGCCCCTCCTCTGCCCCTGCCCAGGCAGTTGGAACTGCACTGAGCTCTCCCCTGTCTCTCTCCTGGGAACTCCCACTTCCCCACAGAGCTGCTGACCCTGGCTCCTGGTGTTCCTGGGGAGTCTCACTGGGCTTTGAGCACCCACTGCCTCCCTCAGACATGATGCTCTCAGCATCACCAGGGGACAGAGCTGAGCATTGGCCCCGAAATGTGAGTTTGCACCCACCTCAGGGCACTGCTCCCTTTCTCCCATCAGCCTCATCTCTGCTCCTCTTCGTTTAAATCAAAGGACTCACAGAAGTGGAATCAGCCCTCTGCTTTTTCCACATCATTTTGGCTCTGTCTGAAGCAGAGCAGGATCCCTCACCCCTCCTGAGTTCCTGGAACATCTCTGAACTGTTGGAACAGCAGATGGGTTTGAAAATCACACTAGGCAGATCTGCTGAGAGTCTCCTGCTCCTGGCCTGGCTCTGCACCTCCACTCCCTGCTCCATGCACAGGGGAGGACTTCGAGGGTCCCCTTCAGCCTGATGTGAGGAGAGGGGGCAAAGTGGGCACAGTGAAGCATCAGCTGCTGGCAGGCACTGAGGGACATGGGACAGGACATTGTGCAGGGCTGGTCAGCAGCCCCGTGGTCACTGGGTTCACACCAGCCACTGCTGCAGCCACATCACCCCTCACTCCCAGCAGGGCCATAATCACATTTGGGAGAGGATGGTGTTGTCCTCCCCACAGCACTGAGCTGGAGAGGACCAGCACTAAATGAAGATGGAAAACCAATATTGGCTGGTCCAGGCTGCACCCAGAGGCTCTGGCTGCAATCACAGCTCCACAACCTTGTTTCCAGCACACGTGATGTGGAACATCCACAGCACAACAACACAAAACTGTCCTTTTGATCAAACTGCTGCCTCGAAATGCACATTTGTCAGAGCAGGCAGAGGGACCAGAGGAGCTGCTGTGACCATGGCAGGGCCCCAGCCCTGCCCAGCTCCCTTCTGCCAGGCATCCCCCGGAGCAGGGAACCACGTGCCAGCAAAGCCACCCCATTGCCCAGGAGCCCAAAGCCATGCCCAGGAGTTAAAGCCACACACAGGAGCCCACAGCCATGCCCAGGACCCCACAGGATGCCTAGGAACCCACAGGATGCCCAGGAGCCCACAGGATGCCCAGGAGCCCATCACCTTCCTGGCCCCACTGGGACACCCCTGTCCACGGTCACCAGGGCTGCAAACAGGCAGTGGAGGTCCAGTGCTGCAGACCCTTGAAAGTGCCACCTTCTGCTGCCTTTCCACACCTCCTCACACCAACTGCTGCCTGAGTCAGTCCCTCTCTGTCCTGCTGCCCCTTCTCCCGATCCCGTGTTCCTCAGGCAGGTTATCCTTGGAGTCCTTCCCATGCCCTGATCTGTCCCCCAGGTGGTTGGACTGGCTCAGCCCTCACAGGGATGGTCTGAAGGTGTTTGCAGCTCTCTCTCACACCACAGGCTTGACTGGGAGTCTCACAGTCTCAATGAGCCCCCGGCACCACCCCCTGCCCAACAGCCATGAATATCAATGACAAGTGTAAGGGAGGAGTGAGAAGGGTGGGGACAGGAGGCTGAAGGCTCCAGGAAAGGAGAGTTCTTGGTTTGGGAGCAGATCCCATTGCCACAGTGTGCCCAGGGTGGTTTGTGCTCCTCAGCAGCAGCCACAGTCTGACCTTTGCTGTGTGGTCAGTAAAACACCTGGACAGCAGTGAGAGCAGTGCTCTCCTTCCATGGTGGGAAATGAATCTGTAGGCAACTATCAAGTTGAAGTAAGTCCATCTTCTGGATGTGCTCCAGTGTCAGGGAGAATGGATACAAGGAGCCTGTTGCTCTTTGCTCTGCTTCCTTGGGCAGGATCCCAACTTTGTCAGCTCAGGTGGTCACAGAATCCCAGAATATGCAGAGCTGGAAGGGACCCACAAGAATCAGGAACCTCTAGCCCTGCACAGGCCCAGCCCCAAGAGTCACCCCTGTGCCCCAGAGCATCATCCAAACCCTCCTGCAGCTCTGGCAGCCTTGGGGCTGTGCCCACTGCCCTGGGGAGCCTGGGCAGTGCCCAACCAGCCTCTGGGGGAAGAACCTTTGCCTGAGATCCAACCTGAGCCTGCCCTGACACAGCTCCAGCCATTCCCTGGGGGCTGTCCCTGGTCACCACCTGCCCAGGATGAAGTGCCACCAGGAGAGGGACGTTTCCTGGCTGAATCCCTTCTGTTGGTCCTGTCCTGGGCCTTGCTTTGGGAGTCCCTGAGCCCAGAGGGGCCGTGTCGGTGAAGAATCGCTCTCCTCTCTGTGGTGACCTTTGGCAACTGGTGTAGGTGGCCCTGCCTGAGGACAAGGGGACCTCCAGAGGTATCTGCCAACCTCAGCCAGGTGGTCCTGGTGGAAGCTGGCAGATTCCCTGCTCATGGAAGGGAGGTTGGAACTAGATGGTCTCCAAGTTCCCCTTCCAACCCAACCCCTTCTATGATTCCCTGCCCGTGTCCACCCAGGCAGACAGCTCCATGCTGGAGGCATTTCATCACCTCCCCATTTCTGAAGAATTACAGAGTTATTATCACTGACACCACTAAAATTTGGGGATCAAATCAAAAGAAATGAGATGTTCAGTCACAGCCCCAAATTCAGAGGCTGACGAGCAGAGCCCAGAGAAACCCTGACCCAGCGTGGGAGGTGCAGCACCAGGGAACACCCCATTTGCTCTGCTGGGGAGCGAGTTCACCAGCCTGCAAACTTCAACAGCCGTGTCTCATATCTCCCCATAATTTATCACCCTGGTAAGCAGGACTAAATCAGGGCTACAGCAACACTTAGCTTTCAACAGCACCTTCAATCAGGGAGATCAAAGCTCTGTGTTGTACACAATTAACCTTTGAGCTACCAGAGTAAATTACAACAGGGGCAAAGAACAAATCAGAACCTTCCCTCCAAAAATGAGCTCTGGATTCTACCCTCCTGCTGATGCTCAGCCTGACTGCACTGGATCATTTCACTGGAGCAGAAACAAGGAATAAGAGAAGAAAGAAGAAGAAAACAGAAGAGCAAAGAAGAAAAAAATAAAGAAAAGAAGAGCAGGGAGAGAAGGCAGTCATAGAGCCCAGTGCACAGTGCACTGGGGGGGAATGAGGGAGGTGAGGGAATGAGGGAGGTGAGGGACTGCCTTGGACACATCACTGCCCTGCCCTCTCAGGGTAGGACAGACATCATCTCCTCTTCCATTTCTGCAGCTTTTTAGGAAGTGATCTGGCTCATGTTTGAGCCTGCAAGGTGCCAGATCTTTTCAAGTCCAGACATGCAGTGTTTTAAGGGAATGTATCCACAGCCTGATGAACAAGCACAGCAAAACCCCCATTTCATGTCACCCTCACTCCCCCTCTGGGTGTCTCTCACCAAGGCCCAGAGCAGTGAGTGCCCTCAGACCCAGCACTGGCAGCTCTGGTGGGAGCCCTGGGACCTCACACGTCCCCGAGTCACTTCTGTGACTCATGGAAAGCCAAAGCCAATTCCACACCAATTCATTCCCAGGAAGTGTCTGTGGTGACACCTGAGCTGCAGGATTTGATTTGTGTCCCCAGTGATCACTTTGCTGTTCACAATTTCACAGGGTGGCACTGGCTCAAGAGCTGTTTATTGCACATTCAGCCCACTCCTTCCTTCCCCTCCAAAGGACACCTGAGTTCAGTGCTGCATTATTCTACATCACTCTGCTGACATCCTCAGAGCTCCAACAGCATCACAGTGATGTCACAGGGCAGCAAGTCATGCCTGGTGATTCACCCATTTCCGTGCTCTCACAGCCCACTCCTGTCAAATGAACCATTTGTCCTTATTAATCTTGTTTGCTGTTGGTGCTTCAAGAGAAAAGTCCTTTCACGGCTGTGCTGCAGAAAAAACTCCACTGACTTCATTTGGTTGCTCCCATGGACTCTGGGCCATGAGAAAAGTGTCAACAAGGATGGACAGCAAGAAGAAAGAAGTTGTGGATGTCCAGAGAAGCTTTGGCTGCCCCTGGATCCCTGAGAGTGTCCAAGGGCAGGTTGGATGGGGCTTGGAGCAACCTGGGCTGGTGGGAGGTGTCCCTGCCCATGGCAGGGGGTGGGACTGGATGGGCTTTGAGGTCCCTTCCAACCCAACCCATTGTGGGATTCTCTGAAGAGAGAAGATGCCCAGGAGTTCCTGGACAGAGCAGAGCCAGCCCAGTGTCACCTGCAGGACTCACACACCTGAAGCTGTACCTGGCACTGCAATTCCCATGAACAATTCCCTGTTTGTACAGCCCAAGAGATCACCTTCATCCTCTGGTGAAGTTCTACTGAATCCAGCAAATAAACAAAGATGATTTAGTTCTTTATGCAAATTTGCAGGTATTGGAGCTTTCAAACAGGGGATTTGATCTCTCATTCTCTGAGCAAATTGATAAAAACCAAGGTTATGCCAACTGAAACCCTGGTACTTGGGCACGGGCCTGGGGCAGGTCACAGAGCTGGTACCAGACCCCTGCACCTGCCAACACACCAAGTGCCAAAGGAATGTTTCTGAGCAAGAGATGGAAAGGGAAAAAGCCTCGAAGGAGGGGGGGGGGGGGGGGGGGCAGGAGAAAAGGGCATTCATGGGTTTCTAATGATTCCCAGAGCCCAAGGACAAGTCTGTGGTGTGTCAGAAACACGAGCCCATCAGGTTTTCCTGTGCTCAGTTGGGATCTGTGGCAGATCCTTCTGCGACAGTGTCACAGAGTCACAGCACACAGGGCTGGAATAAACTGCCTGATGGTATTTCCCTCATCCCCTGCCACAAACCAAGACAATCCCATTGTGGTCAGCTCAGACCTTTGCATCAAAACATCCAGTGCAGGGGATCTCAAAAACACCTCACCTCTCTTTCATCAGTGAAATTTTCCCTAATTATCTATTCATAATTCTCTATTGCCACAATTCCACCCCTTTCTCTCTTTTACTAAACTTAAATGACAAGGTACTTTCCCCCCCTGCAGCTGCCTTTAGTCCCATTACAAGTGGCTTCACGTCTCCCTTCATCACCTCCCTGCTTTCAGTGATGACACTTCTCATTTCCTTCAAAGATCATGTTTTCTAGACCGATGATCTCTCCCACTCTGCACCTCCAAACTCCTCCACCTCCTGCTTGCACTGAGACAGACAAATCCAGACTCAGGTGTCCAGGCAAATCTTGGATGTGTTGAGTGGAGCAGGCACCAGTCCCACCTCCAGAACAGTGTCTGTCCTTCCCCAGCCCACTGTGGACCCTCTGCTGTGCTCCCGACCCCCCTGCCCCTGGGATGCCTTCCTGCAGTGCTGGGCATTCCCTGCCCTGGCCCTGGGGCAGCTGATTTTTCCTCTTACTGAAATCATGATATGTGACATCCATCACTGCTCACCTGAGCATAAGGCCTGTTTTGCTGCCACGAAAGGATATTAAATTGATTTGATGTGATTTGTTCCTGACAAATCAAACCTGGCTGTAATTCCCCAGCTCGTTATCTCCCAGGTGCTCACGAGCAGTTTGCTGATAATATGTCCCCATTCTTTTCCCAGGTATTTCAGGCAGCTGGCTGGGCAATAGATCCCCATTTCATCCTTCTTTTTTTTTAAAAGATGGGCTTTGCCTTTCTTTTTTCCAGACCTCCAAAATTTTACCCATTCTCTGCACACATCCAAAGATAAAGGCCAACTGCTCTGAGATTGATGGAGCTCCTCTAAGCACCACACAGAGACTGCTGGCAGGCCCAGGCAATTTGAGATCCTCTAATGGACCTAAGTGCTCTCCCCCCCATCCTCCCTCTGTTGCAGAATAAATTCTGGCCCCTTTGTCACCGGAGCTGTTTGTTAACTGTGTCGTTGTCATGTTGTCATCAGCTCCCAGTGAAGGCTGAAACAACAACAGGAGAAATTCCTTTGCCTGGGGCGTCATCACTCCAGACTTCTTCGCTTCCTTGGAGCAGCAGTGGGCCAGGGAAAAGTGTCTTTTATCTTTTTCTCAGGGTTTATTTCATTATAGAAATTTTCCTCGTTAGTCTCCGTCTCCCTCACTGCTTGTGCCTTGTAAAATCCCAGGTGCACCCGAGGAGAAGGAGACATGGTTCAGGTGGAAGCTGTGGCCTGATTCATGCTCACTTCTTTCTGGAGATCTCATCTCCATCACTGCTTTATCCATCTCTCAGCTCCAAAGTGGGAATGTGGCTGTGCCCATCTCCCACGGGATATAAAGACCCTTTCCAGGTGGTCCCAAGCTCCCTGCTGCTGACACAGCACATTCCTCCAGCACTGCCTTGGGCAGGATCAGCCCATTTAGGCCTGGTTTTGTGCCCACCCCGAGAATGAACGTGATCAGGGGCCTTCACTTGGTCCATATAAAGCCTGACCTGCAGTGAGGGATGTGCTGCTGTGAGCAGAGTTTAACAGCACAGCTGGAGTGATGCCAGTCCCAGGGGAAATGCCTCCCAGGGATTGGGATTGGAGGGGCAGCTCCAACCTCTGCTCTGGGGGACCAGGGACAGCACCCAGGGAATGGCTGGAGCTGTGTCAGGGCAGGCTCAGGTTGGATCTCAGGCAAAGGTTCTTCCCCCAGGGGCTGGTTGGGCACTGCCCAGGCTCCCCAGGGCAGTGGGCACAGCCCCAAGGCTGCCAGAGCTCCAGGAGGGTTTGGATGATGCTCTGAGGGACAGGGTGGGACTGTTGGGGTGTCTGTGCAGGGCCAGGGGTTGGACTGGATGATCCTTGTGGGTCCCTTCCAGCTCAGGATATTCTGTGATTCCATGATTTTGAGGCACAGCCTGCAGTTAATTTTACAATAAACCACAAGGATTCTCCACAGGCTTGAGTTAAGCCTAAAAATAAAGTTAAACTAAGGCATCATTTCCACCTCCAGGTGATGGCAGGGCAAGTATGAGATCTGTGGGGCATATGAGGACTCCCCAGCCCTGCTGATTCTCCCCTGGCTTCAGGAGTTTCTGAGCTTATCGGAGATGTGGAGCTTTTTCATCCCTGCAGAGACCTCAGACCAGCCCTGCCCGAGGTTTCTGGGCTCTGTGACACTCCTGTTAATCACCACCATGGTCAATTATTTATTGGCCCTCTCACTTGTACTCTGTCATGGGCTGGACTGGAGCAGCTTGTGCTTCCAGACAGGCTGTCATGTATGTGGTTATCTTTGGAGCTCATCCCCACCTTCGAGACTCTGACAGGAGAGATTAAGGGCACTTGTCACACCACTGCAGTCCAGAGCCACTCTTGCTGTCCCTGTAGCACTCCTGGCAAAGAGGACAAAAAGTGGCATTTGCTGTGGGTTTAAAAGTCATTGACTGCTTTTTTTCCTGGCAGGGTAGGGGATGGATAATAGGAAACAGGAGCAATCAATCCCAGACTATTAAATAATGGCACTTTGATGGGACCATTACATCTATTAATTCCAAGGGCACCATTCAGTTTTAGGGCTGTGTCTTGGCCTGTGTTTCAGCCTGGATTTCTGCTTTCTCACCTGTCACCCTGCAAGGCAAACACGTCCCCAAGGACAGGCTGGGATAGGACATGTCCATGTGCAGACAAGGACCCTCCAGTGCTGTGCTGAACACCCTGGGGGTGCCCAGGGGGTGGTGGGCACCACCAGCCTGGGCTAATCACCAGCACATCTTGTTCATGCCTTTGTTATTCATGTCTGAGATCCCTCTGGTCCCATCCCCTCCTAATGAATTCATGATGATGATGATGATGATGATGATGTGGTCATTAAAGATGGTGATTTGCTCAGGGCTCCTGTGCTTAAATTACAGGAGCAAAACATTAAGCAGAAGTTCAGAGCCCTTGCAGAGCCATCAGCTTTTCATGATTCCTAATTAATCCAGGCTGTCATTAACCAGAGGCTGCAACACAGGTGGCTGCTCCTCTTAGGGGTGCACTGGGAACTGGGCTGTGGGTTGGGCTGATGCATCCCCAGACTGGGAGCAGAGCCTGCTCTGGGTGAGTCCCACCTGCCTTGAGCTCCCTGGGCATTAACTGGCCCTGATGGTCGTGTCCAACAGGCTGCAGCAAGAGCAGATCCCTGTCTGCCAGCCCTGGGACAAGGAGTCCCTCAGCAAGGCTTTGGTTGCTGTGAAACCCTCGGCTCTGGAGCACTGAGAGTCAGAGAAACATGGAATCACAGAATCATAGAATCTCCTGGGCTGGAAGGACCCACAAGGATCATCCAGTCCAACTCCTGGCCCTGCACAGACACCCCAACAATCCCACCATGAGCCTGAGAGCTCTGTCCCAATGGAAAGTCCTCTCCTGAAATCCTTAAGTCTTTTTTCTGGCATCACAGTGAATGTCCAAAGTGTGGAGAGCCTTCCTGGCTGCCAGGGCAGTGAAGGTGGGGAAGGGCCTTGATTTGAAGGTGTGTGAGGACACTGAGGGCACTTGGTGTGTTCAGCTGGAGCAGAGGAGACTGAGGGGAGAGCTCAGTGCAGTTCCAACTGCCTGGGCAGGGGCAGAGGAGGGGCAGGGACTGAGCTCTGCTCTGGGGGGACCAGGGACAGCAGCCAGGGAATGGCTGGAGCTGTGTCAGGGCAGGCTCAGGTTGGATCTCAGGCAAAGGTTCTTCCCCCAGAGGCTGGTTGGGCACTGCCCAGGCTCCCCAGGGCAGTGGGCACAGCCCCAAGGCTGCCAGAGCTCCAGGAGGGTTGGGATGATGCTCTGGGGCACAGGGGGTGACTCTTGGGGATGGGCCTTTGCAGGGCCAGGGGTTGGACTGGATGATCCTTGGGGGTCCCTTCCAGCTCAGAATGTTCTGTGATTCTGGAATTCTGTAGATCTCTTTGGAGTAGGACACATCTCCTTGATCTCTCCATGCCCCATATCCCCCTTTGCAGTGGCTGGTGGGGGATGGTCACATGAATGCATCTTGGAAGTCCATCAGCCCTGTGCTCCTGTGGGATTCCAAAGCAGAATTCCCCCAGACCCTGCTGGTCTGGCCACAGCCCCACACAGGGAGAGCCCTGAAGCTCCCCAGAACCCACAGACACAGTTTGACACCTCCCTGCATGGGGCAGAGGCTGCTGTGCTGCAGGAATGTTGTAAACATCTCTTGCAAACCCCGTGCCCCTCAGGAATCCTGCTTCCTAATCTCACTTATAGATCTTTTTATTTCCTCATCTCTAATATTTATGGCTGACCTTTACCACTCAGCCATGTGTGCAGGAACTATGGAGGAAAAACTGAGAAAAATGCCTGAGTCCTCGTGGGCCAGGTGGGGTTACAGGGCTGCAGGAAAGGCCACCAAAGTCCTATTGAGTGCCCAGGACCCCCTTGGGTCAGCTCTGGCCTCACCACTTTCAGAGACAAGTAATGGGCTCTTTCTTTCGCTCCAGGGTTATGAACTTGTCTTGTTGACAGTCTCCTGCCTCTCCAGGATGGATTCCTGGGGTCTTTGCAGGGTTTAAATCAGGCACATTCCTCTTCTGTGCAAACCCTTTTCCTTCCCTGCTCAGGATTTAGAGCACAGTGTTACAAACAGCACTTTTTGCCCTTTGTAGCTTATTCCCACTCTCCTCCTTTGCCTGCCAGATCCATAACTGTGCAGCAAAGCAGCTCTGCCCTGTTCTGGCACTGTCAGCAGCGCTCACAGGAGCCAGAGCTGCCGTGGATGTGCAAATGTATCCCTGCTGCAAAAGAGAACAGCCCCCGCTGGAAATGGCACAGCTGCCTTTTGTTCAGCATTCAGGTCCTGCCCCTCAGCCCAGCCCTGGGCAGGCACATCTGCAGGGCTGGCCCAGCTCGGGCTCCTCAGCACAGCAGGGCCAGGGAGCTCCTGCAGCGGGGCCAGCGCAGGCTGCGGAGATGCCCAAGGGATGGAGCAGCTCTGGGAGCAGCAAAGGCTGAGGGAGCTGGGGCTGTTCAGCCTCCAGAGCAGAGACTGAGAGGGGCCCTGCCCAGGGGGTGTCAGGGGCTGCAGGGAGGGGGCAGAGGATGGCCCAGGCTCTGCTGGGGGGGCCCAGCAATGGCACAGGAGGAACGGGCAGGAACTGATGCCCAGGAAGTTCCCCCTGGACAGGAGGAAGAACTTCTTTGCTGGGCAGTGACCCAGCCCTGAACAGGCTGCCCAGGGAGGGACTGGAGTCTCCTCCCTGGGGATATTCCAGACCCCTCTGGACACAATCCTGTGCCATGTGCTCTGGGATGGCCCTGCTGGGCAGGGAGGTGGGACCAGGTGGGACACTGTGGGGCCTTCCAACCTGACCCATCCTGGCATTCTGTGATATAACACAAACTGTTAGAAAAAGTGCTTGGGAGGAAAAAAAGCACAATCCTTAAAGGATGATCCCAGTGACCTGTGTGGTGAGAGTCATTAAAAAAAGGCAGCTTTCAAATATTCCTGTGCAGGAATAACCTGAACTGGAAAATGGGGAAGCACAGAGTGGGGCTTCAAACAACAGGCCCACCTGGACCCAAATGCTTCCTCACTGTCTCTCTTTCCTGGAAGGATGGAAAGGGGAGCAGAACAGAGACATCCCAGTCATTTTGTTTGATTTGGCTTCACTTCTGTTTGTTTTAGCCCTGTTTGGACCTGTTGGAAGGTGAGTTGACAGGGAACCCTGGGTTGTCCATGTTCCAGAAGGCCTGTTAAATGCAGGTCCTCATGGACACAGGGAATGGAGCCAGCCTGGACAGCACTAAATCAGAGTTCAGAACCTCTCCCATTTTCCCACCTTACAGAGAATGGGAGCCTTATGAACAGAGGTCCCTTGGACATCTGCCTCCAAACCCAACCAGATCTTTGGCAGGGACAGGTGTGACCCCAGCAGGGTAATTGCAATTTGGGATTCAGAAGCTGGGCCCTGCTTCCTCTCTTCCAATGTGCTGGAGGGTTGAGGGCTGGGAATCACCCACATTGGCACTGAATCATGGAATGCTTTGGGTTGGAAGGGACCTTGCAGCTCATCTTGTGCCACCCCCTGCCATGGGCAGGGACACCTTCCACCAAGTTGCTCCAACCTGGCCCTGAACACTTCTAGGGATGGGGCATCTCTGATGTTGGAACATATCCAGCCTCAGGAGAGGCATTAGAGGACACCTGTCTAATCCAAAGCTTTTTTCTCCTGGGATCCCTGGTCTGGATGAAATTAAAATGAGGAACCCAAGCAAATCTGTGCCCCTCGGCCCAGGAGCCCTGGGTGGTTCCCATCCCCCCCTGACAAAACCCCCATGGCAATATTTTGGCAGTGCCATCGTGCCCCACTCACATCACTATTTGCCTGTGGGCCCTGTCCTGCTGCTGGAACCTGGAGATTTTCTGAATGTCAACAAGTTCCAGGCTGTAATTTTCATATCAAAATATTCCTTTGAAGGGTTTTCAGCACAATATAATTTCTCCTGAAAATACTCAGCTTTTCAAGAGGAAAAAAAAAGAAAATACTTTTGTGATGAAAACATGAATGACAGGAAACTCAAATACTTTGGCTGAGAACCAAAATGTACTTACTTGCTGTCTAAACAGCCCCTAAAATCTGAAAAGGAGGTGGTTTCCCCCACTTCTCATTGGAATAAGGTATTACCTTCTCTCCTGCCCAGTTCTGAATAATGGGCCAAGGAAAGGCCCTGCTCCCTTCCCTGGCTGTGGGAGAAGTTCCCAAGTGGAAATGAGAGATTTGATTGTGAGGACCATACAAGCAGGAGAGGTGCAGTTCCTCCTCCTATGACGGCTCTGCTTGGGAAAGCACAGGTTGTCCATAGCAAGTCTGGATCCTAATCACTTATAAATTCCTTTTGTTATGGTTTTCTGGTGGAAAATGGGGTCTGTTTTGTAAAAACATCTAGAAACTTGGAAACCAAATAGATTCAATTGCAAACTCTCCTCTCTCCTTTTTTTCTGAAAAGTTGTGTTTTCTCAGGAATGCTGCAAAACGCTGAAGAAAAACTTAATTTCTCCTCAACCACTGGAGCATTTGTGTGCTGAAAAAAGCACTGACAAACTCTGCAGACACTGTGTGGTTGTGTGTGGCCTCCAGCACTCCTGGGCTGGGCTGGTTTCGCTCTGCTCCCGATGTCCTGAGATGCAGGAGCCATCGATCTGAGGTCCTGACACCTCTGCCACGAGCCTGGAGGAGCAGCCAGAGTTTAGCATTTGACTTGCAGCCAGAGGGCTCCCAGGACTTGGGGAGCATGTCATGAAAACGTTGGAAATAGATGCTATTTGTTGTGTTTCTTGTACAGAGTGAGTATTTTTCTTGTCCGTTTGCGCTCCCAGTCCAAGGACGATGGGGGGGCACTCCCACGGCTCGAGCAAGTGCCAGGAGGTGTTTGTGCAGTTTGTTGGGGGGAACCTCAGCCAGCCCTTACAAAAGGTCAGGCTCTCCTGACCTTCACCTCCTAAACAGCAATCCAAAAATAAATCCTTCTTTTCCAGCAGCCTCTGGCTGTGCTGCTGGAGGAAGCTCCTCTCCCTCCTTGTCTTCGCTGCTGGGAAAAGATAAAGCTCGAAAATGCATATTTTTGACTGAGCTGCTGATGTGGGGGAGGGAGGGAGGGAGGGAGGGAGGGAGAAATCCAGGCTCTGCTCCAGATTGGCTTCAGTGTCTGTCCTGCCTGAGCTGTTCTCCAAGGCTGTCAGTCCTGCAGAGCCCTGTCCCCTGTGCCCAGCTGTGCCCAGCTGTGCCCAGGGCTCAGAACAGTTGGGTGGTACCAGCTCGGCAGGAACGGCCCCAGGCCAGGGGGATAATGCAAAAAATAATAATAATAATGCTAATGAGATCATTTGCATTGCTCTGTGCCTTTCATGGAGGACATCAAAGGGTTTGACAAACACTTCAGAACTGATCTGGGAATTCTAAAGGCAAATAAGAGGGGAAAAAAACACCTCAAACAAAACCAAACAAAGTGAGACAGCTAAAAAACCCCAACAAACCCAAACCAGCTTTGCATCCTTTCCTCCTGGCTGCCTCCTTCTCAGCATCTTTGAGGGCACTTGGTGTGTTCAGCTGGAGCAGAGGAGACTGAGGGGAGAGCTCAGTGCAGTTCCAACTGCCTGGGCAGGGGCAGAGGAGGGGCAGGGACTGAGCTCTGCTCTGGGGGGACCATGCCTTCACATGCTCTCCTCCACCTCCTAAGAGGCCTGTGAACAGGATGGATGTCAGTGTGAACTGTCAGGAGATGAGCAAGGTGGATAATTCCTGTCACACAGACTGTGCTGAGCTGGAAGGGACCCACAAGGATCATCCAGTCCAACCCCTGGCCCTGCACAGGCCCAGCCCCAAGAGTCACCCCCTGTGCCCCAGAGGATCATCCAAACCCTCCTGCAGCTCTGGCAGCCTTGGGGCTGTGCCCACTGCCCTGGGGAGCCTGGGCAGTGCCCAAGCAGCCTCTGGGGGAAGAACCTTTGCCTGAGATCCAACCTGAGCCTGCCCTGACACAGCTCCAGCCATTCCCTGGCTGCTGTCCCTGGTCCCCCCAGAGCAGAGCTCAGTCCCTGCCCCTCCTCTGCCCCTGCCCAGGCAGTTGGAACTGCACTGAGCTCTCCCCTCAGTCTCCTCTGCTCCAGCTGAACACACCAAGTGCCCTCAGTGTCCTCACACGCCTTCCAATCAAGGCCCTTCCCCACCTTCACTGCCCTGGCAGCCAGGAAGGCTCTCCACACTTTGGACATTCACTGTGATGCCAGAAAAAAGACTTAAGGATTTCAGGAGAGGACTTTACAGTGGGACAGAGCTCTCAGGCTCATGGTGGGATTGTTGGGGTGTCTGTGCAGGGCCAGGAGTTGGACTGGATGATCCTTGTGGGTCCTTCCAGCCCAGGAGATTCTATGATTCTGGGATTCCATGTTTCTCTGACTCTCAGTGCTCCAGAGCCGAGGGTTTCACAGCAACCAAAGCCTTGCTGAGGGGCTGGCAGACAGGGATCTGCTCTTGCTGAAGCCTGTTGGACACGACCATCAGGGCCAGTTAATGCCCAGGGAGCTCAAGGCAGGTGGGACTCACCCAGAGCAGGCTCTGCTCCCAGTCTGGGGATGCATCAGCCCAACCCACAGCCCGATTCCCAGTGCATCCCTAAGAGGAGCAGCCACCTGTGTTGCAGCCTCTGGTTAATGACAGCCTGGATTAATTAGGATTTATAACCCTGCTCAGTCCCAGCCACCTTCTGGGGGAAGAAGCTTTTCCTGAGATCCACCATAAACCTGCCCTGACACAACTCCAGTCCATTGCCTGGGTCCTGTCCCTGGTCTCCACAGGGAACTGTCATTCCTGCTCTCATCCTGCTCTCATCCTGGTCTCTTTGTATAAACCTCTTCATTTATGGCCAACACATCCCTTACTGTCCATAAGCTGTGGATGCACATGAACAAACCCCCCAAATCCTCCTGTCCCAGGGTCCCTCAGATATGAGCTGAGGACCAAGACCCTTCAAGGTAATTGCTCCAAAAAATTCATGTATAGCAAATAAGTGACTTTGGAAGAACTTTGCTGGAATTATTAATCATGGAGTACAGCAAATGACTGCAAATAATGTAATACAAATATTTAATGACAACTTTTTTAATAGTTTTTAACTTAATGGAAAAAACAGATGGTTTTCAATGCTGAGGTTCCTGCATCCCTCCCTTACTATTGGGATTGTTCCACCTGGACAAGAGAAGGCTCCAGGGAGAGCTGAGAGCCCCTTCTAGGGCCTAAAGGGGCTCCAGGAGAGCTGGAGAGGGACTGGGGACAAGGGATGGAGGAACAGGACAAAGGGAATGGCTTCCCACTGCCAGAGGGCAGGGATAGGTGGGAATTCTTCCCTGTGAGGGTGGGGAGGCCCTGGCACAGGTTGCCCAGAGAAGGTGTGGCTGCCCCTGGATCCCTGGGAGTGTCCAAGGCCAGGTTGGAGCAACCTGGTCTAGTGGAAGGTGTCCCTGCCCATGGCAGAGGGATTGCACTGGATGACTTTTAAAGTTCCCTTCCAATTCAAACTATTCCATGACTGTTTCCATTTCTACAGGCACTGATGGCAGAGTCTTGGCAAGGTGCAAATGGATTCCTCCAGGAAAGATTTGTCCCTGTTTCTCCCATGAGGAGAAGCAGCTCTTGCCACCTGCAGTGAAGACCTTTTCTGAGCTCCTCTCTTCCCTGTCCCTTCCCCTGCCTGTGCACAGAGCTTGAGTGCCAGCACATGAAAGGTCTCCATTCCCACCATTCCCACCATTCCCACCATGACTTGCAAAGGTTCCAGTCCCACAGCAACATCTCCAGCCGTGCAGAAACATCTCCAAGTGATTCCCTCCTCTGCCAGCGGGACGTGGATGCACAGGAGGGTTGAGGAGCCATGAGCTGGGGGGGGGAGGGGGGTCCCCCAGGCCCAGCAGGAATCCAAGGGCAAAACTGGTGTTCTAAAGACATTCCTGCCTAACAGTGTGTGGTGCCTGGAGGTAGGAAAGGATTGTTAGGAAGGAGAAAACTCAGTGTGCTTCATGCACCCCTTCTGGAGGAGAACTGTGTGCTCCTAAAGCTTAACTTTCCCCTCTGCTTGGCTGTGCTCTGGTTAAGGCCAGAGCACTTCAGTCATATCTGCTCTGCTGTATAAAAGTAATTTATGAATTTATCCACTTCTTAACTTTCCATGTGCTGTCACATTTTTATTTTATATACAAATAAAAATATATTGGTGAGGAATGAAGTGCAATAGCTCCAGAATGGATGAAAACAATTTCAGCAGCAGAGAATGAAGTGCAAGGGCTCAGCTGCGTGTGGGAATCCTTGGTCTCCTGTTAGTCAATGGGGGAATGAATCCTTCACTCTAACTGAATAAATAAAGAGACCAACTGCCTTGGAGAGAATAACATGTTGTATGTCAAAATATATTTGAATGGGCCCATGGCAGCACCAAGCTATAAAACTGTGTATGGAGCCTTAACTGCTCCTGTGCTCAGAGCTTCACATTTCCCTGCTCCTCAGAAATGCTCCTTAAACAGGTGAGAAGTGAAAATGAACTTCAAAAAGCTGAATGTGTGGCCCTACTCCTTAAAAGGGAAGAGTGAGAGCTCAGGAAAGGCTGGGGGGGAGTGCTGGAGCCTGTGTGGGGATGAGGTGGTGAAACACAGGCAGGGCTGAGGGTTGGAACTGGGTGGGAGCTTAAAGCACTTAAACCAGAGACCAGCCGTGGGGTTGCTGCCCCTCTAAATGTAGATAAGCACATTCCCTGGTCCTTAGTGTGGATACTGAGGAGCAAACAGGTCAGTGTGGGATGCCAGAGCCCCTGTGGATCCAGGAGGGACTTTCCAGCTGCTGGTGGGGCTCAGACCACCTCGCCCCAAAGGCCTGATGTTACTGCAAAGATGAGTTTAATTTTAGGGATGGAATAGCAGAGAAATAAATCCCTGCTCAGACAGGTGGCCAAGGCAGGGCTAAGGCACAGAGTCTGTAGAACAAGCCCAGGTTTACTGTTTTCCCCAGAGATTAGAGGGATGATTTTGCTCTGGGATGTCCCTGCTGGCAGTGCCAAGGGCTTGGACAGTCACCCTGTGTCCTGGGGCAGCCACCAAAACCCTAAACCAGGCTGAGCTGGGCAGAGAGCGAGCAAAGAGCACAGGGATCACAACCCAAATTGTTCTTCAAGGGCTTCAAAGCTCCTCCAACTGAGGCAGGAGGCCCAGCTGCCCCGGGCCTGGCTACTAAAGGAGAGAGGGATGGAAACTGGAGAATCTGCACCAAATACTGGTAATTTTTTACAAGCCCATTCGCTCCAGATGAAATCCTTGCAGACTGGAATGTGGCCAATTCTTGCTGCTCCAGGGAGCATCTGGAGGCAGTGCCAGCAGGACCTTCCCTGTTTTCTTAGGGCTGGTGAGAAACAAACTGTCACTAAAAGGGAAGCAAGGGAAGCTACTTGGGGTGCTTGGGGAGACAAAACACCCCAGATGTGAGAGGAGATTCCTGCAGGAAATTATCACCTTGGAAAGGCTTTTAGATGCTGGGTGACTCCAGGTTGAGATGGAATTTGTACCTGTTGGAAAAGATTTCAAAAAAAGGAAAGAAACCACAGCTTGTCTGTTTGTTTGAATGGAGAGAAAGCTGCAGTTTTTCGTGCTGTGTTTTATTCTATTTCTGAGGGAAATGTGATGGATGCAGCACTTGGGGTTGAGTTTTAGTGCCAGACAAGTGTCTGATTTGGGCAGAATCCAGACTACCCTGCTCTGAGGGATGGAGGCTGTAAAATCCCCCTGGAAAAGGGGTTTCACTCGTGATCGTAATCCATAAATGGTACCTAAAAAAAATAACCCAAACCAAACCTACGAAATGCAAATTCTAGACCCCAAAAATAATCACTTGCAAATTACTGCAGAAATAAAGATTGGGGTTGTGAACCTACAAAGATGCCAGACAAGAAATGAGCCTTTTGAGCATCACTACAACTGACCCCGTGGCTCTGAGCCCTTGCCTGGAGCAGGTTGTGCAGGATCCATCCTGGGAGGTTTTCAAGCCCAAACTGGATAAAGCCCTGACCAAACCCTCCTGATCTTGTGGCTCGCCCTGCTTTGAGCAGGAGACAGGACCAGGGACCTCCTGAGGGCCCTTCCAGCCTGAAGTGCCCTCTTACCTATGGACACCCTCCTTCCAAGGCTGTTGTCTTGGTTTTCTCTAAGCTTCCAGAAACCCACTGACTCCTTCTCCAGGTGCTCTTGGTACAGGAATGAGCAGCTGAAACGCTCAGGGCTGAACTGTGGCAGGTTCAGAATGTGTGAGAATCACAGACTTCTGTAACTCTTCACTGCTTTTCCCAGTTCAAGCCCCACTCCCATGCTCTAATTCCAGCTGCCTGGACAGTCCAGCTCCCTGTAAAGACAGAGGAAAAGCATCAAACACTTTACTTTGTGTCCTCTAGAGTGGTGGGGAACGGTGCTGCAGCCAGTTGGGATCTGGTCACTAGGGGTGTCCCCAGGGATCAGTGTTGGGCCCAGTCCTGTTTAATGTCTTTATTGATGATCTGGATGAGGGGATCGAGTGAACCATCAGCAAATTTGCAGGTGACACCAAGCTGGGGGGGGAGTGCTGACCAGCTGGAAGGCAGGAGGGCTCTGCAGAGGGACCTGGCCAAGCTGGATCCATGGGCTGATTCCAAGGGGATGAGGTTCAAGCAGGCCAAGTGCCGGGTCCTGCCCTTTGGCCA
>NW_021940840.1:782027-784779 GCF_001715985.3 Manacus vitellinus
CTCTGCAACTCCCTGACAGGAGGGGGGAGCCAGGGGGGTGTCAGACTCTTCTCCCAGGAACCAGCAGTAGGACAAGAGAGGGCTCAATCTAAAGCTGTGCCAGGGAAGGTTTGGGTTGGATATTAGGAAGAAATTCTTTCCAGAGAGAGTGCTCAGGCATTGGAATGGGCTGCCCAGGGAGGGGGTGGAGTCCCCGTCCCTGGAGGTGTTTAAGGACAGACTGGATGTGGCATCAGTGCCATGGGCTGGGTGACACGGCGAGGTTGGATCAAGGGTTGGACTTGATGGTCTTGGAGGTCTTTTCCAACCTGGTTGATTCCATGGTTCTCTGATTCTCTTGGGAGCTTTCCCCACCCAAAGAGTAGCAGCCAATTTTTTTCCCTCTTAGTCACATCCCAAAGGATTTCTCAGTATTCCTCGTGTCCCCTGCTGATGGTTTCTCTTCTCCTGCCCTGCCCTCTCTTTTTACACCTGCAAATGTTCCTGTCATTTCTTCATGATGTTTTTTTTCCCAAGTTGACCCAGTTTTCATTCTCTCTGCTTGTCACTGAGCAACTTCTCTGCACTGGGATGGTTTGACCCAATCCACTCAAGTTCACTTGTGCTATTACCACAAGTACCCTTGAATTATTTTATCCTTTTATTATTTTTTTCCCCAAGAACTTACTTATCAAGACAGCTTTGAGACCACTCTCTTGTTTCATGGCCTTTCCTCATCTCATCCTCAGAGCATTTATCATCTCAGAGCCATTTCTGAGCTCCTTCTCCCAAATTCCCTTTGTTTGGAGCTGTTTCATATGAAGGGCAACACCTGCCCTTTAGGATTGACTTCAATTGTTGAGGATAAAAAGTGGAACTTTTGCAAGAGGAAGAACAGAGGACAGCAAATTACCACCAGCAACATAAGAATTGCAAATAATGAATAATGAAAAGCAAATATTTGGGCAGACACACACGACCCAATTCATGAATGAATAAAAGCAAACAGCCCCTCCCAAAATATCCGAGCAAACAGAAACCTGCTGCCATAAATATTTGCAAATAGCACAGCAGAGGCTGAGCCAGAGGGGTTTGCAAACACTGCCAAAACCACTCCAGCAGGCCCAGAGAGCCTGGGAGCAGCTTTAACCCCGACACTCCTGCCTTTGGATCCACCTTTTCCTCACCAGTTACCTCCCTCATGCTCCTTTTCAGGAAAGTTTTGCCAGTCTCTCTTCTTTCTTGACTCTACAAGAAGAAATTCCTCTTCTGGTCCTCAATGCTACCATTTATGGAATAAACTAGAGAGGCAGAAGGATGAGACAATCAAGAACTTGGGTTCTTTCCAACTCAGAATATTCTGTGATTTTGGTTTTCTGTGATTCTCACTTCAAATTGGGCAAAACTTCACAAGGTTGAGCTGGGAACACTGGAATTGGGCAGACATTTTTCCAGTAAAAAGTGCAAGTTACTTTTGTCATAATGGAATTGCAGTGGCCAAAATGCCCATTTTCATTTTTCGGCAGCAGCCGAGGTTCCATCCAGGTGCTGCACCTTCCTTCCCATCAGCCTCTTTATTCCAGGTCATTTAAAGGCAGCCAAGACATCCTCACTTTCAAATGCATAAACATCAATTCTTAAGGTTTCCTTTCTTCACTTGATTTCCAGCCCAGTGAAGTCATTGGGAAAGTGTTTGATGTGACATTTCTGGGCTGGTGCCCACATGGATCACCGGAGCTGGCAGGGGCTCCCTGGGAGATGGAAAAGTACTTCTGGGCATTCATTGTACTGCCAGGGCTGACAGAGATGCCCTAGAGGAGTTCAAAGCTCACTCACAGGGCAAAGAATCCCAATCCAATGGAGAAGTGTCTCTGCCTTCAGCCCCAGGCCACCCCCAGGGCACAGTGCCTGCCACCAGTGCCATCGCCCAGCGTGGCATGACCAAGGGGAAACTCCTCGTGGTGCCCATGTCAGTAAGTTCAGAGTGACCCTCAGCCAAGCTGGACACCCTGGGATAGTCAGGATACACCCCAAGGCACTGACAGCTCAAAGGCCTTGTCACTGCCCACTCCCTGGTGGCTTTGGGGAGATCTTCAGATGTCTCCTTCTTGCTTTTATATTTTCCCCTTTGCTCTTTATGCAAATCTCAAAACCTTCAAACTGGGAGGAATGTCTAAATGAGATGAGAAGCCTGGAAGATTTAGAAAAACTAGATGAAAAAAACCTCAGGGTGAGACTAAACCAGCTCACGTCTCGCCTGACCCAGAAGCATCCAAAGACCCCAGAGGCAAACTTGAAGATGTCTCTTGGACTCCAGAATTTGTGCATCTATCAACTAAAAACCGAAGAAAAACAAAACTACAGTGGAAAGTGAGTTTTACAGTGACAAGATGCAAATTAACCAAGTAAAAAGTGTTTCCAGAGGAACTCTCTCATCTCGAGGTGGGAAGAAGAGACTCTGGTACCCAGGGGAGCACACAGAGCCCACACAGCCCTGGGAAGGGAAATGTTGGAAAACAAGTCTAGAATGTTTGGAGGTACAGAATGGTGAGTGGTGATGCAAAATGACAGCTCCCAGCACAAACCCCTCTCCAGCCTGGCTGCAATTATATCCCCTAATTGCAGAGTATTGGAACAGCTCCCATGTGCTAATGGAGTTCAGCTCAGAGCATCCAAGTGCCAATCCCAGTCCCACCAAACATGGGAGGGGAGTCATCAGGGGGAATGGGGCTTGTCAATGATATCACAGGATCCCAGGATGTGCTGAGTTGGA
>NW_021940840.1:785022-813804 GCF_001715985.3 Manacus vitellinus
GCTCCAGCCATTCCCTGGCTGCTGTCCCTGGTCCCCCCAGAGCAGAGCTCAGTCCCTGCCCCTCCTCTGCCCCTGCCCAGGCAGTTGGAACTGCACTGAGCTCTCCCCTCAGTCTCCTCTGCTCCAGCTGAACACACCAAGTGCCCTCAGTGTCCTCACACGCCTTCAAATCGAGGCCCTTCCCCACCAGCTTGAAATTAAAGCAGAGGATTTCCAGGCTGGGCTTGGTAAAGGACTCAGGGAGATGATCCTGCCTGCTGGGACTGAGGGGCCCGAGCGTGAGGTGTGGGATGTGCTGTGGGTTGTGGTGAGTCTTCCAATCCATGGACATCACTGATTCTGCCCACATGGACACACTGGCTCTGTCTCCTCTCCTGTGGCACCCCCAGGCTGTTGTGTAACTCTGCCAGATGGAGAGTGTCTCGTACTCTGTGCAGAGCTGCTCAGGACACACGGACAGGAAAGGAGAGCCCTCTCTTGGCTTCCTGCTGGCACAGAAACAAGGTGCATGCATAGGGTCAGGCTCCACATCTGGGGCTGCTGGCAGGGCCCTTTCCTCCTCTTGGCTGCAGTGCCCCCCCCGAGGCAGAAACAACCCCATGACATTGCTCATGCAGTGCACAGGCAGAGCTGGGGGTCATCCCACCAGCCACTGTCCAGCCAGAGAATAAAGTTAGGCCTGTGCCAATAAAGACACCTTAAAATTAATGTCCTTGTGTATTTTCCTTGCTTCAGTGCAGTTTCTTTTGCAACCTTGATGTTATCTGGCTGCAGTTAAACAGCTCCAGTGCAAGGGACACCTCCACATATTGATTCCAACTGCTTAAATTTTGTTATTTCATTCAATCCTTTGCTCAATACTGTACCTCACATGGACACCCCAGGCTGGGTGTTTAGTCCTCAGCTATTATTGCTTTGGTATTAAATGGTCTGTTTCAACATAAAACACACACAGTATTCATCTTAATTTTCAGGAGCTAAACAAGTGTCTAAGTAGATGACATTTCGATCAATTAGGCTGGCTCCTCGTTCTTCCCCAAATTAGCTTCCTACAAAGGGCTTCTGCAGCAAAGCAATGATGTGTTTGGGAAGAGAGGGGAGGAACTTGGAATAGAATCCATGTCACTGAAGGGCAGGAAGCCCCTGGCTGGGCTGGGATATCAATAAGTGGCTGGTTCCCAGAGCAGGACAGACCTCAGCCTGGTCCCGGACACACAGACTCTCCCAGGCAGGAGCATCCTGTCCCTGAGGCTCCAGGGAGGCACAGCTTGGCCCTGATTTTGATCTAGAGAATGGGGAAGGATTTCTAGAGCTTTGTTTGCTGAGTCACCAGTGCTTTTTTAGGAGCAGCTGGTGATAAAGCAATACTGAAAGTAGCAGCAGTGATGCAGAGATGGGACTATCACCACTTTGGTCCTTTCTCTGGGTCCTGCAGCAGAGAAACTGTGGTGAAAGGGACACATCTCCTAATGCCCAGGCCTCAGGGTGCCTTGGGAGGGCTGTGCTGAGGTAATTTGGGTAATTACCCAAATTGAGTGGGAGTGGCACCACCCCACCCGTTCCAGCTGCTGCTGTGCCCCCCTCCAAGGGTGGCCCTGACCCCAAATGCCAGCCCAGTGGCACCACAGCCACTCATGTACAGCAACCCAGAGCAGCTCAATGGGCTGGGAGAGGGATCTTGGAGCCAAGGACATATTGCATAGGAACATCTCATTTTGATTGGAAGCACTGGGGCCTTACCCAAGGAAAAACATGGAAGTCAGAAAAACAACAAAACCTGAAAACCTTCTTTCCATTAGGAAATCAAAGCTCTTACCAAAGGCATGTTTTGAAATGACTGGGTTTATCAAGCTCTACTTTTCTTTGCCTCTGCTCCAGTCCAAGGGCAGGACAGAACTTGAGCAAGGCTTGAACTGCTCCATCCAAGGAGGGGCTGTTCCCCCTCTCCTGCAGCTGCTCTCCTGTATCTCTGCTCTTCCTTAACAGCCCTGCCCTGGTCTGAGACAGGAGCACATGTTAATCATGCCCTGCAGGAGCTGGTGCCTTCCCATGGGTGAGGATAAAGTGCAAGGCTGTATCTCAGCCCCCCTGTGCTGACAGCTCCCTCCCCCCAGCCAGGCAGCTGCTGCAGATTTGAAGTGTCGTAACTGCTCGGAATCACAGCCGTGCCCCCCACACCCCTCCAGCCCCTGCTCAGCAGGAAGAAAAGGAAATGCTCGGTGTAAACCACTCCCTCTGAAAAGCCTGTCTGCACTTGTGCACATCTGGGAATTCTCTGCTCCTGTCTCAGCTCATGAGGGGATGGAGACACCCCAACCTTGGCCACACTGGAACCCCTGTGCAGGAAGGGTGTGAGAGGCACCTACACCATGGACAGGGGCTTCAGGAACCTTCTGCTTCTAAAGATGATCCACAAGTCACACACAGTGAGTGGAACCTGCCCCTCCCAGAGGGTCCTTCCCCCCCTCCCAAGGCTGATGGGATCTCCTGTCACCAACTAAAGACCTTGACTGTGCTCTGCCTCACAGAACCACAGAACATGCTGAAGGGACCCACAAGGATCATCCAGTCCAGCCCTGGCCCTGCACAGGCCCAGCCCCAAGAGTCACCCCCTGTGCCCCAGAGCATCATCCAAACCCTCCTGCAGCTCTGGCAGCCTTGGGGCTGTGCCCACTGCCCTGGGGAGCCTGGGCAGTGCCCAACCAGCCTCTGGGGGAAGAACCTTTGCCTGAGATCCAACCTGAGCCTGCCCTGACACAGCTCCAGCCATTCCCTGGCTGCTGTCCCTGGTCCCCCCAGAGCAGAGCTCAGTCCCTGCCCCTCCTCTGCCCCTGCCCAGGTAGTTGGAACTGCACTGAGCTCTCCCCTCAGTCTCCTCTGCTCCAGCTGAACACACCAAGTGCCCTCAGTGTCCTCACACACCTTCAAATCAAGGCCCTTCCCCATCCTTGTGTCCCTCCTTTGGACACTCTCCAATGGCTCAATCCCTTCCTTCCATTGTGTCCCCCCAAACTGCCCCAATGTTGCAGAGGAGGAAAGATTCAGAGACAGAGCCCTGTCTGGGTAGAACATCAGCAATTTCTGTCTCACACTTTGCAGATACTAATTAATCAGGTTGTTATTTCTTTTGAAGATGAAAAAACTCAGATAAACAGAGGCTTGGTGTCTCAATTTTCCTGATAAATTCTGGAATATGTGTTTCAGCTGGAGGTGTTCGGCATGGATAAGGGAAAGCTGTGGGGAGGTCTTGAAGACCCTTCCAATGCCTTAAGGAGAGGAGGGAAAGGGATTTTTTATATGGGTAGATAGTGACAGGACAAGGGCAATGATTTTAAACTGCCAGAGGACAAGGATAGGTGGGAGATTGGGAAGGAATTGTTGGCTGTGAGGGTGGGGAGGCCCTGGCACAGGTTGCCCAGAGAAGCTGTGGCTGCCCCTGGATCCCTGGAAGTGTCCAAGGGCAGGTTGGAGCCACCTGGGCTAGCGGAAGGTGTCCCTGACCATGACAGGGGATGGGATGGGATAGACTTTAAGGTCTCTTCCCACCCAAACCATTCTGAAATTCTATGATTCTATGTGGTTGATATTTCCCTGTGCTGTCCAGTTTTAATGCTTAATATTCACTGCCTCCCATGACATAATTAGTAGTTTCATACTCAAATATTAGTAATATTTGCAGTTGATTCTATATGTGAGAGGGGGAAGTGCTGGTGTCCCTTTGTTCTGGTGGTCACTCTGGGAGCCACCTGGTGCAGTGGAAGGTGTCCCTGCCCTTGGCTGAAGGTGGCACTAAATGATTTTTAGCTCCCTTCCAACCCAAAGAATTCCATGATTCTGTGATTCCATGATTTCCACTGGCCAGCCTGTGCAGGGATATGAGGCCTGAGAATGGCACCTGTGACATACAAAGGAGGGAACAAGCACAGCCCACAGCACTGGGAGTTATTTCAGATTTCTTCCCTCTTGCAAACCCCCAACGAGCAGCTTGTTAAGGCTCTTCACTAAAAAAATCTTCCAGTGTTCTGTGGGTGGCAGTGAAGTAACAATTTTCACTTCTCTACCTCTTCCTTCCCCGGAGAGGATATTTTTTTGGGAACACATTTAATTCTCAGCGGTCTAAAATTGTCTCGAAATTCCACATTTCACAATGTGAATTGCATCTCACTTTTATCTCACTTTATAGGGGCTTCATTTTAATGCTATTAGTTTATATGATTCCTTGACAGAGCAGTAATAGAGTGGGATAATATGTATGGCTGTCAGTGTCTTACAGAATAACTGAGTAAAATCTTTTACCTTCTGTAGAGTTTTACCTGGTTTTATTTCATTTTCAAAATCACTGAGAATTGATTGAAACACCTTCTGCATTTTTTTTTGGAGAGGAAGGTGTTTCTTGGCCACTGGGATGAGTCAGGCTGAAAAACCACAGAGTGGTCTTTGGTGTCATCACTCAGGCTCAGCTCCTCTCCCTGTGGAAGTTGTGGCTGCCCCATCCCTGGAAGTTCCAAAGCCAGGTTGGATGGGGCTTGGAGCAGCCTGGGATAGTGGAAGGTGTCCCTGCCTTTTCAGGGAGTGGAACAAGATGTTTAAGTTTCCTTCCAACCCAAATCATCCTGTGGTTCTGTTCTGTGAACATTTCTTTCATCCCTCCCTACAGACCCTTTCATTTCTCTCATTAACTCAGCAGTTTTGGCTTGTCCTGTTCTTATTTATTATTGGGTTCTTTCTTCATGTTGGAAGAATAAACCTGCATTTATCCTCAGATGAATGAGAGTCTGATCCAAAGCCCCTGGATGAGGGCAGACCCCAAATACTGCCCCAGGAAGAAAACATCCCTCAATGGGAATAAAAAGTGCCCTGAACAACACCAGCTTCTCTCTGTCTTTCATTTAGGAGTCCATGCCAAAGCATCCAGCAGGACATTTCCAGGTCAGCTGGCATGGCCAGAGCCCTTCCCTTTAGGATCAGGCCATTCCTGATGGCAGTGTGGCAGAGCTTTCCAGAAGGTTTGCTCTCTGCTTGTCCTGTCCTCTCCAGGCTGTGAGGGACAGCTCCTGAGGATGGAGCTGAGGGGGCAGGTCCCCAGTCCAATTGCAGGAGGCCAAATTTAACTGAATAAAGTCCTCCAGCTGCCTCTTACCTGAAGTGAAAACTGTCCCAGTGCCAGTGATACCTGCTGGGGTATCCTGGCTTGTGGTGCCAGCAGGGAGAGGTCAAGCAGAGGATGTCCAAAGCTGATGTAGGACTGGCATCTCTTGGGGTACCATCCCCTAATCCCCACCCTCACACAAGCTCTGCGAGGCAGTGATACTGCACAGCTCAATTACAAGCCAGGATTAAAAGGCTGGGTGATAATTCACTGTGGGAAACTGCATCAAGACAAGCCACACAAGAAAAAAAACCCCATATTTATGGAATTTGTTGGTCCCTCTACCCACACTGATGGTTATTTCATTGGAGAGTAATCGTGTTTGCCTGCCGTGATTTACTCCTCCCAAACTCAGCCTGACTCACACCTTTTCAAAACACACTTTCCTAAATATATCCTGAAGGCCCCCAAACCCAGCAGTGCCTCCAGTTCCCTCTCACAGGGGTTTGGCACTCGCAGTTCCCAGGAAAACAAATTACCTGTCGGACGAATGTGCAGTCCCACTGTCACCCGTGGGACTGAGATTATTAAACATAATGATCATTAATGACTCTTTGATTCCTAACTTTGTATCTCATTTAAGGATGTAGTTTCCAAAGCTTTGGGGCTCTGCTGTGCTGCACAGGGAATGTCTGAGTGGATAATATTTGCTGTAATGAAAACAGATGTGGAAAGACATCGGGACTTCACACCCCACTCTTTCAGTAACAAGTAATTTCCTACTTTCTTGCCTCCCAACAACTCTGGTGATTTCTTGCTGTTAAGATCACTGGATTATGACACTGATGCAATATGTGCTACACTGGTGAGAACAATAAGCAGCACTGAACATCATTAGGTCTGAAAATATTCCCCCCAAAGAGGGGAACACACAATTTCCCAGCAAAGCAGTGACAGACCTTGATGATGCTGCAGAATTAGAGTAAAACCTGAATGTCAGGGTTGGCTGTCACACGAATTACTCCATCCTTGGCAGGTTTCCACGGGGTCATGGCCCATAAATCCATAGTCAGACATGGCCTCTGCTCCACAGGGAATCTTTGTGCAGTTTAGGATCAGGAGCATGAGGGGCAATAACTCTGCACAGCACCTTGGACAGCTGTTCATGACTTGCCTGTCATTTACCACATTTAGCCCATCCCTGCTGGTGGCACCCACCCAAATTATCCCAGTGGCCACCTCTGAGGAGCCTGAGTGCCTCTCTGAAGGGTATGGTATCTCTACAGACTGCTTTCCAAAAAACTATTGCATTTCCTTGTCACACACGGCAGCCTCACGTTGGGATAGAAAAAGATCCTTGGAGGAAAATTCCCACTTCCCTGCAGGAGAAGAGCCTGGTGGGTGATTCCAAAAGGATGGTTGTCCCCTGGTAATGACCTGAGATGCTGAATTGAGTTGCTCTCATATAGTGGTGGTTCCCATGGCTCATCTGAATGCAGCTGACTGAGAGTGTCCTCTTTGGGTCCTCTTATGAAACCTGTAATCCAAGGAGACCCTTCAGTCCTGCTCCTGGGTCCCACTGCCAGCCACAGCCCCCAGGAGCTCCACATTCCCTCATACTCCATCATGTCCCCAGACCACAGCTCCTCTGGGAAGTGGGAACAAGAGCACTGCCCTGCCACTCCTCCACAAACCTTCACCAAGGAGGGTGAAATGAGGGTTGTAAATTATTTTGGGGATAAATATCTATGTTTTCCACAACAGGCAAGTCCTGTAATGGCTCAAGGGTCCATCCTGCTACACTGCTGCTTCCTGGCCAGGTACCCCCACCTCAAGCCCTTGTTTCTAAACAAAAGAGGTTCCCAAATTCTTAAGCAGCTCCAATGGAAGAGATCAAATCATAGAATCAAAGGATGGTTTGGTTTGGGTTGGGAAGGACCTTAAAGCTCATCCAGTCCCACCCCCTGCCATGGGCAGGGACACCTTCCACCAGCCCAGGTTGCTCCAAGCCCCGTCCAACCTGGCCTTGGACACTCCCAGGGATCCAGGGGCAGCCACAGCTTCTCTGGGCAGCCTGTGCCAGGGCCTCACCACCCTCACAGGGAAGAATATTGCAGAAAAACTGGGTAAAAAACTCTCAGTGCAGGACAACCCATCAGGCACATGGATCACTTACTCCTGACATTAATTAGCCTCAACTAAGACATGAGTGATATTCTTACATTAGGAAGAATTTTACCAGAGAAAGGCTACTCGTGACATGTTTCTGGAGTGAATAAATCACTTTAATTAAACCAGCCAATACATCTGGAAAAAAATCCAAAAGACATTTTCAAGAACAAACCCTCTTGTCCATGGTGGATCCCAAAGAGCTCAGTTTTTTCCCCATCTCTCTGTCAGAAACCACCCCTTCCCTTTGCACTGCAGCCTCCCTACCACCCTCACTCTCATGCCTTGACAAGAGTGTTCAGAGCAATCATTTCTATTGGTTTGTTCTGGTCTTGGATACCTTTATACTTTCCTTTGTTCTCCCCATCAGGAAGATGCATTGGGTTTGTGTGGCAAGGGTTTGTAGTGGGGGGGCTTCAGGGTGGGTTCTGTGAGAAGCTGCCAGAAGTTTCCCCCGTGTCCATGGGGCCAATTCCAGCTGCTCCAGGGTGGACTCCTCAGTGGCCAAGGGTGAGCCCATCAGAGAAGGGATTTAAGGAGGAAACCAAGTTATTGCACAGCTGAAATTGCAGCCAGAGGAGAGCAGGGTGAGAACATGTGAACAGCCCTGCAGCCCCCAGGGCAGCACAGGAGGGGCAGGAGGTGCTGCAGGCAGCAGGGCTGAGGTTCCCCTGCAGCCTGTGGTGCAGCCCATGGTGCTCCTGCAGCCCATGGAGGCCCATGATGGATCAGATCCAGCCCATGGAGGAGCCCACCCAGAGCAGAGGGCTGCCCAAAGGAGGCTGTGACCCTGTGGGAGGCCCATGCTGGAGCAGGGTCCTGGCAGGGACCTGCTGACCCCTGGAGAGAGGAGCCCAGGCTGGAGCAGGTTTGCTGGAAGGACCTGTGACCCTGTGGAGGACCCACATGAGAGCTGTGCCTGAAGGACTGACCCTGGGTAAGAGTGACCCGTGTTGGGGCAGGTTGTGAAGGACTGTGTCCCGTGCAAGGGACCCACACTGGAGCAGTTTGGGGAGAACTCTTGCCCATAGGATGGACTCACATCAGAGAAGTTCATGGAGAACTGTTGCCTGTAGGATGGACTCATGTTGGAGAAGTTCATGGAGGGCTGTGTCCTACGGGAGGGACTCCAGGCTGGAGCAGGGGAAGGGCTCCAACTCCTCTCCCTGAGCAGCAGCAGAAACAACCTGAGATGAACTGACACTGACCCTCATTCCCATCTCCCTTTGCTGCTGGGAGGAGGCAGAGTCTGGGAAGGAGGGAGGAAGGGGTGGGGGGGGAAGGTGTTTTCAAGATTTATTTCACTTCTCATTCTTCTGCTCTGATTCTGTCAGTAATAAATTCAGTTTATATCCCCATGTCGAGTCTGCTTTGCCTGTGATGGTGATTGGTGAGGGATCTCTCCTGGTTCTTATCTCAACTCGTGAACCCTTCATTATATTTTGTCTCCTTTGTCCAGTTGCAGAGGGCAGTGATGTGGCTGGGTGATGTGCAGAGTTGCAGAGTGGCTGGGGTGGGTACCTGGTGCCCAGCCAGGAGAGCAAACAGGAGCTCACTTGCTCTGCATCCTTCTGCTCTGGATCCTTCTCCTTCCCTTGTGCCTTCCTGACACGACTGCAGCACCCCCATCTCCAGAGGAACTGGGAAAGGGCTTTGGCTCCGAGTGAAGAACTGCACAGAAGGACCAGGAGCATCACTGGAAGGCTCAGCAGACACAAAATCAGGTTGGAAAAGACCTCCAAGATCATCAGTTCCAACCTGTGACCAACACCCCCATGTCCAGGAAACAATCTCCCCAGGTACCACATCATTTCCCAGCACTTCCAGGGATGGGGACTCCACCACTGCCCTGGGCAGCTGTGCCAGTTCCTGACCACCCTTACAGTGTGGTAATGTTCCTAATATCCAACCTAAACCTCTCCTGGTGCAACTTGAAGCTTATTTTAATTGAGAAACTGGGGAAATCCTTGTTGCCACATCCACAAGATGCTTGGCCTGTGGGACCAAGGCTCATCCAGGGCTTCAGGAGAGGGTCAGGACAACAAATGTTTTGCAGAGATTTGTAGCAGGATGCTTGAAGCCAAAACAAGATTTCACAGGAGCAGGACTTTATGTGGGAGCTTCCTCCTGGAGGGAACCTGGAGGACCTGAGGAAAGGAAGGAGCACGAGGGACTTGAGTGAGCATTTCACTTGAGTTACCTATGAGGAGACTTTTATTTCAGGGATTGAAGAGGAGGAGATGGTGAAAAAACAGGATAAAAAAGAAAACCAGCAGCTGATGTGCCCAGCCTGGATGAGTCACTTCATGTAGGGCTTGTCTGCAAAGTTCCTGCAGCTTCCAGGGACATCTCCATGGGCTTTGTGAAGCGGGACCTGGAGACTCCCAGCATCCAAAGTGACCAAGGCACAAGCCAGGCAAGCTGCAGCCTGTCACCTTCGTTCATCCAGGAGGTGGGACCAGCCAGGCCGACCCAGCCCAGCTCTCTCTGCTCCTGCCTCCAGAGCCCCCCATGCTGTGCCTGCTGTGCCAGGGAGGGGCAGGGGGAGCTCTTGCAGCAGAGCTGTGCACGAGGACTCTCTGAAGCCACAGGGAGGGATCCCCATCTCTCAGATCTGTCCCACAGCTCAGATCCCACCTCACCCTCACGCTGCAGCTGGAAGACATTCAAGTCTCAGCCCTGGTTCAGGAGGAACCAGGATGGCACAAAGGGGTGGTGGGAAGGGAGTGACACCCCCCTAAACTTTTCTAAGCCTCCTTTTCCCAACCTCTCCTCCAAAAGCACACTCCCATGAGGTCGACTCGTGCCTGCCCAGCCCAGGAGCTCTGGGCTTGCCTCCCTGGCAGTGCCCTGGGGCACAGCCCGTCTCCTTTTGGGGTGAGGAGACCAAAATCCAAATGCACTGGGGAGAAGAGAGTCCCCCTTTCAGGCAGAAACTCCCCAGACTGCTTCCCTGAAGGTTTTCTTGAGCAGAGGTGAAAAAAAGAGAGGTAACAGCCCCTCAGTGACCCTTGTGTGTCCTTGGCTCATCCAAGGACACCTTGTCCTGTCCTATGAGCAGGAAATTTCCTGTTCTCTTGCTTTTCAAGTTTCTTTTTCTGCTGCTCTGGGTGAGGCATCTGCTGCCTTGGCCTCCAGCTTCATCTGTGGGCTTTGTTGTGGTCCCCAGCCCAGCCCAGCCCAGCCCAGGGTGTCTGAGCTGGGACACCCCAGTTCTGTTCTGGGGTCTCCATGTCTCACTCTGAGCTGATCAATTGAGGCTTCCCATGGAGTCAATACAGGCAGTGCAGACCAGCTGCAATTAATTCCCATTAAAATGATTGCCCACATTTGATCTAATGAATCACAGTCCAAAAGCTCTCCTTTTTCTCCACTGGGACAATGGAGAACAGGACATTCTGGATGAATTAAAGCTTTCTGTTGACTCTTTTCTCTTTGACTGCAGTTTGTAGAGGCACAAAAAACGACTCTTTCATCTGGCTGAGGGTTTAGTTAACACATCTCAACAGTTCTCCACTGAAGGGACTGGTGCAGGAATTCATTTTAAATTGGAAGTTGGTGAGAGTTGAAAAAATACCCCTAAAGAGAAAGATAAATTGGTTGGAAGAGGGGAGAGAAAATGCAAAGACCTTGAGCTTGTACCATGTGAAGGGGTGTGTTTGCAGCAAAACTGGCCAAGCACAGCAAAGAACCAGCTTGAGGAGCTTTAAATGTAAAGGTGAGAGTGTGTGGCAAGGGAGAGGTGCCAGATGGCAACAGGGAGAGCAAAGATCAGTCTGAGCTTCAGGAGAGAGGCAGGAGCAGCTGGGAGGCAGCGGGACCATGGCCAGGCTCCAGCTGGGAAACCCTGCTCTGAACTGGGCATCTCCTGAGTTTTCCAGGGTAACTTCCCCAGAGTGTCCAGAGGGAAATAATGCAGATTTGGGAGTGGAGTGGAAAGGATAAATGGATAAACTGGAAACAAGGGGCAGCAGGGTGGGATGCTGTGACAGAAGGTAAACTGTGCACTCTCCATCACTGATGCTGCAGAGGCCAAAATTCTGTGGGAATCTTCAAGAAATAAGCAAAGCCAGGGATGAAACAGCCATTTCAAGGATTCCTTGGGTACCAGGACACCACTTCCAGAAGGTCCCTGTGCTGCAAATCCCCAGAGCCTCCAAGGCCACACTGGGGGTTCTCTGTCATGGGGGGAGTGGAAGCTGCACACAAAGTTTATTAGAGAAGCTCCTGTTGAGCCAAAGGTGCAGAAAGGACCCCTTTGCTTTCTAAACTCTTCTCAACTCTGCTGAGTTGGAAGGACCAGCAGGACTCTCCACAGGACCACATATTGCAGTGCATGAGCAAGTCCTGGTTTTACTTGGATTATCCCTTTAATCCCTTTGTATTCCAGGTGCTTTCTCTTCCCTTCCTCTTGGCTTTGCTGGGGATCCTCCTGCCTGTGGGCTGTGGGGGCTCGGTCTCCCTGGGACCAGCTCTGGGGGTCTCTCAGGTGCCACCCAGGGGAGCACATGAGCAAAAGTCCTCACTGGCCCTGGGTCCTCCCATCCTGCACCTGCAGGGCTCTCACTCCTGCCTCCAAACACAAAGAGAGCTGCCCCCTCCTCTGCCAAGGCTCTCCCACTCCTCTAGGGAATGTCAACAGCTCTTCACACAAGCAGGTGCCTTATTTGCCATTAATATGCAAAAAGGCACCTTTAAAATACAGTGGCTGAAACAGCAACACTCTCATGCCCTTTATTTACAGACCTTGGCATTCTTGGCACCCTACTCTGACCAGCTGAGCTCATCTGCATTCTGGGAGTGTGAGTGTCCCCCTGCCCAGCCACCTCCCCCCTGCAGCCCCTTCAGCCACGGGGGTCTCCCCAGTGTCCCCTCCCCAGTGTCCCCTCCCCAGTGTCCCCTCCCCACTGTCCCAGCACTGCTGCAGGAGCCAGCAGGGCTCTTGACTTGTCTGCAGAATCCCAGAAGAGAATCCCAGAATAATTTTTTCAAAGATGATGGAGAGGGGCAGAGCAACAACCTCTGCCAGCTCCCTCAGCCCCCGTGGGTGCATCCCCCCCACGCATTTCTGGGTGTTAACTCCCTCTGGCTGATCTCTCACCCAACCCTCTGTGGCCAGGGGGAAGTCTGCCTTTCTCCAGCCTTCCCCTCTTGTCTCCAATGTCTGGGATTCCTTGGGACTGACCTCAGCAGTGAAGACTGAGACAAAGAAGACTTTTAGTAATTCTACCTTCTCCATGTCCTCCATCCCCATGACATCCCCAGGATCCAGCAGCAGCCCCACCTTTTCCCTGATCACCCTTTAGCTGCTGTTCTTGCCCAAGCCCTTCTCATTGTCCCTGATGTCCTTTACCAGAGCCAGTTCCAGTTGCATCCCTTCACTGCTGGGTGGGTGGGGACAGCTGGGACAGACTCCTAAAATCAGTGCCCTGAAGGGCCTGTGCAGTGCAAGGGGGTCCTGGAAACTGGGAGGGCAGGAGCACAAGGCCCCAGATCCATCTGCTCTCCCCCCACCCTCAGAGTGCTGCAGGGAGCACTGGGAGCGAGGAAAAATAATGATTTGCTGGGAAACCAAGCAAGATTCTTGCAAGGTAATCTAAGCCCAGCGTGAGGAACTGAGTCATGTGCTGGCAAAGATTGAGTTTGCTGTAAAAATCTGTCACACTGCTCCTGCAAATAGGAGCTTCTGCCTGGGAAAGGTCTGTGCTTCCAGTTCCCAAAGGCAAGGAACAAGCCTGGGCTGGTCCCACTCCCGTCCCAGCACCGAGGTGGTGGGTCCTGTCAGTGCCAGTTGTGCTCCTGCCTCCATGAACTCTGCTTTTCTTTGGGAGGAATGTCTTCCACTTCAGCAGGGAACCAAAACACTTCTGTCTAAAGGGTGTGGATGGCTGAGAACTCCTTTTTCATTTAATTCACATGATTTCACAAAGTGGGATGGAAATACATTTTCTTTTAATTCACCACACTGAAAAAAGAAACCCCTAACATTGGATCAACTGACTATTCTGTTTTGATAAAAGAAAGATGTTTCATTCCAATTTAAGGGTTTTTTAAAAAATTTTTTCTAGATAATTTAAAATAAAATAAATGATGAAAAAATGATTTTGGAAAAAGAAACCCAAATATTCCTGTCTGAGAGGACCAAAATATTTTGATTTTCTTCAGTGTTACTTCAGAGCTAAAGGCTGAACTGTCTTCCACAAATTATTTGGCTTTCAGTGCAGTTGGGAACAGTCATCTTCAGAATTTCTCTTCGGGATCCCTCTGTAACATTGCTCATTAATTGACAAAGGCAAGACAGAGGTTGTGATGTGGCAGTTTCAACCTCTGCTCAGGAGCCTCATTTTCAGCTTAACATTTTTTTTAATGGTGGGAAAATATTTTTTTTTTTCTACTAAATCCTTTTATTCAACTTCCCTGTGCTTCTCTGGGAAGGTGTAGGAAAAGCAATGGATTGCACAGCCAGGAGGGGTCCAGGCTTTGCTGAGCAGGGATCCCTCTTCATAGCAGAGAGGAAAGAGTTACATATTCCCAAAGGGAATATTGCTGTACCTGGGGATTACCTGGAGAAGCACAACAGAGGGGGACTGCCTGGTCAGAGCTGTGGTTTTCCTGAAGGTCTGTGGCTCCCACCCCAAGGGTCTGAGGAGATGTCCCAGCTCTCAGGTACATGGAGCAAAGCCAGCTGTCCCAGCCCTGCATGTCCCTCGCAGGGCAGAGCCCACAGAAGGGGAGCCCAATGCTCCCAGACCTCTGAGTGCCACATCCAGCCTGGCACAGCCACAGCACAGCCCTGGGGGAAGGGGAGGGTCACCTGGGCATGGACCTGGACATCCCCCCTATAACACAGAATCCCAGGATCATGAGGTTGGAAAAGTCCTCCCAGCCCATGGATCCCCCCTGTGCCCCATCCCCACCCTGTCCCCAGCCCAGAGCACTGAGTGCCACGGCCAGGCCTTCCTGGGACACCTCCAGGGTGGGCACTCCAAACCTCCCTGGGCAGCCCCTGCCAAGGCCTCACCACCCTTTCCAGGGAGAAATTCCTCCTGATGTCCAACCTGAGCCTCCCCTGGCACAGCTTGAGACTATAGAGGTGGTACTGGACAGTTTTTAAGGGGGTTAAATACCCTCTTAAGTGATGTGAGGAGTGAAGTCCTTCCCTGACCCAGAAGTGCTTCACCTTCCTCCTCACCTTCACCTTCCCACGGGACATGAGGGCACCATAATTCCTTCCCCCTGCCCATCCCACCTCTGCAGCTCCCCCTTGTTTTCCCTTTTGGCCCCACGAGCCACGTTGGGCAGGTGAAGCAGCAGAAACCAGCAGCCCGGGGGGGAGGTTGGGGCCTGGAGTGGCCTCACACTGCAAGGAACCCCCAGTGAGCACTGGGCAGTGGATGATACACAGGTACTTATTTCTCTAGATCCTATTATTTCTCCTCTTCCCACATATTTCCTCTACATCCTGCTATTTCCCTTCCTTCCCACTGTTTCCCAGCAGGTGTTATTTTGGAACCCCAGGCAGGTCTCAGCCGTGATGGGCACTGTGGGGACACAGACCCTGCTGTGCAACATCTGAGAGTGGGAGGTGTCCCTTGGCCAGACAATGAGCACATGAGGAATCACATTATCCAACCAACTGGAACAATAGGAAAGAGTTTGGATTTAGCAGCTCAAAAGGTCAAATCCTGCCCTCGGGGAAAACAGGATGAGCTTTTTTCTATGAACCTGTTACAACTCACCCCTGAAGGTGAGAGGAACTCAGGTTCTTGTTGACAGATCCCTTGGAGTGGAGTGGGAAGCCCTGAATGACTGATGATTGTAGATGTGTCTCTGTAGGGTTTGGTTTAGAACCATTTGGTTGCAGTGGAGCCATTCTGGTCATTATTATCCACAGTAATATGGCAACGTGAAAGCACTGGAGAAAATGTATAAGGGAAGAGGAAAGGAGGGAAGAGAAGGAAAGGATAGGAGTAGAAAGATTCATAATCACCACCCAGGATCTACGACCAGGCTTGGTTGTTGCATCATTGGTTGACGGGATGGTCTTGATCTGGGGGAATGTGGGGGAAGAAACCTCTGAAACACAAAGTCTGATGGGTTCATATAAAATGGTTTCAGGCCAGGTGGGAACCTGGTACCTCCCCAGGGGGGTGGGAGGTTTCAGTCCTCTGGTGAAAGGTGTCAGAAAATGAGTCTGGGGGTGCTCTGGGGGTCTTTGATGGTTTATGGCCCCTCTGAGACACGACAGCTCCTCTCAGGTCAGTGCAGTGGAGCCAGTTATGCCCCATCAGACCTTCCCTGAGGGGAGGGGGGGAAGTTTTACAACTGAGCAGAGCTGGGAGAGCTCCAACAATTCCCAGGGTAAAAGGCACCATCCTGCCTTGCAGGATTTGTCTCTTATCAGCCCCAAAGTTCAGCCTCAGCAGAGCACCTTGGAACCTCCACAGTTGTTTGAAGTCATTGACCATCAACAGTCCAGTCTCCCAAACCCGAGGATTCACTGACTAGAAACAATGGAAGAGGGCAGAGATCAGCATCAGTATGAACTGTTAGACATCACTCTGGATTGATAACGGGGTGAAGCTGTGAAAATAACCCCCACAATTCCCACCAAGTATTTTTGGCAGAGCTAAAGAACTTTTAGTGCCACAGACCAAGCAACAGGAAGAATATGTTTGAATTGTCGTGCCTGGATTTGGTCAAAAAAGCAGTTTTTGCTGGCATGAGGAAAGAGGAAAACTGATGGATCAGGCAGCTGGGGGGAGTGGAGCACTTGCTTTAGAAAAACTCACTTTGAAAGCTTTGCCTTGTCAATACCCAAAATGACTTTGAGGGCTTAGGTGATGGTTCTTAATATAAATACATCTAGGGGATAATATCAAATGTGGAAAAGCTATTAAGGGATAACATGGAAATAGATCAAATAGATATAAACCAGCCATGAGTCTGGCAAGGCTGGAAATTAGAAGATTTCTAACTATCCAAAGAGTGAAATTCTCTCCCGGCTGTCCAAAACCCATTTGTCTGTATGGAGATGAGGAGAAGGAGACAGGAAGGAGGGAACATAAATTATACAAAGATGGAGCTGTTGATGAAAGGAGTTGTTTGATAGAGTGGAAATAATTCTGGGGCTGGAAGTTAAAGGCCTTGGGATGTGATTTATTGCCATTTCAGGGGATGGAGATTTGAGCATTGAATGCCAAGAGCCTTTGCCTGGGTTATATTTATATCACATTAATCCTAAATTTCGGGCTTCTGCTGGTCACTTGTGTAGTTTAGGACACCTCATCCACCCCTTGATTCACAACTTATTTCTGGCCCTGCTTCAGCCTTTCTCTGAAGTGCTGCCCACAAAGAGCAGCTCAGAGCAGGGCACACCTGGGCTGTGAAAGTCCTGTACATGAGAGGTGTTTATATCGTGTTCCCTCACCTGGGATCTCAGTGATCTCACCTCTGAGATTGGGGTTTCCCTGGCAGAGCCCAGGATTGTTGTGGCTTTGTTGGAATTCCATGGCATGAAACGGTCCATTCCTTAATGTCTCTTCTGAGGAATTATCTAACAGAGTTTCAGGAATCCAAGAGACTGGTGATGGGAAGTTTAACAGAGGGGGATTTACTTCCTTGTGCTGCATTCGTGCATTGTTGGGAGGTCATTGGTGGGCTCTGGTGAGAAGTGACTTGTGAAGAGAACTTCTCCTGACCCTTCTACCCACAGCCAGGATCATTTTAAGGGATCAGTTCTTGGATGTAGGTCTGGTCTGTGGTTTAACCCCCTCTGCATTAGCCCACAGACACAGGGAGCCCATGCAGGGTCTGGCTTAAGTGGCTTTGCAGGGGCCTGTTCGTGGCCAGGGAGGGTCCTTGTCGTGTGTGCCATGAGACAAGGCATCACCACACACCAAAAAGGGGTGTGGTTCTGCAGCCACCCATCTGCAACTAAACAATTCACCCAAAAAGGTGGTAGGAGAGGGCTGGCCTGCTTGTTTTCCTGCCTGGGAAATGGCCTTGGCAGATCTTGGGTAGAACCCTCTGGCCAGAATCCACACAGGTTCTCCTTGTCTGGCCTGAGAGCACGAAGCTGACTCCCAGAGCCCGGCAGTCCTCTGAAGAGACCTGAGGAGCAATGAATTCCAAATGCTTCCATGGGCATTTCTGCTTCCCTTCTTGCAGTCTGGGTTGGTTATCTCAGGAGTGACCTGGAGAGGGAGAGAGGAGAAATGGGCTGAGGCAGCACATCCTCCCTGCTAAGGAGTGGGAGAGCTCAGTGTGTTCTCCCTGCTAAGAACAGCTCAACTCTTCCTGAGTTCACAGAATCACAGAATCATTAACGTTGGAAAAGACCTCCAAGATCATCGAGTCCAACCTTTGACCAAACCCCACCATGCTCATTAAACCATATCCCCAAGTGCCACATGTCCTAGTTTTTAAACACTTCCAGGGATGGTGACCCCACCACTGCTCTGTGCCAGTGCTTTACTACTCTTGCAATGAAGAAATGTTTCCTAATATCCAACCTGAAGCTGCCCTGGTGCAGGATTCCCATTCAGACAGTCTTGGCTCCATCCTGAAGTCTCCACATGAAGCTGAGTTGGGATTGTACAGGTGGGATTCCCTGTTTGCTGTTCTTGTGTGTCTCACACCCTTGTCCAATGAGGCCTTGGAGCCCCCCACAAGCCCCACCTAACTAAGGAGCAGCCCACCAAAGGAGGTGGAGAGGTCATCCCGGGATTTCCCAGCCCTTCTGCAGCACTGGTACAGCTGCCCACCTTTTCCATAAACCATCCTTCCCTGGGATGTCCTTAATCAGCTGTGAATGGAGCATCCTCCTCCTGCTGCCTCAGCAAAGGAGCACTCCCAGCCTGGCAGCAGCAATGACTGTGTCTCACAGACACCTCCTGGTTGGCAGGTGAGTGATGGGGAGACAGAACTCCTTCAGTGGGAGCTGGGGAAGGCAAAGGCACTGCAACAAACACATCCAGAGATGTGCTGCAAGCTTTTTCCTGAGCTATGGCCTGTCCTAAAACTGGACTTTTGTTGTTGAAGTGATAATGAAATGATTTGGATCCATGTGATAATGAAATAATCCTGACCCAGGACAACCAGAGCCATCAGTCTGGATTCTGCACCTTCCTTACAGGAGACTTGTGTGCATGGTCCCATTTGCTTCAGGAGTGGGGTGGTGCCTGAGCTGCTACCAACTTCTCTGTGATCAGATCTTCTCCCAGGCATGGATCTCTTCTCTTTTGACTAGTCCTGGCTTGGATGTGCTCAGTCATATTCCTTCTTTTCCTACATCTCAGCCAATCTGAACCTCATCCAATTGGACTTGAAGCTGAATCTGACAGACTCTGAGGCCCAGGAGCCCGTGAGAGGAGAGGAGAGGACACCCTGGGTTGGGCTGCACCCTCATCCCAGCTGGGCCTGAGCACAAAGTCTGGCTCTCCTTGGACTGCAGACACCAGAACACAAGAAGTGATTCACCTGCTGTGTCACAGCACTCCAGGCTGGAGGAGATCAGGGGCACTGCCAGGCCCAGAGCTGAGCACAAGCCAATAGCAAAAGCTTCAGAGTGTCCTTCTCCTGCTGGGTGACCTCAGAGTTAATCTGTGTCAGGATGCAAAGGTTACAGCTGTCAGAGAGGAGCTGGGCAGCTCTTTTCTTTGAGGGTTGTTGGTATTTTCCAAGCAGAATGACACAGATCCAGACCTGTGCCAGCTCTTCCCCAGCCTTTTGTAGAGGTCCCTGTGTGACACCTTTTTGCACAGGGGGATGCAGGAGGTGACTGAGCTCGCAGAGATGGGGCACAGCTCCAACCTCCACCAGGCCAGGCAGTACATCCTGGAGCTAAGCCCTTCTCTGAGCCATCCCTTCCCCTCTCATCAACTCAGAGAGCCCATTCCTACCTCAAATCATGTTTGCAGCTTTCTATTTTAACATCCAAAATGCTTTGAACAAATATTTATTCCATTAAGAACTAAAATTAAACAGCAACTATTTGTTTATGAACACACTCAGAGGCAGCAAAGGTTTGGGAGCTCCTCCATTTTCATTATAATAATAAAAAGTGAAGTGAACAATGATCTCAGGGACAGGGTGGGATTGTTGGGGTGTCCTGTGCAGGTCCAGGGGTTGGACTGATGATCCTTGTGGGTCCTTTCCAACTTAGGACATTCCATGATTCTATGACTGTAGTGAGTGACATATCTGCCTCCTGGTTTTGTAAAATATAACATGTCTAAAACATTCCTAATGTCTATTCATTATGTCTAAAATATTCCTCTATATTTACTAATTTTTATGGTTTTCTGAGGTTTAGCTCTTGGACTTCAGTCTTGGACTTGCAATTTGCCCAAGATGATCCAAATTTCCCCTTTCTCTATTACCAGACTACCCTATTTTCCTGTTCACAAGCAGATCTTCAAAGGTTGGACTTGATGATCTTGAAGGTCTTTTCCAACCTAAATGATTCCATGATTCCATTTCCAACATAAATGCATTCCATTCCAGGTGTCCCTCACCTTTCATTGCCTTCCCAAGTTTTTCCTGCTGCAGTGGTCGTAGATCAGTGTTGGCACAAGTTTCTCTGTGCCTTGATTTCCCACCTGAACATTTCATTTTCTTGCCCCAGGCTGGTCCTCACCCAGTGTTTATGTTTAGGAGATGAGATCCAGAGGGATGTCAGAGCTTCAGAGGGATGAGACACCCAGGGCTGCCCCTCCCCTCCCCGGGGGAGATGTTGGACCCCCTCTCCTGCCTAATTCAGCCCCAACTAGGATCTCTCCCGTGCCATCCAACATGAGCCATCCATCCCCTGTTCAAAAGAATCATCTTTCTGGAGTGTAGCAAAGCAATAAAAACCAACCCGTGGCTCTTGGGTAGATTTCCACTGCTCCCATCTTCCAGTAGGAATCTCCTGATTTTTGCAGCCTTGTCTCAGTAATGAGCTGAGCAAATTTATAGCAAAGAAAAACTTCCCAGGTCTCTAAATTATTCCTGTAATGATCTATTGTAAACCTGCCCCGCCAAACAGTTGGCTTCGTTGTTTTACATTTATGGCAAAGATGATTTAGACCTCAAGTGGGAAATAAAATCCAAAGACGTTAAGTTTATTATAAAAAAATAAACCATTTTTCAGGCAGAGCAGTGGGGAAGGAGAACAAAGTGATGGCTGTTCCAAGTGTCTTGGAATTCTCATTATCATTTCCCCAGTTTAGCTGAGTGTGCCTGTCAAACATGGGAGAAATTGAAATTCTGACCTCCACAGCTGAACTTGCTCTGGAAGTCCATTACATGTCTGTCATTCCCCTCAGCTACCAAGATTTATCTGGGAATTCATTGTATCGAGTCCGTGGGGTATGAGGCTTTGCCAGACTCCAAATCAATAATCCCTGTGTGGTCAAACAGTGCTGACAAGATGTGGTGGGGAGACACCACACTTGTTATCTGAGCAGCAAGAAAAGAAGTCTCTTCCCACAGAAAATCCTGACAAAACCAGAAAAAACCGATCCAGATAAATTAAATTGCAAAGAAAATCATGACAAAAACCAACCAAACAAACAAAAGAACACCAACAAAAAACTCCAAACCAAGATAAATGAAATTGCAAATGCTAAATTTGTGAGGAAAAACCTAAACCATTTTTTTTGGCCAATGTATTTTGAAATGCTGTTGTTGGAGTGTCCTTCAGACTGTTGTCATCACTCTCCCTCATGGTGAGGAGCAGCATCCCGGCATTCCCGGGGTCACCAGACACAGGGAAAGGGTGGCAGGAGGAGCCTTGGCCATGCAGGACATACAAGAGCTGTCCCAGCACTGGAGTTCAGTGTCACTGCAGAGTTTCAGCCCTGGGAAGCTCAGCCAGGAGAACGTCTCCATGGAGCATCTGCACATTCCACACACACACACAAATTGGTTTAGACAAACCCCCAAATTTATTTCAAAACCCATTTGAAACAGAATTTTTAATGAGCCTTTTCTGTATCATCCCATCCTGTAAAACTCCAGTGGCTTTCCTTTTTCCAGGGTCTCCGGTTCCATCTCTTTGTCTGCCTGCTGAGCCCAGAGCCATTTTCTCTCGTTGTGGATTCTGCTTTTTGCAGAGACATAAAACACGGTGCTCTCATTCTCTCTGTTCAATACCCAGCGCTCTTAGTCTTCCTTCTCACTGTTTTTTTTTTTTGACAGTAAATAAAAAATACAAGTGGAGAAAGCTGCCTTTGCTTTTTGTATATGGAAACCAAACAAGGAACCAGCAGCACAAGGTGCATTCTTGTGTGCATTAAGTGACTCTAAACCTGATTTTACAAAGCATATTTTTGCAAGTGCTTCCATTGTGTGTTAAAGTCACTTAGGAGCATTAGTAACACCACTCAAGGGGAGTTTACTTCATAAATTAGCTGCACTCCTGGGTGACAGTCACGGCAAATGGAAAAATGAAAACTCTTTGTGCACTGTAAAGCCCAACTTGATGGAGACGTTGTTCCTTGGAAGGGTTGGGTGGGTAATTGAGATTACTGGGCAGTTTAAAAGAGGGGGATATACGTGGCAGTGCTCATCCATCCCTGTTAAGCAGTAATTCCCTGTTGCCATGGCGACTGGAGCTGGGCCTGGTGTGCAGGGAAGGGCTGAGCTGGGGGGGCCCAGGGAGGGGATTGTCCCTCTCTGCTCTGCCCTGGGGCAGCCTCACCTCAACATTGGGGCAGTTTGGGGGGACACAATGGAAGGAAGGGATTGAGCCATTGGAGAGTGTCCAAAGGAGGGACACAAGGATGGGGAAGGGCCTGGATTTGAAGGCGTGTGAGGACACTGAGGGCACTTGGTGTGTTCAGCTGGAGCAGAGGAGACTGAGGGGAGAGCTCAGTGCAGTTCCAACTGCCTGGGCAGGGGCAGAGGAGGGGCAGGGACTGAGCTCTGCTCTGGGGGGACCAGGGACAGCAGCCAGGGAATGGCTGGAGCTGTGTCAGGGCAGGCTCAGGTTGGATCTCAGCAAAAGGTTCTTCCCCCAGAGGCTGGTTGGGCACTGCCCAGGCTCCCCAGGGCAGTGGGCACAGCCCCAAGGCTGCCAGAGCTGCAGGAGGGTTTGGATGATCCTCTGGGGCACAGGGGGTGACTCTTGGGGCTGGGCCTGTGCAGGGCCAGGGGTTGGACTGGATGATCCTTGTGGGTCCCTTCCAACTCAGTGTATTCTGGGATTCTGGGATTCTGTGGTCATGGCTCAATCTCCCCTGGTTCTGGGAGAGCTCCAGGCTCTGGATCCCGTGTCACAAACACCTAAGAACTGCTGCTCAACTCCCCTGTAAGTCTGGGAGAATTTCAGTGCCCCAGGACAGCAGTTTCCTCCCTCATCTCACTCCCTGGCTGGGCAGGTTTTCAGCCCCAGTGCTGTCCCACTGACCCTCAAGACCTCACCTGCCTGCTGAGGGACTGCCCACCCTGCAGTCCAAGGGTTCTGTGGGAATTCTGGGCCGCAGTGATGTCTGCAAAGTGCAGCACTGTTTATCCAGAGCCTTTCTCCCTAGCTCATGGCAAGAACTTCTGGTAGAGCTTGGTATATTGGCAATTGCCCTTAACCCTGTCACCTCAGGGTCCCTGCAGCAGCTTTACCCCTGGATTTGGGCTCTGGGATCAGAGTGCACCTCTCTGAGCAAAGATCCCCTGATTCCATTCCTCAGCATGCTCCCTGGAAGCTCAAAGTCAGAAATCCTCTTTTGCTCATAAATAAAGGACCTTCACTGCCATCACCTCCAGCCCCTGGCTATCTTATCAAATTCCCTCACAGATATCCCCTTCATGAGCAAGCTCCAACTCAAAACTGGATCCTCCCTCCCTCCCTTCCTCCCTCCCTCCCTTTCTCCTGTCTTTCTTTTCATCACCATCTGTGAAGCTGTACCAGGCCCTCATTATCCAGCTGTTCTTCCAATTTCCAGCCTGAATTTATATCTGGTCAGTTTATAGCCCCATATTCTTGGGATAATATTGCTTTTAGCTTAAATGGCTCTTTTCCTCCTTGGAGTTCCCTCCAGTGTATTTATAGGGAGCAATATCCCTCCTAGCATGGCTAGGTTAAAAAAAAAAGCACCCCAAACTCTTACTGGTCCTCAGCATCCAACCCATTTCTTTCAAGCAATGTTTGATGGAATTTAACCCTACTTCTTTAACTTGAATTATTGGTAAGACCCCAATGAGAGGCAGATGGAGGGAGAGTGTCAGTCCCTGCTCTGCTGGAATTACTCCACTGTTTCAATTTGGGGCTGCATTTAAATGTTGGTTCCAGGTATGACATTGTTATCTTGTGATCAGCCATTCCAAGATCCATGTCCTTAGTTGTTTCTGGCTAATGAGCACCATGAAGAGCAGTTTATAGGGATCAGAGCAGCCCTGAAGCAGGTAGGTGCTGTGTTCCTGCCCCACAGACACTGGGGATGGGGTCCTGTGGGCAAATGGGATCATTGAGCCACTCCCAGTTCAGAGCACCTGGAACAGTGCAGCAGGGAAACACTTCTGCAGCCCTTGGGATTCCTTCCCTTCCTGCTGGCCTGGGTCTGTTCCTGGCTCAGCAGGTGGAGGGATGCAGGGAAGAGAGGTTTAGTTTCCCCCTCTGGATTGCCAAGACCATCCAGATGTGAAAATGCCCAGTGGAGGATTCCTTTGGAAACTTGATGGGTCATCACAGCCTGAGCTCCTTCCCAAACAGACCACAGGCAAGGGAATCATGGAATCATGAAATATCCTGAGCTGAAAGGGACCCACAAGGATTGTCAATCCAACCCCTGGCCCTGCACAAACACCCCAACAATCCCACCCTGTCCCTCAGAGTGTTGTCCAAACCCTCCTGGAGCTCTGGCAGCCTTGGGGCTGTGCCCACTGCCCTGGGGAGCCTGGGCAGTGCCCACCAGCCTCTGGGGGAAGAACCTTTCCCTGAGATCCAACCTGAGCCTGCCCTGGCACAGCTCCAGCCATTCCCTGGCTGCTGTCCCTGCTCACAGAGAGCAAAGAGCTGAGTTGCAGGTCTTTGGGTTCAGGGCTCTGCAGGGAGGAAGAGAGTGGACCTGAAGCCTGGGATAGTGAGCGTGAAGGAATTGCCCTTTCTGTGGGCAAGGCAGAACTGGCCTCTTGCTCAATGAATCCACGGTGAGACAGTGAGCCCTGAGCTCTGACTCTTGTAGGGGGACGAGATTTTTCCACAGGAAATAGCGAACCTCACGTGTTGGCTCATACCTGCCATGGCCCTTTCCCTGTATCACAGCCTCCCCTGCCATTCTCCTTTTGCTTTTTCATGTTTACTCTTCCCTGAGCTTCCCATTTATTTTTTCTGAAATTTCTCTTCCTTAGTTTGCAATGTTGATCTTTATTTATTGTTAGTTTGGAATTCCAGCCATGCTCTCTGAATTATTTGCTCCTTCCAGCTCTGGTTCACCCTCCAATTTTTAAGCACATCTCTAGTCCATCCTCCACATCATTAAGAAAATCACTGGGCAGAACTGACCCCTGCAGGGCTCCCCCGGCTGTGCCCACCCAAAACTGCTGCTGGAGTTGTGTTTCTGTCTCTGTTTGTCTCCTGTACCCAGAACTTCCCCCTTTTTCCTCAGTTCCATTGTTAGGGCATGTTTCCCTCAGTTCCATTGTCAGGGCATGTTTCCCTCTGGCCTTTGTATTTATAGACAGGCTTTATTGAGTGCTCAGCCTGAGCAGATGTGCAGGCAGCCACAGGAAAGCTGTGAAACACCTCCTTCAAGGAGGCAGCTGAATAAATCACAGGTGCTGCAGAACAATCTGTCTCCTTGGAGCGGGATGCAGGAGGAGCCACAGGCACAGCACCGGGTGAGGAGCATCTGCGGAGCCGTCTCGTGTCTGGCAAATGCCACAGTGACTGTCTGGTGGCACTGGGACTGTCACAGCTTCAGGGGGGATGCACAGACAGTGCACAGACAGGGCCTGTCCTGCACAAATGGTGTCACAAAAGAGTGTTCTGGTTTTTTTCCCCCAGCTTTTCTGCAAAGGTCTGTCCTGCACATGTGGAGTGAGCAAGGCAGAGAATCATAGAACAGGTTCAGTTGGAAAAGTCTTTAAAGCCCATCCAGTTCCATCCCCTGTCATGGGCAGGGACACCTTCCACCAGCCCAGGCTGCTCCAAGCCCCATCCAACCTGGCCTTGGACACTTCCAGGGATCCAGAGGCAGCCACAGCTTCTCTGGGCAGCCTGGGCCAGGGCCTCCCCACCCTCACAGGGAAGAATTTCTTTTTAACATCCAATCTAAATCTCCTCTCTTTTAGTTTAAAACTATTCCCATTTGTCCCATCACTCTCTGACCATGTAAAAAGTCACTCTCTCTCATTTTTATAAGCTCCCTTTAAGTATTGGAAGGTCATAGAATCATAATTCAGGATGGTTTGGATTGCTGGAGGCCTTAAAGCTCCTCTAGTTCCAATCTCACCATGGGCAGGGACACCTCTCACTAGACCAGCTCAGTGTCCCATCCGACCTGGCCACAGTGAGATGTCCCTGGAGCCTTCTCTTCTCCAAACTGAACACCCCCAGCTCTCCCAGCCTGTTTCCAGAGCAGAGCAGTGCTCTCTGCTCCATCAAACTGTGTGATCTGCTCAGACCAACAGCATCAGGAGCTGGAGGACACAAATGGGCAGGAGCAGCGTTGGCATCTTTTCTGAGCAGGAGCCCCTTGCAGGGCAGGCCCAGGGTCTGTGCCCTCAGTACGGAGTCAGGAGCCTCCTGCAGGTCCCCCTGACTCAGCAGGAGCAGCATCCCAAAATCTCCCAGCCCTGGTGTCACCAGGTCCCTCCAGAACGGGCTCTGCAGGCACCAACCAAAGGCTCTGCCCTCAGGGCGGGGGTTGGTTTGAGTGGCACAGCACTGGAGGGTGCATTGGTCTCTCTAAGAGCTCCACTTCTCCTCAGCCAGCACTTTGGTGTTGATCCAGGAGCTGTGGGGCAGGTCTGTGGCTGGTTCCAGCACAGTCAGACTCCTGGCAGGCTGTGCTGGTGCTCCAGCAGCAGATCTGAGCATCCACAGTGACAGAAGCAGTGTCTGGGCAGAGCAGCCCCACAGACACAGGACACGTTTTGTGTCGTGCTCAGCCCACACCCCTGGGCTGCTGCTGTGCCTCCAGCCCTTTCTCGACCTTGGTAGCAAAGGAGGGGGTGTCTCAGCTTCCCTGCTCCAGCAGGGGGGAGGGAGAGGGGCTGAGGGCTGGGATGTCTCCTCTTCCCCGTGGGCAGAGCTCTGCTTCCCCAGCAAAGGGCTGTCCTGCTCTTTATGGTGACACTGGGAGGGGTCTGTCGATCCTTGGTGGGAGCAAAGTGATGGAACTACCCCGTGGGGGTGGGCATGGGAAGGGGACCCCAGTTTTGGCTCCAGAGCTTTGCCGGGGTTTGAATTCCAGCTCTCCCCAGGGAACTCTCGAGCTTTGTGCTGACTGCCCCGGGCACGGGCTGGGAAGCCTGTGCTGGCACTGGGGCACAGGAGAGCTGGTAATGAGCCCCGTGCAGAGCAGCTCTGAGCAGTGCTCTCCTGAACTGGCAGCAGGAGGAGGAGGTAGAATGTGCAGCCATTAAAAACGGGAATTGGAAAGATTCCAGAGTGATCCCTCCATCCAGGGGAGATTTGAGGCTCTGTGTTTGAAACCCACACCAAGGCTTCAAGATCCAAAAGCTGTGGCAGCAATGACAGCACAACGTTTGGATCCCAAATGCTTTCCTGCCTTTCCCTTTCCACCATTCCCCTCCCCGCTCCAATGCTCCAAATGCCTAATTATCCCTCAGCTGTTCGTGGATGAGGCTGTGAATGAGATCTAAGACATGAAAGAACTCCCTGAATAGCCAGAGAGGCTGATCCCCAAACAGTGCTGGGCACGGAGTGCTGCAGGAGGAGCTGGGATAACGAGGGGCTGGATGGGGTTTGAGGCACCACTGGCCCCACACCAGGGCAATGTGCAATCACAGCAGGGTTAATACACAGCAAAACTTTATCTGCCCACTTTGGCCCCTGTAACCCCACCACAGGCAGCCCAGCCCAGCCCTGGCAGCTGAGGCCCAAAACCACAATCAGAGCCAGGCTTAACCAGCCTTCAGCTCTGAGGGTGCCTCAGGTGAAGCCCAAGGAAGGCCTGAGCACCCAAGCTTAAACCAGCATGAGGACTGTCATGGAACCACAGAATCATTTATATCAGAAACGACCTTTATGATCATCTCCCACAGCCCTATCATGGCCTAGGCTGAATCTTTAATTTCAGCGTGACCCAGCCCTGTCACCAAGTCTCTACGTGCCCAAATAATCTGACTCCACCCCCAAGTTTGTGCTGGATCTGAGCATGATTGCAGTGAAGCTCAGCCCTTGCCACAGTACAAGCCGTGGGCTTCCACCTCTGTTTGAGCCTACTTTTGGGGTGTTAAGCCTACAGCAACCCAATTTGAGCACCAAAAATGGTTTGTCTTTAACCTTGAAGTCCAGGAAAATCCAATCCACTCCTAAATCCCCAGAACCAGCCAAGCCATTACTTTTCTTGCTGCTTATTGCTGTGTCTCAACAGCAGCTCTGCTCTGAGCTCCCAGATGAACACTCACGGGTTGGACTCGATGATCTCAGAGGTCTTTTCCAACCCAGCTGATTCTGTGTGATTCTGTCACACAGGATGGCTCAGAAAATCTGTTGCTCCCCTCCCAGAAGCTCCAGCCTTGCTCAGCTTTGACTCCATCGTGCAGACAATTAAAAGCCTGAACATCCCATCATAAAACTCAGTGCTGAGATGAGTAAACCTGGGCTAGTAAAAGGTGTCCCTACCCATGGCAGGGGGTGGAACGAGAGGAGCTTTAAGGCCCCTTCCAACCCAAACCATTCCATGATTTTCTGAGTCTTGGAACAGTCTCCTGCATTGATCAGGCCCGTGTTGTCTCAGCTCCCATCACTAGATGTGCCTGAGGAGCCTTGAATCCATGTCTCTGCCCAATCCAGTGCCCTTCATCCCTCAGAGCCCTGGGGCTGCCTGCTCGTGCTGTGACTGATGTGCAGGAGCCTTTGTCAGGGACTGTGGTGTCACATAGATCAGTGCCAGCGTGAGCAATCGCTGGGTGTTTGCTTTGTCAGCAATGCTTCATCATCTTTTAATTCATTAAATATGTTTGTCATCCGTCTCTATTAGAGGTTGGCAGTGCTGCTGTTTGCTCTGCCCTGTGTCACTGTGCTTGTAAATTTGGACAATAACCAGGAGAAAATCGCATTTGTCTTCTTTTGGATTTAGAAAATGGGCTTTAGGAGATGAGCTGCTCTGCTCCACATGTCCCCCAGCTCACAGGCTTCCACCCCCTCCCCTTCACACTGCTCAGCTCCCAGCCCTATCCATGCACTTCCCAGCTCTTCAGCTCTCAGCCCTCTATCCCAGACCCTCCTGTCACCCACAAAATCCTCCCCCTCCTCATGCCTTTGGCTATTGCTTCTTTTCTGCACCCTCCCACTCCCACCAACACCCCGTGGGGTACCTGGGGCCACTCATTTTCTCAGGACATTTCTCTGC